>NC_085979.1:2173730-2484262 GCF_910591565.1 Cydia splendana
AAATGGACTTAAATGTGGAAACTGTTGCTTCAAACAAAGGTAAGATTTTATTCCTCTTCTTTCTTTAAACAAGTTACTGCTATTCAAAATCTGTTTCACTTATTAGAATATCAATCAGCGGAAAATAATTGATCACAAATTGACCTATCTATCAATAAATCTGCTTTTTATTCGGTCCTATTCAATACAGACAAACATTAAAGCTTCCTAGTTTTCGTATGATTCTGCTTGTAATGACCTAATGTAGTGAGTTGCCTTATTTTTATTCTTCGTTCAGCAACACATTTCTTTCTGAAAATTGTGATCAAAGTAAAAATCCGTATTAAAGGAATGACATGTTGATTTTTGATTTTATGCTGTCTGTCTAATATAATATCTGTTTTTCACTACATGTTTTCTGCCGCATTATAGATTTACAAAGTATATTTGATTTTTCAGCATACTGACAACTTTATTAGAACCCCCGGGAACCCCGGTATATATATATTGTTATTGAAAGAAAAGGAGTTGAAATCTTGCTGTGAAGACTCCCTGGCTATTTTCGATGAATCAAAACAACTGTGAGACGTAAGTATGATATTTCAACTATTAGACATTTACTCACTGGTCCCTACTGTTTTTGGAATTTTAAAATGTTTTCACTCTAAAAAGATGACCAGGCTCAATTTTTTTTCGGAAATACTAGCTTTTTTAAATTTAGAAGTGCAATATAGTATAAAAATCATAATTATATGATAATATCAGCTAAAAATAAACAGGATTTCTTGCGTGGTACTGAAAATTTGTTAATAAATATGTATTTTCTTTACAAAAGGATCCCGCAGTCTTCCGGTAAATTTAATACAATATGTGGGCCTAACCCTAGATCTGTCATAAATATTCCTCTTTTTGCAATAAATCTTACAATATATACTGTTATTTTTCAGCAACCGAAACCCAATACCTAGTCGTCAGTGAGCGGAACAAATTTCCATTAATGCCCTCATGGGTTCTTTCGAGTCTTTCCACAGTCCCCTAGTAAGTATAACACTCATGCTACTAGAAAACTACTGTAACATATACATATGTACCTAGAAAAACAAACTTCAAAATTTTTCATCGCTCTCAAAAATAAAATAAAAATTGATTTTATTTTTATCTTGACTGTAAAGACCCTACTTGTACTAAATAATAAACACTTTTAATGAGACTTATGAATAGGTTCTCTTAAATATACCCTACTTTAGCTAACTTTTATACTTTATCAATTTCAGAGTTCCCGGAGAAATGGCTTCGCTCCGCAGTAACAATATGCCTGCCTTCAATGTACTTCTATAGACTGTCTCCAGTCATGACAGGTATTTTATTTCATTATATAAATACCAAACTTATCATAAGCTATAAAAACTCTTAACTTATGTCTGACTCTAATATTTCAAAATAATGAGTGAAGAGGTTCCGGATGAAAGATCGGAGATATGAAAACTGCCATTAACCTTACATCCTATTATGATTTTGTTGACTAAGTAACTTAATCTAGCTTATTTGTGACCTCACTTTATGGAAATGTGCCCTGTAAGGCAAAGATTCTCAAACTTTTTTGGATTTTGAAGAATTTAAGTACTGTCTAGTCTACTTTTGTGAAACCTAATATTTCCTATGAGTGTATTTGACAATAAAATAATGATGCGCCCCCTCTAATGAATGACTGTTGATATTTTACTACTATTATTGTACTTATTCAACTCTTTTCTCTAAGGTTTCCTAATACTTGCCTAATTTATTCCAGGCTACCAAGAACCTCTGACTTCAATACTTCAACACTCCTGTTTGATGGCCGTATCTCAAGAATTTGCTGCTAAGGTCGCTCTAGTCTTCAATGGATACAAGAAAGAAATGTTAGGTACTAGCGTGTTAGCTTAACCAATTATTGTATATTATTACTTAATAGCAATCAGAATACGATTGAAAAGTACCGTCAGCAGAACTGTACTGTAATCATAAGTTAACAGGCTACCTTCATACTACAAATATGTCTTTGTATGCACGCTGTTCGTCCGGCTAATTGGCGCGTTGCATTTCTCAATTGATTTTCATGAAATTATTTGAGCGGCTTAAATAATGACAATAAGGTACACAAGGCAGCTCGCAGGAGCTCTTATAGATAATAGTAATAACTATAACCAGTAAACTATACATATCTCAGCGCTGTTCTCGATAAATGTTGTGACTCTTAGGGTTCCGTACTGAAAAATATGTAGATAAACTTTCATACAAATGTGTATGTTCTACTTATGCTCCAATAGTGATTGCAGCATGTACTATTACTCTTTTCTTAACCTAAATATCTATAAATTGGCCTAAAAATAGTCTTAACATACGATTTCCTATTCAAATCCAAGCTCATGCATACATATATGCTCATTTTTCTTATCCTACAGTAGCAAATGTATGATGTTTCCGTACATTAATGAAATTTAAGCTTATTACTGGCATGTGTGGTTGTCATTCGGACCCACACGTGAAGCGAATAAACCCTAACAGTATTATCTGTAATATCTGTTTCATACTCTTACTCTTTGATTGACAGGCCTATCCAGGACCGTACATACATATTATGCAATCTGTAACTTAACTAGTTTATTATAGTGACAGCTTATCAGTAAACAAAGCATGTAACAAAGATGGAACTCCAATGTTATCTATCACACACGCTATTTTTTTTTTATGATATAGAAGGCAAACTAACAGACATATACCCGGTGATGAATGATTGCCGTTTCCTCGTAAAGCCAGAGAGGTTGTAAGTGCGTTGCCGGCTTTTAAGACGGGAGCATGAGAAAGTAGTGAAATACGCCCCCTGTGCCTTAGTATTCCTGCGTGTAAATAAACAATTACACGCCCCCATAGTTTTATAACTAAAGTATATCTTAGTAATACGCCCTCTGTTCTGTAATATTTCAAGTAAGCCTACGTGAAATGAACAATTTCACGCCCCCATGATTTTTCGACTAAAGTATATGTTCTTACACAACTAGATATCTTATCTAACCATAACCTAGGCTAACTTAGGTAAACTAATCTTATTTCTAGACTATGGCAACAGCCTCCTAACCCAAATTATAGTAACCCTGCCTACAAATGCTGCCTGGCAAAGGCCGTCTACCACGAATATGAGTTTCCAAGTCATGGACATTATTTGTTAATCTAAGTATGTATTTATCTATACAAGTATGTACTGCGCCGCCTAGTACCAGCAGTACAAGTTTTGCCTAGCCCCAGGCCAAATTGATATGTGAAAGATTGTCCCTAGAATATTTATTTATTTATTATTGGTACCTGCAATGAAGCTAATTTCTTAATGAATGTATGACAGGAGATAAATAAGACTGATTGTTTTCGCCTAAATAAGCGTTAATAAGTGCTAATGTTATACTACATAGGGTTTAATTTTGTAACTTTATTTTTCAGATATCAAAGACGCAAGAAGATGGATCATTAGTAGTGATGACAAACATCTTAAGCTGAGGAATATGAAAATAAATCCCTAATTACGGCGCGCAGAGAACGAGTAAAAAAATGTAGTACCAAACTCGTCAAGAGATGGCGCCACCTCCGAGATAGAACGCGCCAACGATGTGTCAACGTAGAATCTTGATATCCGAGATGCAAATTACTAATCGTTTTTAAATGTTAGGAGAAGATTAATGCTTGGTTGGCTGCATAAGTGCATACCTCTGCTGAGGTCTCAGCAGCTACGCACAAGTTATCAGTAATTGTACATAGTTAGTGTTTTAATAAATAAGCCGACTGATATAATTACGTTCTTTTCGTCTGCGGATAGATAACCCTTACTACAGTGGAATAGTAATAGTTTTTCTTTGTGTACATAGTAACTATTGAATAATAAACTTAATGTTTCATGACTTTTATATAAGACCTTTCTACGTGTACATAATAACTATTGAATAATAAAATTAATGCTTTATGACTTTTATTTAAACCATAATAAAAACAGAGTCCAAAATCAAGTGTACCCATTCCATTTCACGCCAGCAAAATGTAGCCTGGAAGGCTACTTTTACATACATATACCTTGAAGAACCGTAGTAACCCAGGTAAACTACATCCTGGTCACGGCACCAAAATGTAACTCCCCCCTTATTTATCTACCTAACCTACCTTAATATAATATCCCCTTTAGATTTACCCTTAAAATATGGCCATGTGATCGTCTAGCTAGTGGTTAGGACCCCTTGAAGTGAACCGCGGCAACCTCAAATTCTTTAATGAGTATCAGCAAAATTTTGGACTCTGACTTTATTTATTATTACCTAGATTTTGAGAACAGATATTTATGGTAATAAAATAAGTATTTATGCAAGTAAGAAATAATTTAAAGAAAAATGAATTACAAAAATAGAAAATTATTAGAATTTATTAGTGCAATGTAAATGATGGTGTAAAATTTACTATAATGTATTTAAGTATTGCAGCATATATGATGATATAAATATATAAAAATGTTGTTGGTAAAATCCTGCCACACCTATTAAGCTTCCGGGATAACATAGAAGCAGCACTCCTGAGATAAGCTCTTTTACACCCTAGCATTTCAAGGTTAATTATAATTAACTATCATCTTCTAAACGATGTGTGATTTAATCACACGTGCTGCTCCGTACGCCCGATGCAGGTCTGGAAGCTCTTAGTCCGATTTGCAAGTATTAATCGGAACACCTACCCTACCAGTTTAGCCAGACGGGCTATGACCAACACTTCATAACCTAAACGCACCTAGATGATGATGAAAAGAAGTGTCAAAGTATCCATCAATCATCATAATTACTTATCTTTTTTATATTCAAAAGCTAGGGATGCTAATCCCATAGTCCCATTCCCCAAAGCTGATAATCTAGACAGAATTCCTAGTTCTCTAGATGTATAAACGAAGTACCGAGTTTATTCACTAATTATTATGTTTAATCGAGGCCGAAATTGAGTATTCACTCAATTTATCCTTTGTACTGCTCTTGCCTGACAAAGGTTCCCTAAAGCAAACCGTTCTTCAATCCCAGAATAGTCTGCGTTCCTAAATCCAGATTGATAATTAAGAGATTATGTTGTATGTATTACCTGATTATATTACTCAGTACCTCGTCCCTACACCAGACAACCAGAAATGAAAAGTAGAAATAAAATTTTATAGAAGCATTAATTCTTTCCCCACATAAATTAGAAATTAGGAAGATTTAGGCAGTTGAACCTTTACCTTTTAAACACGCATATTTTAGGATAAAGAAACCATATTTTTAAACCCTTAAAGAGAAATATATATCAACCATATCAATTGTATAGACCAGAACTAAAAAAGAACCCTAATAAACAATAAAATGAGTGTGTGATTCTACCCTAACTCTACCCATTGTCCCTAATCTAGTACATTCAAAGCATAGTTCGTTCTTACCATCGACCTAATGCTTTGTAATATACGCAAGTGTGGTCCCTACGAGAAGCTGTAAAGTTCGGCAGGCGAAACCGAGAAGGCAACCTACAGGCCAGTGTATTTGACTCCCTCCTTATCGCCCGCGGGCATGGTAGATAAGAATAAGTCGCCCTATTCCGTGTATATAAGTGGATCAGTACCCTAGCACACACACGCACTAATCACGAGAGAAACTCTGCCGCAACAAAGACTAAGTGTAATATCAGTCACGACAGAAGTCTGTCCCCGCAACCAGCACTAGCATGAACCGGAGCACCGAAATATATAAATAAATTTAATAAGAGACCTAGTCTCAATTACTGTCGACTTCAGTGGGCCCAGATTACTCCGGATGACGCGCACGTGACGTCCCCACATCCATCTAAACAGCTGGGCCTTGAGACTAGTGAGATAATTCGTCTCTTATGTTGATATAAAAGAGACGCCAAGTCCTCTCAAACTTGGAGCAATAGACTCCTAACCATCCAATCCTTTGGCACCGTTAGGCGGAGTGAATGCTTAGCTGGACAAACTGTCAGTCCAAACAATGATCTGGCTTTTAAAATAGCAAAAATACCCCATAGAAAAACACTAAAATAACTAAGTTATCACTAAATTAAACTAACTCAACAGAAAAGTGAAATTCCCTTAAACACTGTCATCTATATTTAACGTTACGAGAATTTCTTCCCGCAAAACCAAACACAGACACTATTCCTAGCCCCGGCTATGCATTGACATTGTCCCTGCATAACATGACGGCACTTAGAACACACAGCGTAGAGAAAACTTCACGATAACTAAAACCCCACACATGGCAGTAAAGAATCTCCACAACAGTCTAAACTTAGCGTTACGACAATTAAAATCCCCGCAAAACCAAGCACAGACACAAATTCTAAGTTTAAATTCACTAGGATAATTCCAAGTAAAAACAAACACAGAAAAAGTCGCGGAGAAACTTCACCTCCCCGCACTACGTTACACCCGAAAACCAGAGTCACTGCTAGCCCGGTCGAAGAATGAATGAATCCCCAACGCTCCGCACCGGCCTTTTATACCTTTTTACTATGGCGACATAACGGCGACATATTGGCGACATAACGGCGACATAATAGCGACATAACGGCGACATATTGGCGACATAATAGCGACATAACGGCGACATATTAGCGACATAACGGCGACATATTGGCGACATAACGGCGACATAATAACGACATAACGGCGACATATTGGCGACATATTAGCGACATAACGGCGTCATATTGGCGACATAATAGCGACATAACGGCGACATAATAGCGACATAACGGCGACATATTGGCGACATAATAGCGACATAACGGCGACATATTAGCGACATAACGGCGACATATTGGCGACATATTAGCGACATAACGGCGACATATTGGCGACATAATAGCGACATAACGGCGACATATTGGCGACATAACGGCGACATATTGGCGACATAATAGCGACATAACGGCGACATATTGGCGACATAATAGCGACATTACCTAGAAAGACTTAATGGCGACATAACGGCGACATAACAGCGACATATTGGCGACATGAATCAAAACAAAGACAACTGGCGACATAACAGCGACATAACAGCGACATAATAGCGACATATCGGCGACATATTGGCGACATAATAGCGACATAACGGCGACATATTAGCGACATAACGGCGACATATTGGCGACATAATAGCGACATAACGGCGACATAACGGCGACATAATAGCGACATAACGGCGACATATTGGCGATATAATAGCGACATAACGGCGACATAATAGCGACATAACGGCGACATAATGGCGACATAATAGCGACATAACGGCGACATATTGGCGACATAATAGCGACATAACGGCGACATATTGGCGACATAATAGCGACATAACGGCGACATATTAGCGACATAACGGCGACATATTGGCGACATAATAGCGACATAACGGCGACATATTAGCGACATAACGGCGACATATTGGCGACATATTGGCGACATGAATCAAAACAAAGACAACTGGCGACATAACAGCGACATAATAGCGACATATTGGCGACATATTGGCGACATATCGGCGACCTAACGGCGACATATTGGCGACATAATAGCGACATAACGGCGACATAATAGCGACATAACAGCGACATAACGGCGACATAATAGCGACATATTGGCGACATAACGGCGACATATTGGCGACATAATAGCGACATAACGGCGACATAATAGCGACATAACGGCGACATATTAGCGACATAACGGCGACATAATAGCGACATAACGGCGACATATTGGCGACATAATAGCGACATAACGGCGACATATTGGCGACATAACGGCGACATATTGGCGACATAATAGCGACATATTGGCGACATATTAGCGACATAACAGCGACATAACAGCGACATAATAGCGACATAACGGCGACATAATAGCATAAACATTATTCCAAAAGTACCAGGATGGCAGAATTGCAGAAGATGTCGTTTGCCTCGGGCGGGTAACCGACAACAGGTGTCTTATTGAGACAAACGTTTACCAAAAGTACCAGGATACCAGAACTGAGGAAGATGTCATTAACCTCGTGGCGTGTAACAAGGTTTGATTCAAGAAGAAAGATCATAAGTTCCAGGTTGTTTACTAAACCATATGTCTTAAATATTAAGGTTCACTATTGCTTACTTCAGAATATAAATCATGTCCTTTTTACTCACGCAGTTTAGAGAAAGACGGAGCTATTTTTAATGACATCTACGCACACATTCATAGGCAATAGTCGAGTAGTCAGTTGGAGTAGACTAAATTATGATAAAAGGGAACGTTCGAAAACTCATCACGTACGAATTTGTAAGCATTATTTTTCTTTGAGATATTTTTTAGTTTACTTCTGAAAAACGTTCCTGTATTGAAGTTTTTTTATGTTTATTAGTATCTAATATATTATTTAAGACATCCGGAATATAGAGAAATAATTATTTTAATATTTTTATTTATCTTATGATTTTTTAGATTTTATGTTTCGAAATTGTACTAGAGCATCAGCGTAACGGAACGTCGAGCTATCTTCATCAGTTTTATTGTCAACGTCAATACCAATTTGTTGTTGATTATTTCCTGAAGGTTTATTTTGTTTATTTCTAAGTTAAAATAGAGAATAAAAAAAAAGAAAGACACGTGATAAGTATTATGGATTACCATGGAATTGCTTCAAGTTTCAATTGTTAGAATATTCGATGGAATCATGAATGAAATATGCGACTGAAGAGGTCTTTAGTATTACAAGGTATTCCTTTCTATTTTCTGTGTTTCAATGAAAAATGTGGTTATTACTAGGCAATAGGCATACGACTAGTCACAGTTCGCCCCCGATTTAAGTGTTTTATGAATTACTACAGTAATTTGTAAAAGACTTCAATCTACTCTAGATTAGTCGGATATATCCCCCCTTTTCTAAACGTGTAGTGTGTGTCTCAATACTAAGTGACCTTTAATGATTCAGTTCTGAAATTAGTTCATCAGAATTCTGTCAATGAACCATGACAACTTTTTCCCCAGTCACCTCGCTCCACCAAAGATATTAGGTTGTGAATCTAATAGGCTACTAGTTAACCCGTCCTTGCCAGCTCAACCCGGCCGCGTCGAGTATTACTCTTGTCTCTACCCGAATTGCGCCGTACACTTCCGTAGAAGAGCATCTGTTGAGACAGCAAAAACTCCCCAAGCAAAACGAAGAGACCTTTAATTTTTATAAGTACGAAGCTTTCAAGTTCCATCGCCAAAATTCGAACCAATTTCATTGCCTTATCACCCTCAACCACGTTTTCTTGGCGCGTGTCTCATACTTGAATAAAATATACCGACCTTTAAGTTTGTTTGGATGTGTATATTTTTTTTTTTATATATAAACAAACTTAAAATTGACATAAGTAAATACCCCAATATGGTATGATAAAGATACTTTTGTTTAAAAAAAAAAATACCAAAATAAACAAAATATTTGCTTATTATTATTATACCTCATATTGAAAGCAACATAAGATATGTAATTGTATCTAATTAACCTCTTGAAAAGAGCCTCGTCCTTTTAGACGCTCACGGCCCTTAAAATATGTCGAGTGTCAGATATATCTCACCCAATATGAGTGTGTGGGTTTCGTAAGGGTCTTATTACCTTGTGTAGTACTAGCCATAAAAGCCTACCCTTGTGAATGGGTCGAAATTTTAACCTACCGATAAGGTTTTTCTGGCTAGTTGTGTATGCCCTTCCCCCCCAGTTTGTTCCCCTGCAAATACCGACAAATCTAGTTTGATTACCCTCCAGCCTTTGTCTATCTGTATCAATCCATTCTTTCCAATAAAAGTACATACGTCCACTTAGCATCCGTCATCTCATATCATACATCTCTTTCATAAATCACCACAAAGTCATAACTATAAACACTCAATGCACACACATTTTCATTCCTCCTCTGTTACACTTTCACACTGATTTCTACAGACAGCCAACGCGTCGATTAGTAATCAAAATGAGAATATATAAACTTATATTTATAGCCACATAATCATTTGAAAAAAAACTTACTCATTTTGTCCTAACCCCATACTAGCCCAACATTTCTAGATGATTCCCAGATGATTTTAATATCCCTCAATTTTCCAATTAATATATATTATTTTATGTTTATTTATTTAATAATTACTAGTTAAAAGTACTTTGACACTAAGTATTAGAATCAAATGATACGCACATAAAGAAAAATCTGCACTTTTGTTGTTAGATTTTATGATAACGCTCCGCGATTAATTTCTCTATAATCCCTATCTTTCGCTCACTTACTGTCGTTCAACGCGCGGCATCAAAACCTACTATGCAATAAACCACCGCGGAAGTATACAGACAAAAAAGAGTCGAACTTGAAACGCGTTTTCGCGTCATTCCGCTGCCAAACCATGGCAGTTCACACGGCTGCTTGTAACGTCTAACTATTGCTCATAACCGTACATTGTATAGCCTTTAAACGACCTTAATCTCACTACTCCAAAACCCACGCACAGCCACGAATATATAAAAAAAACTGACCTAAAGCGATTATGCGATTAATACATTTAAAACCATAATGATTGACTCTACTTGTACGTTGTTTTTATATAATTAGCCCATTGGCCAGCCAAAATAATGCAAACATGCTCACAAATAAATAAAAATAAAATTTATAAGACATTTATAATGATGATGATAAATCAAAAATTATAGAAGTGACGAATCATAAAGTATAGTAACATAAATGCTGCAAAACATATTTCTATAGTTTTTTTAAAATTTTATAAAATTATTATCCGTTTTAATGCATTTTTACCAGCCTATTTACACTATAAAACACACACCGTTTGACTTAACGTACCTATAAAAAAATCCGAATCATAATATTATTAGCCATGGTATTCAAATTACTATTGTGAGACCTACTGACTCGTTTATGCACTGAGTGCTTAAAAATGGAGGCCTAGGCATTCTGAAACATGCCGCACGAGTGATCAAAAATACGTGAATGAATATCTAGGTATTTTAAGAACTAAGTACCCAGGTGCTCCTAATACAAATACAACTGCATTGGAAGGGTTAGGTAGGTAATGAATCCATCTTTGATATAAAGAGTAAGTAGGTAAGTATTTATCTAAACATTGTGCAACAATTAGTTTGTGTAAACAATTTAAAAAAAATAGCCTACTGAACATAAGTTTATTCATAACTCCAGTTTATTTTATAACGCTACTCGTAGATACATATCCAAAATAACTTGTATAGAAAGATTGTAAGAAAAACAGACCACGGAACTAAAACAAATAAAATAAAATAAAGTTCTAAAAGGATCCTAAGTATCTTAATAAACTTGCAAACAAGTCTAATAAATTAAAACGAATTATTTAAAAAAAACTAAACAAAAAAAAACTTATTTGCTTGCCGGTATTCGAACCCATTCCACGTTCAAGTAATCTTCATACATTTGTCCACCTTGATATCCACTAGACCACGGGAGAGTTACAAGTGACGACAAATTTAACAATGGCTTTTATAACAAAGTGTTTTATTGTTTTGTTTTATTTTTCAAGTGTTTTTCGCACTAAATTACTAACAAAGAATTTTATTTATCACATGAAAACCATGTCATATAATGCAAATACCTATGTATATACCTACGAACACATTATTATGGAATCCATTGAAAACGTGTTACTAACCGAATTCCATTTAGAAAAACCAAGAAAGCATGTGATTATATTCATATTGAAACGCTTGAAAGATCTGAACGTCAATTTAGTATTATTTCATATAATGTAAACAAGCTATAATGCGTTTTATATACTAATATATCCTACAATTGTTCTAGGCTTGCCAAAATTTCTACTCACGTGTTTATTTGTTGAACGCACGTTTCTTGCAGATGAATACTATTTTCACCACTTTATCACGTCACTAATTTCACCCACTACACTATTCTACTAATTCAATATAGATTTACTACAGAAAACTACATGATTTTTGTTATTTGTTTTCAAAATGCACTCGTTACTTGCGTCCGCAAAATGCACGTAAAACTAACCATTTCTCGCTCAAATACACATTTGCACTCAATTATGGACCTTTTCCGGGTTAGTATCTAAACACTGTTCATTCTATTTTATCACTTCTTAATAACATAAATATTTCCGTTCAAACCAAAGTTGTTTCGTTTACGAAACCGCAATATTTTATTTTAACACGTTTTGACCAGACAACATGGCCCCGGTTTGTTGATATGCACTTAAACTAAACGTCACAATGATTTTCATTTATCTCACATAAAGATTTCCATTATTAAACCATCTACAGTCTCATTTTACGATTAGAATAGGATCCTATAGAAATGCGAATAAATTTAACTATAACTCTTCAATAATTGTTTTTGTAAGTAGCAACACCATTACGATTGTCATCCATTATCTTCCGATTCTATGATCTTCCGTCATAGATGGTAGAATCCTATAGACGTGCTATACTCGCGCGTCCGTGAGGGACAAATCATACGCAACTACACGAGACCGTAACAAGGACAACCAATAATAGCGCTTTCGCTGCCACTCCTACTGAAAGATACGTAAGACTGTCCCGTTCTGTCACCTAGTGACAGTAGCGCCACCATTACCATCGCTAAATATCTGTTAATTTTTGCAATTATTATCAATGCTAAATGAAATCGTTCGTGTGAACAAGTTTTTACGCATAGACAAAATTCTAATAACCAATTTACAATCGCGTACAATCGGCGAGTCGAGCCGCGGAACGAGACACGAAACGAGAGTGTAAACGGGTGCGCGTGCGTCCATGCAATGCGACAAAATCAAAAACACATTCCAATACTCCTGGCAACATAACAAGCACAACCCACTCAATTTGGTCGGGTTCTTAGTACGACTTCTTAAGTAACAATTCCGATAGATGGCGTGAATAACTAAGCACTGAAATATGAAACCTATGGAAGTGAAACGTCTACGAATTATGCGTGCCACTGTGACGTCATCTTAGAACTAAACATGGCGGTTTTAGTGCTGCCCAGAAGATTTTTACTGTTACTAGGTTTTATCGATACATCGATACCTTTTTAACGTTCTCGGCTCATTTTATTTAAAATACTAAGTATGTATTATTTGTGGAGTTTATGTTTTAATAGGAAGTAAGTAAATAAATAAAAATTCTTTATTAGTATATTGTTATGTGAAAAGATACTTTGATTTAGTAAGATGTGTGGAGTCTAGGACAATTTCGTGCTTCAAATTTGACAGGTAAACGAGATGACGCTGTACTACTCAATACATATTGCGATTTTTGCGGTAACACTGATTTTCAAAAGTTGACGTTTGACAACTTAGTGACCGCAAAACACATGGCGCAGTACAGCGCCATCTGTTTTGGATGTCAGAATAAGTGTACGTGTTTTTCTTGGACTTTACCTCTCTATTACAATCAATTTTGTTGTGTTGCTAACCCTGAAGTCTGTAACACACTACCGCACTGCACCTCGACCTTGGTGCGCCGTATCTATAAGTGAGAGCGATACAAAATTCAAGCTTATTAAGCGACGGGTGAAAAAAAACAAAACACCTTCAGAACATTTTTTTATTACAAAAATAAGGAATGACTTCCGCTCTTCAACTTCTTCAACATTTATTCAGCAAATAGGCCACAAGGGCATTTTTATACGTCAAAATAATAACAATACATTAACCATTTTATAAATTACAACTATATGTATATGGTCTCTTAATGTCGAATTATATAAAAAAACTATAAAAATGATATAAAAAAGCCCGCAGGGCAGCTTGTGGAGTAACGACCCCACGGACCCGAGTGCTCCCGAGAGTCGGTCAGGGTCTCCATCTCCAGCTCTTTCTTTTTATGTTCATTTCTTGGTAAGCTATAAAAATGATTTAATTATTAAATTAAGATAATTTAGTTGGTTTGAAGCGGGGTAGCATGATAAAATAAGAAAATATAAATAGGCAATCATAATATATCGATATCAAATTCGATAAATAAAGTACAACCCTAGCTGAAATGTTTACATTATTTAAGCGTAAAAATATAGTTAAATAAATCCAATCACTTCATGATCTATAACTGCACAGAAGAACCTTGCTATTTATAATGTGAAACATCCTTAAATTTCCCAGGAACATTAACAATAACCAATATTTTTCATGTAAATTATAGCGTACCTGTGTATGGTTAAAGATGGCTGATTTGGTGGTTTTCTTATGCCGCACCCTAATACACTACACACTGGCATATTCGCGACGTAATTATTCACATTTGGCTTCAATTATTTTCAATCACAAGCAAAATATTGAAAGATAATTAATAATTTTAATTTTCACCACGACTTTTTGACAGGACAAGTACCTGCTGAACTGACAGACAATGACATTTGCGTGACTAAACATGGCGGATTTTCGGCCGCATTAGGTATTTACGTATTTTCATGGAACACTTTATGTCCGTACTGAAATACTGTCACCTTTTTTTGCTATGGGTTACAGTGCTGAGTAAAAACGAGATAGATATATATTTATGTGTGTGCCGTCAAAATGGGTGCTATTTCTATAAGCAATTGTACGTATAGAACAATATGTCTTGTCCCTATTATATAGGTCTATGCACGGCTGTTAATCTACGTACAACGGAATGTGTACGATAGCGCCATGTTGCTTTTAGATGATACTGACAACTTGCCGCGCTCTGATTGGCCGATCGTCGCCTAAACGTCAGTTGTCAGTGGTTGTCGCCCATGTTTGTTGAAAACTTTGAACAGTTTAAATTATTTTCAATTGCAATAAAGTGTTGATCGAGTGAAGTTCTTGTACTTATCCTCTCCGCTTTATTTGTGATTCATCCATCACCCAGTTCTGCAAGCATTTATGCATTGTGCAAAATGTATTATCAGTGCTGTGTGTGTAAAACTCTGCGAAAGGACGCTTTTACTTTGTACCGTTTTCCTAGTACTGAGAAAAGACTCATTATGTGGTTGAAGTGTTTGGAAACAAATGGTTTTGGAAATATGTCGCCGGAGCAAGTTCGAAAAGCTTTTATTTGTGAGAAACACTTCGAACAGCGGTTTGTTTCGGCATCGACACGGCGTCTCAACGCGAAGGCTTATCCTTCGTTATTCAGTCAAGATGAGATTAACAGTGGGATCCCATCTCATGAAAATGCCGGTAAGTGTAGAAAATGATAAGAAGTGATATAATAAATCAGTCTAATCTAATTCGTATCATTTACGACCATAAAAGATAATGTCATAAACTTCTATGCAATTGATGACTCATGAATCACGGCATGGTGATTTTATTATGTGTAGGTAATACAAAGTGTTTGTTTATTCCTGTAATAAGAGCATATGTTTCTAGTAAGATAATTATTTCATGCGATCGATATTAATATCTTAACACTTGTGTGTTAATTTTAGCTTAGCATTTTTGTACTTCTTTGGGTAAAGATATCATTGGCAAGTGTTGCAGTCTTTTATTAATTATTTTATTTATATAGAA
This sequence comes from Cydia splendana, assembly GCF_910591565.1. Taxonomy (NCBI): domain Eukaryota; kingdom Metazoa; phylum Arthropoda; class Insecta; order Lepidoptera; family Tortricidae; genus Cydia; species Cydia splendana. The sequence continues at coordinate 2,189,308 of NC_085979.1, forward strand.
ATTTCCCAATCCTAAAAAAACACCATGCAGAATTTGTAGATAAATAATACCACATTTCACTTTAGTTATTTAAAAATAATATTTTGTTATCAATTTTAGAAAACATGGATCCGCTGAAAGAACATGCATATGTTCGTAAATCACATGACGACCACACATACTGTCAACAAGTGCCTCAAAAAGGTTTGTTTAATTTTTCTGAAATGCATGATAGCCATGATAGATACTCAATTACATTTTAGGTGCAAATTAATGCCTTCTTATCAAAGACATTATTAATATTATTATGCACATATATATTTCATTAATGGTACTTAGATCTGCAAGCAATGTAAAGAATCAATTTCTTGTATTAAGGTCAGGCATGGCTAGTGTTTCCATGGGCAATATTTTTTTTTATAAAATATCACCACAAAAGTAAAAAAAAGTCAAAAGTATTTATTTGTCAAACATAAGTACAGGTCCCATATACATCACTGTATCACTATGTTGTGCCGTAAGGCATACAATTTTTCATTTATGGACTGTGACTGCATGCTGTGCGCAGTTACCATTAATTATCAAAATCATCTAACAAAAATTCACATACACTATAATTATATGTTATTAAATATTTATCATCCAAAATTATCATTTAAAAGTTAATTAAAATCTATTTATACATAATATGCTTTGTTATCTAAAAATTTAAATAACTTACTTTTGAAACTAATCATGTCATCTGTATTTCTTAGTTCAATAGGAATTTTATTAAAAAATTTGGCGCCATTTCAAATATACTTTTTCTAAATAACTCCGTTTTGGAAGGCAATGAATTTATTTTACCACTCTACCCTACCACAGTAATATTTCCAATAAGGAAACAAAACTGTCAGAGGAAGGACCTACATGCCTTACCAATATACGTACATTTTAATTACGCATGTATATAAGAAAAGCCAAAGTTATCCCATAGAAGTATTTCCGTAACTACCCATAACAAATTTGTAGCAATGTGCACTGTGTAGGTCCTTTGGAAGATATTTTATAATAATTATAAGCCCTTATTAACAATAATTTTCAACGGTTTTAATGTGTTTATTATGTATTTCTGTTTTAGCGTCTCCTGCCATTCCATCCACATCGGGGGTTAAATCAACCGCAGTGGGCCATACACCAAAACAGACTATGGGTAAGCTAAATAAATGAATATGACACTATTTCCTATGTATTTTAATATTATCACAAGTTATTAGTAAATCTTATAAAAAAAAATTAAAGTGCTATTTTATGTTACAGCCGTTTCTATAGCCACAGAACCTGTCCCGACAACTTCAGACATTGAAAAGGAGACCATGCCCGAACTATGCAGCAGCTTTATTACAGAACTTGTTGTAGCTGAGAAGGTTACAGCTTGTATTTCACCTAGTGTACAGTCACACAATGAAGGTTAGTGAATTCTTATCATTTTTACAAGCTTTTATTTACTTTCACCTGACCGTTGTCTGTGTGTAATCAAATCTTGCAAGTTAAATTTGATCCACTTACCGGTTTCCGATTGAGCTGAAATTTTACATACATATGTAAGTCGGGTGACAATGCAATATTATGGTGTCATCGAGGTGATCTGATGATGGAGACCGGAGGTGGCCATAGGAACTCCGTGATAAAACAACGAAACCTAATTGTGTTTGGGGTTCTTAGAATTGTCTCGATGAGTATTCGTTGCTTGTGGAAAAAAAAGTACAGTCGGCGATAAAAGCTTGTACCAAAAATGAAATTTTGGCCAAAAACTTATTTTGTGTTATTGTATGGCAGTGACAGTACATATAATAGTACTTAATCATTTTTAAAGCAATGGCAATATTTTATGTTATTGTATGGCAATGACAGTGTTTACATAAAATAGTACTTAAACTTAATCATTTTTAAAGCAAAGGCAATATACCTATTCCCCACTATCATTTGAAACTTTATTACAATGTGATAGAGTTCAATTTTACACAATTTCTAACACTCTTATGCCCATTATAGGGTTATCTCACTCTGTCTTTCGCGTTATGAATATGATGATAGTCACTGAGTAATGAAAAATCAAATCAAATAAATGTGTCATTCTATTTTAAGTGCTCAGAATCACGAAGTCTCTCTGTTCTAATAGGAGAAAAAAAGCCCCAAGGTTTATATTCCTATTTCGTTACCATTTTCCATACTAAGTGAATGGAAATTTAATAATTTCAGAAGTCAATTTGTGTAACTAGTAATTTTAATGAAACTAAGTTTTACCTGTTCAGGTCTCGAAATTCTTGAATAACGATCATCATGTGTAAGTCTAACTAGAGTATGCCCCGTGCGAGCCTGCTAGAACTGAGGCATGATCCATATGTGTGAGACTGATTGTTTCATAATTGTTATTTCTGTTTCAGCAGTCTTTGTAACAACTGCTGAAGCTGCAATCAAACAATCAAATGCTGAAGAGCAGCAGATTTTGCCAGAAGCAAATATTCCAGAATGTGTTGCGGTTGAGGAGGTTACCTCTACCAATTCACCAAGGGAACAGTCTCAAGTTCAAAGTTAGTATTTACCTTGACAATATTTATATTTGATATTTTAGCCGCAATTTGTACATTGTAGTACAATTAAGTATAAAGTACCTGGGAGATTGAGTTTTGCTCGGAAAACATATAAAAACGCTTTACACACTAATTCAATCGTCCTAACTGGCATCCTAACTAAACAAATGGTTCTAGTTAGTGCAGTCAGAGTCTTACTAAACGCAGTTACAAAGAACCGTGTCCCGATTTGGGCCATGGTGCGTCCATTAATGAATCGCATACTAACGGATAGGGGTTTACGAGTACATTCACGGAAAAATAGTTTCATTGTTAATCAAAGTGGGCATATGATTATAGGCAACCCAACACTGGTGGCTTAATTGCCGTTTATGTCTGAAGATTCTTCAAGGATATTGTCAAATCTTATAAAATATGTCTCCCATTTCTGTTCATAGACGTTTTATTATTGTGTTAGATGCCTTGCATACTCTTATTACCAAATAATGGGCTAATTTGGTTAATTTTTTTTAATGAGTTTTTCGGAACTTATGTACGAAATATCATTTGATATTTGCCAGTCGCTTTTCGGTGAAGGAAAAACATCGTGAGGAAACCGGACTAATCCCAATAAGGCCTAGTTTCCCCTCTGGGTTGGAAGGTCAGATGGCAGTCGCTTTCGTAAAAACTAGTGCCTACGTCAAATCATGGGATTAGTTGTCAAGCGGACCCCAGGCTCCCATGAGCCGTGGCAAAATGCCGGGATAACGCGAGGAAGAAGGAGAATGCGCTAATTTGGCCCGGTAGCAACGAAATCATACCGTATACCCAAAAGAAGGGGAGAGGGGAAATAGTCGGCTCCCCAGGTCTAATCTATGCTATATTTCTTCATTTTATTAGCAATAAGGGCAAGTTATATATCATTTTTGTATAATTTAGAGACGAGGAATTCATTTTTGAAATAATCGTTATACCTTTTCATACAAATAAACTGAATTTTGCACAAAAAATGAATATTATATGTATTTTTAGGACAATTTTGGCCTTTACAATCACAGTGTAGTGATTTATACTAAATAAAATATTGGACAATTTAGCTCATTTATTCCTCATTCTAAAAAGTATCACTTTATAATAGGCACTCATATATTTTTTGTGAATAATAATTTGTAGCGCGCGGCGGTAACGATTTCCATTTAAATTGAATTATGGCCAAAGTCAAACATTTTAAAATGTTAAAAAAAAACTGAATCTGTCATTTGAAAAGTATGAATACAATGTTTCAATATTTTACAGATAAATTACATAGGCCAAGCAATAAGAAGGTATAGAGGGAAATGCTAGGAACACAATTTTTGACTCCGTAACTTTGTTTGGACTAGTTAGGAGGTGAACATATCAAAAGTCCCCGGCCGTAGCCCCGGTGCTGGGGGTAGAGGGGGAAAAGAAGGTCTCATTTTTCGGTTTTTCACTTATATCTTGGAAACTTTGCGTCTTAGCGACATGACTACTAAGACAAACTAAAAGCTGATAATTCTTTTTACAAGTTTTATTAAGTCAAGTTTTTCGATATCTTAAATAGTTTTTGAGATATCCGCTCTTGAAAGTTTATTTTAGGGCTTTCAATTTTATCTTGATATCTACATTAGTGAAGCTGATAGGCCGTGTTTGGTATCATTTGTTTGGGGGGGGATGTCGCTAAGACGCAAAGTTTCCAAGATATCAGTGAAAAACCGAAAAATTAGACCTGCTTACCCCCCTCTACCCCCCAGCACCGGGGCTACAGCCGGGGACTTTTGATATGTTCACCTCCCAACTAGTCTAAACAAAGTTACGGAGCCAAAAATTGTGTTCCTAGCATTTCGATATAGGCTATGCACTATATCTAATGATATATAAGTTACTTCGGGACGCGACATGGCCCAGAACCCATACTATCCGGAATACGGTTCTTTACGATTTAGGAAGGATTTTGGATTAAGTAAGTGTTAGTGTCCGACCGAAACATGTTTTTTTGCCGAAACCGAAACCGAAACCGAATGTTCGGCTTTGGCTCTAGTTTCGGCCGAAACCGAAACCGAAACCGAAACCGAACCTTTTGTAGACTTGTTAAAATCGTTAAAAAAATGTCATAAAACCGCTTTTACACACATATTATGGAGCTGTCAACACCCAATGTCCTTGAAATTGACGTTACTTTAGCAGTTTTTTAAGAAAATTACTAGAGTTAGACCAAGATGATTCTGCAACGATTTTGACAACACACGCAGTGCAAGTGTTATTATAAACGTCAAAACTTCTATGAAATTATTACGTATAAATAACATTTGCACTAGTTGCACTGCGTATGCTATCAAAATAATTGCAGAATTTTCTTAGTCTAACTCTATTCATTCACCAGTCAAGTAAACATGTAGATACAGGGTCAACCAAAACAAAAACGCGAGCGCAGCGAGCGCGAAATTTTTTGTTAAAATATCGCAAGGCCGGGTACCGATCTTCACCTGGGCCTAAAAGTCCGAAGTACCCCAGTGAGGCGAACTTTCATGCGAAGTCAAAGCCGTGCTTCAGGGTTCAGGATAAGTAGTTGAGCACAAACTCCAACCAACGTCCATTGTATTAAAAAGCGAGATATTTCCTTGAGCGCTGGTGGCCTAGCGGTAAGAGCGTGCGACTTTCAATCCGAAGGTCGCAGGTATAAACCCCGGCTCGTACCAATGAGTTTTTCGGAACTTATAGGTATACGAAATATCATTTGATATTTACTATTTGCTTTTCGGTGAAGGAAAAACATCGTGAGGAAGCCGGACTAGTAGTAGTAGTAGTACTAGTAGTAGTAGTAAACTCTTACGTACTACTACTAGTCCCGATAAGGCCTAGTTTACTCTCTGGGTTCGAAGGTCAGTCTGATGGCAGTCGCTTTCGTAAAAACTAGTGCCTACGCCAATTCTTGGGATTAGTTGTCAATTGGACCCCAGGCTCCCATGAGCCGTGGCAAAAATTCCGGGATTACGCGAGGAAGATGATGAGTTTTCTTATTATTCCTTTGCCCAGGCCCAGTAACATGCGACAGTGCTATTTCATTTACTCCGATACAATTAGACAGTGTGCGTGCTATAGGTATTAACAGCCTCTTAAGACTGCGTCTAGTGGCGCCCTCATTAGTAGAATTGTTTTGATAATAAACCAATTAATTACTGTACCTATACATGAATCAGTATATTATGTAGGTACATATTAATATTGTTGTCCTACTTATTCCCCAACTTTTGGTCTTTGTCACATAGTTTAGTTTCATAGTACGAAGTACCATTTCGTAAGTTTCGGCCCGGCCGAAAGGTTCGGCCGTTTTTTGGCCGAAACCGAAACTACAGCCGAAACATGATTTTTTGGCCGAAACTGGCCGAAACCGAAACCGAAACCGAACCTTCGGTCGGACACTAGTAAGTGTCCACATAAAAATTTCCTAAATTAAATTAAATGCTTATATTTTTCAGGTGTTGTTGAAGTTAAAGTTCAAAGTGCGAAAAGGCCACAGAAGCAGAGGAAACGATTGATTGGGAAATTAATGAACCTGACACCAACGGGCCGAATGATATACGACGAATATAAAAAATCTAAACGTCAGGCAGATTTTTACCACAGGGCTAAGAGGGCCTTGAAATTCAACAAAGAGAAATCCTTTCAAGAATTGACAAAAGACATGAATCCGTATGCGAAAACTATTTTGAAAATGCAAATCAACCTTTGCAATAAAAATAAGAAAGGGCGTCGATTTTCATTGGAAGAAAAACTAATAGCACTGTCGATAATGAAACAAAGCCCTAAGTGCTATAGGTTCCTGCACAAAATTTTTATCCTGCCGTCGCGATCGACTCTAAATAAAATGGTTGCAGGACTTAAGATCGAGTCTGGGATTTGTCCTCAAGTATTTGAAGTAATAAGAAGAGAGGTATGTATCTACGTCATAAAATCTTAGGATCTACATTAAGTAATTGATAACTGAGTTAAACAATATCATGAAATCATAATTTTTAATAAAAAATACATTGCGAAGATTGTAAAAAAAAAACTAAAGCAAAAAAGGCATATTAAATTTGAACTTTCGTATTTTGATCACATATTAAAACAGTTAAGACCTGGTCTTACGCGAATTTATTGTGTAACCTTAATTTCCGACGTTTCGACACAGGTTTCAGTGGTCGTGGTCGCAGCTAACTGATGTCCTAGTAAAAAAAAATCGCGTTGGACCCGGTTTTAAATATATTTTAATAAAAGGAATATTGTTTTCATTTTGTTGAAAATTATAGAGTTTCATTGTTGACCGAAGCGAAGCGAAGGTCTACGTTTTGACTCGGGCATTTTGCTTTCGTATGTCCGGATGTTCTCCTCTACAGGTCGCAATTCTTAACCGATTCTCGTGAAATTTTGTGATCGAATTTTATGACTAAATACATTTTTTTTGTCAATCCGGTTTTTAGAAATTTTTAAAAATGGCGGAGTCGTGATACCTGGCGCCTAAACAAATAGTCGTATCGATATCATAAGACTTTTTTCTTTTTGAAACATGTTTACAGAGTTAATAGCAAAAAATGCAGAAAAAAATTATCGCTGGTTTAGTCGGTATTTAGATATTTAATTTTAACTAATTTTAATTTGAGAAGGAGTAGCTAAATTTCGTCAACCCATCTAAGAACTATTTGGCTCAGTTTGTAAACGTTCGCTTTTTCTGTTTGTACAGAGGGTCTGGGTTCGATCCCCAGTAATTGTATGCTGGGATATTATAACTTTTTGTATTTTTTTACACATAAATTTCGTATTGTTTTTCTTTAATTTACTATACACCGTGTTTTTATTGAATTCCGTTAACTTCGGGGTATAGTTAAGTACGTTTATAAGAACTAAATGGCATAGTTAATTTTCAAAAAAAAATTTTTTTTTTGTTTTCTTTTTTGTTTTTTTTTTTGTTTAAAAAGTAATTAAATGTAGCATATAGCGTTGTTGTAACACGGGCATTACATTTAACTCAACCAAACAATTGAAATCTGTGACATATCAATGTCATTTCGTACCTCAATCGACCGAGATTGTACTTAAGTTTAGTAGCAAATGTATGAACTCATTCTAAACACTAATCAATATGTAAGCCGGCCCTAAGGCAAATGTACACGCTTGTAGAGGCCTTATAGTAAAAAAATAAATTATGGATTATCTCCGAAATGGACTTAATTAGAACATCGGTGTCTTTGAGAAAGTTACTTGATTTAAGCTCAGGAATGCACCCTTGAAATTAACGGAAATAAAAAAAAACACGGTGTATTTAAAGCTCTTAGCACCATGTTATTTCAAGCTCTGCTCGCGAGGTCTACAGCTCACAGAGCCACTAGTAATAATTGTAATTTAAAAGGGACCTTGACCCGCGCTGTGAGTCATTCTTGGCTGTCCATCGAAATTGAACGCAGCAAGTGTGATAGGTACCTTTTCACTGGCGGTTTATTTAGTAGTTTCATATTGTGTTGAATTTTAGATTTATTAAGGGATCTTAGATATAATTTAGTTTTATTTATATATATACATTTAGTTAAATGTTTTTAACGCTTATCTATGTATTTAAATTTCAGACCGAAAAATGGAGCTACAAAAAAAAACTGTGTTCAGTCATATTTGACGAAATGTCTTTAGAGGCTGGCTTGTCTTATGACAAAAACAAAGATAAAATTAATGGGTTAGTAGAGCTTGGCGAGAGAAAAAATGATTTCGCTGATCATGCCCTCGTGTTTATGTTGAGAGGAGCTGTCCACAAGTGGCAGCAGCCAATAGCCTTTTATTTTTGCCAAGGCGCTACTAAAGGCACAGAATTAAAAAGTATACTCGTGGATATTATCACAGCGGTTGTAGGATGCGGGTTAAAGCCGATATCCCTTATTTGCGACCAAGGGTCAGCTTTCCAAGCGGCTCTAAATTGCCTGAAGGCTGACACAGCGCGTGACCAATTACTGACAAATCAGGAACCAGGTTAGTAGTACTTATAGGTTTAATAACACTTTGAATTGATGTATGTTAAATAATTCTTCAAGGCTTAATTTTTTTTACCATAGCGCGGGGCAGATCATTGCAAAGCCATCGTAAAACAGTTGTAACTCGAAAATAGAATAAGATATTTCAAAGGTGTGATATTTGAAGTGTTTTTTTAATTTTCTGTGTTTTTTTTAGATGGCACAGTAACAATAAACGAAGTCAAACTGATGGTTATATTCGACCCTCCTCATCTTATTAAAGGATTGAGAAATAATTTTTTGAATAAAGACATTTCCTTTGAAGGAAAATTATCCACATGGAGAGACATCGTGGATGTATACGAAACGGACTGCAATAATATGGAAACAAGAATGCTGCATAAGTTAAATGACCAGCATGTGATACCTGAAAAAATTAAAAAGATGAAGGTTGGTGCCGATTTTTACTAAGACTGCGCAGAGCGTCAAGTGACGCCCTCATTAGGGGGTTTGTGTTTTCTAATAAACCAATTAATTTCTGTATAAATAAGTATATATTAGTGTTGTCCTACTTATCCCACAATAATTAATCTGTGATATAGTTTTATATGTTACTTACTTTTGACTTCATCACTTGAACGGAAAAAAGTGGCCACCATTTGCCATTTAGATGATGTAGCAAAATAAAGCTATGAGACAATAATGATTATAATGAACAAAAGTTGGTGAAATCAATAGGGCTACAATATTAATATATATACTTACACTTACTGGATTATAGACAAATGGATTGGTTTATTAGAAAACACAATAATGAGGGCGTCACTGACTCACTTGACAGTCGATACCCTCTCAATGTGTGAAATCTAGTATAACTAAAGATTTTCTTATACAATCAACTAGCATATGCTTTACCTATGTACTGTAGTAAATGGTTCCGTCCTTATAATCAGCCTATAGATGCATTGAGAATGTTATGACCAGTTGGAATATTTTAATGATTTTATATCCTAATACTCAAGTAATTTATACTACATTCACATTGCTGCATTTTATCCGCTAAAATATAGTTTGGTTATTGGTATTTTAATATATTAACGATATATTACATATTGAGTACTGAAATATATATTTCTTTTCAGGTCAAGAACTGTGTAAAAGTATTTAGTTACACACTGTCTTCGGCTCTATCTTACACAGCCAACTTCTGTAAGTAATTAATTTTTCTCCTTTTCACTAACATAAATAGTTAGGTACCCATTTGTAGAATGCAAGAGTAAAAATATAGTTATACTGGGTGTGGCCTGTAACATGAGCAAATAATTAAAACATAGACTCTACTCCTTAAACGGTGACACTTTTGTTCAACAACTTTTAAAAATTATGAAGTATTTTGACTCCCTATTTTTCATACAAAATAAATATTATCTTCAATGGACGCCATCGCCGCGCCATATCATTGTGATAGACGTTGCTTGTCACGCCTTAAACATAACAAAATTCGCAATACATTGCGTCTTAGTGTTAGAAAATTGAATCTTGTATGTACACCCTTATAATACCAACCAATGAATGTACGCATGTGTGAATGACACCTTATGTTCTTTAGTCTATGTCGCTACTCTATTTGCTCCCTCTCTTTGATTTCGGCTGCGTTGATGGTCGGACGCGTAAGCTTTGGCTCCCATAATTGTATTAACATATATTATTTACTAGATAATAAAGTTCATGTGCATTGTGCGAACAGTGAGTATTCTTTCTCCACCGCCCTGCTGCTGCGGAACCTCGTATCCGCGTAATAGGTTCTGGGCACAGTCACGATTGATATATATTCACTGTTCGCCATCACGCCATCCACACGTGGGTCATCATCCTATGATCGCCGGTAAGCGCATTCATCATGGCCGAGGTGAATCAAAACCAACCTCTCAGCTACTCCAACCATTCGATAGAAAAGCTACGTGGCTCGGAAAACTACCAGACATGGAAGTACCAGATCAGGATGCTGCTGACCCTGGACGGTTTGTGGGAGACTGTGGAAGGGACGGACGTTGACCCTTCGCACGTCAAACGAGCATTGGCTCGCATCGGCCTCAGCGTTTCGACCGCGTGCCTACAACACATCAGAAAGGCGACGACCGCTAAAGAAGCGTGGGATAACCTAAAAACTGTTTTTGAAAACAAAGGTTTGTACAGGCGCGTGCTGCTATTGCGGCAGCTGCATCGTATAGAGTACAAGCAATATAACTGCATGTCCCGTTACCTGGAAGCGGTGATGTCGCTCGTTCATCAATTGGCGGATATTGACAAGAACATAGAAGATAAAGAAGTGGTGGAACTTCTCCTTAGCGGACTGCCAGACGAATACGACGCGCTGGTAAGCAACCTCGAGACTGCAAATATCGCCGACACCAACCTCACCGCTGATATGGTGAGATCTCGCCTTCTTCAAGAAGAATCGAGGAAAATGGAAGGATCTTCCTGTGTAGATGAAGCCGCCCTGTTCTCCAAGGCAAGAAACACAGTACCCAGACAACAAAAACAGGTTACTTGTCACTACTGCGGAAAATCAGGCCATATAAAAAGCAAGTGCTTCAAATATAGGAAGGACAAGGTGAAGAATCGGTCGCTTCTGGCTACCGAGTCATCGAAAGCCTTTTTTGTGAAGAAGTCATCCTTTTACCTGGACTCTGGATGCTCCAATCATCTTTGCAACGACAAGACAATCCTGAAGGACTACAAGGAGCTGCCGGGCGAAGGAAGTAAAGTGACTTTGGCCAACGATGACTCTATATCGGCTGAAGGCGTCGGGGAACTGCCAGTGGGAGGCGTCATCGATAAACTTAATAAGGTATTATATGTTCCAAACTTGACCGCTAATTTATTATCTGTTAGTAAATTGTGTGATGTAGGCTATACTGTAGTTTTTACCAAAGAGAAATGTAATATATACAATAGTTGTAAAATTCATGGCAACCCTATTACCTCAGCATTTAATAGGAATGGTTTATATGAATGGGATGGGTGTAGTCAAGGAAAAGGAACTTCGCAAGAAGTGCACTCTTCCATGTTTTTGCATAATAGGCAAGATACACAGAGTGCTAATGTAGCTGTTTCTTCTCTGCCGGTTCAACTTCTGCATTCCCGTTTAGGTCACCTCAGCTTTAAAAGCATGTGTACTCTAAGGGATGATCCTGCAACTGGTATACAATTTCAGGAAACTTCTGGTGCGAAGTGTGAGACCTGTCTGCTTGGGAAGCAAGTTGCCTTGCCGTATCCCGTGGGCGAGGCTACACGTGCACACGTACCTTTGCAACTAGTGCATAGCGATGTAGCAGGTCCGTTTCAAGAAGACAGCATTGGAGGTGCGAGGTTCATGGTTACCATGACTGATGACTACACCAGGAAGTCACACATCTTCCTCATGCGTCATAAATCCGAGGTAATTAAACATTTTATTACTTACAAGAATTTAGTAGAAAAACAATTAGGATTGCCAATTAAAACTCTTCGGACAGATTTTGGGTCTGAATATTGTAACAAAAGTTTTGCTGATTTTCTTAGAAGAGAAGGTATTGTTCATCAGAAGAGTGTTCCTTACTGCCATCAGCAGTGTGGTGTTGCTGAGAGACTGAATAGGACTCTTCTTGACAAGGCTAGATGTATGTTATATGAAGCTGGTCTCAGCAAGTGTTTTTGGGGTGAAGCAGTTATGACTGCTGCATACTTAAAGAATAGGAGTCCAACAAGTGCATTGTCGGGACGTACCCCTGAAGAGCTCTGGACAGGTTCTACACCAGACCTCAGGCATCTTCACGTCTTTGGCTGCATTGCCTATTCCTTAATACCTAAAGAAAATCGTCGCAAACTTGATCCTAGAAGCAAACCTTATATTTTTGTTGGTTACAGTGAAACGACAAAAGGCTATAGGCTTTTGGATCCGTTGAACCCTAAGAAAGTGATCTTGTCTCGAAATGTTGTGTTTTTAGAAGATAAATTTTACAACAATTTAGATAAATTAAGTTTTAACCAATCTGACAATGAGAATATATTTTATGAATTTGAATTTATTTCTAATGATAATGATAAATCTAGTCATAATAATATTGGAATTCCTAATAAAAATAATGAGAATCTAAATAAGAATAATGTAATTGAAATCCCTAGTCAATGTAATGAAAATCTAGTCTCTAGTGAAACTGATGTGGATTCAATGTCTATTCAAAGTGAGCAAATTCCAATCTGCAACCCAGGAAGTGAAAAACAAATGTGTACTCAAAAACCTAATGATTCTTCCATGGTGTTTTCAGATTCGGAGGAATTCTGTACCGGAAGCGAGAATGAGGAGCCAGGCTGCTCTACTTCGGGCTCAGGTGACTCGTCGAGCGAGTCTGTAGTGCTGTCGCCGCGACCGTCACATTCAGGGGAAGCCCGGCCCCCAGCTGATGCGCCGGCTATACATTCCTCGCGTCCCGTACGTACTACAAGGTCACAAAAACCCAAAAGGTATGCTGATTACACGTCAGACTACTCCATGGTAGCGCACGATGCTGCGTCTGTCCACAGCCTAGACATACCCTTATCGTATAAGGATGCTGTCACTGGTCCCCTTAGTGCAGAATGGTCTGCCGCAATGAAATGTGAGTTTGACTCTCTTATAGCTAATAAAGTTTGGAGATTAGTTGATAGGCCACATAATACGAACGTAATAAAGTCTAAATGGGTATATAAAATCAAAACAGATGCATTGGGTAACTTTGATAAATTTAAAGCGCGTCTTGTTGCCATGGGTTATACACAAGTCCCTGGTGTGGACTATAAAGACACATTTTCACCAGTTGTAAGACATAGTACAATGAGAATATTGTTTGCTTTAGCTTGTGAGTATGATTTAAGCATAGATCACATTGATGTGACCACAGCTTTTCTCAATGGAGACCTTGAGGAAACCATTTATATGGAGCTTCCACCAGGTTTTAATAATAACCATAAAAATAAAGTTTGTTTGTTACAAAAAGGGATCTATGGTCTTAAACAAGCTAGTAGAATTTGGAATAACAAAGTAAATAAATTACTGTGTGAAAATGGGTTTGTTCAAAGTAAACATGAACCTTGTATCTATATAAGTAAAGATAAAAATAGTTTAATAGTAGTAGCGCTTTATGTAGACGACTTTTACATTTTCTCGAATAACGAATCCTGTAAAAATAATCTTTTTAATTTACTACAGAGTGAATTTCATTGTAAGAATTTAGGAAATTTAAAAAGTTGTCTGGGCATCAATGTTGTAAGGGAGGGAAATGTATTAAAGTTAGATCAAAGCGACTATATTATGAAAGTACTCAAGCGGTTTAATATGGAAAATTGTAAACCTGTCTCTACACCTATGTCTGTAGGATGTAAATTTGAATCTGAAGGAGAAAATTTATGTGATGAAACTTATAATTACAGAGAACTTATTGGTTCCTTGATGTACTTAGCTGTTTGTACCAGGCCAGACATAGCATATGCTTGTAGCCATTTAAGTCAGTATAATTCAAAGTTTAATAAAAGTCATTGGCTTGCAGCAAAACGGATTTTAAGGTATTTAGCGGGAACAATTAACTATTCCTTATATTTCATAAAGAGTAGAGAATTGAATTTAATTGCATATGCTGATGCCGACTGGGCTAATGATGTAGATAGACGCTCTTATACTGGTTTTGTAATAAAGTTAGGCTCGAATTGTATACATTGGGAATCACGCAAACAGCGTTGTGTAGCACTCAGTTCTACTGAAAGTGAATTTATTTCAATTAATGATGTATGTAAAGACCTATGTTTCATCAAAAATATTTTGTTTGAAATTTTACATGTGAAACCTAACATCACTGTGTTCAATGACAATCAGAGTGCGCACAAGCTTTTACTTTGTAAAGAATATTCACATAAACGTACCAAACACATAGATGTACGGTATCACCATATAAAAGATTTGGTACATAATAATGTGTTAACTGTAAAATACTTACCAACAGAAGTAATGATAGCCGATGTACTTACCAAACCGCTGAGTCTTTATAAACATTCCAAATTTATTCAAAGCATGAATATAAAGTTAAATGAGTAGGCATGTTTGCATTATGTGCATGTAAAATCATTATATAATCGTTTATATTGTTTACAAATGTACATGTGCAATCGTAAAAATAGCATGCATTCTTTCTTCACTCAGTCCATGTTTGTGTCTCGTGAAAGCATGTTATTATACGAATGTGTATATGGATAGAGTTAGTCTCTACTTAGGGCAAGCATTATTGTAAATGTTAACTAATATAATTGATATTATATTAAGTTCAAGCCTTTTATCAGGGATGTGCCAATACACATTGACAACATATGTTAGTTTTGTATAGTGTTCTGTGTACTTATGTTGTGTTTAAGCATGAGACATTTGGTCTTATAAGTGTGAGGGGAAGTGTTAGAAAATTGAATCTTGTATGTACACCCTTATAATACCAACCAATGAATGTACGCATGTGTGAATGACACCTTATGTTCTTTAGTCTATGTCGCTACTCTATTTGCTCCCTCTCTTTGATTTCGGCTGCGTTGATGGTCGGACGCGTAAGCTTTGGCTCCCATAATTGTATTAACATATATTATTTACTAGATAATAAAGTTCATGTGCATTGTGCGAACAGTGAGTATTCTTTCTCCACCGCCCTGCTGCTGCGGAACCTCGTATCCGCGTAATACTTAGAATAAACTTTAAAGTGTATTAGAAATCAAACCACAAGTTATTTTTTAAAGTCGCTGAACAAATGTTGGTCAGTATGAGGAGTACAGCCTACAGTTTAATTTTTTGCTCATATTACAGGCCACACCCGGTATATAGGTACATATCTAGATTAATATCCGGTAGACCGAGAAGACTCAGAACACGAATCCCTACTTATATTATATGCGAAAATATTTGTCTGTCTGTTGCTATAAAGTGCTGCAGGGAATGAAATGAAATTTATGAAGATAGAACAATAGGTATAGATAGTGAATACTATTGATGATAAAGTACCTACTTGAACTTCACAAATCTATTATGCATAAAATAAACAAATATGGTCATTTTCTTGTTTTTAGCTCACTATGCGGACGGCAGACCTGTGAGTGAAACATTAAGAAACACTGCTGAAACAGTTTTGTTCTTTGATAAATTGTTTGATAGCATCAACGGATCAGCAACCTATTCACAAAAGAAAGGAAAAGAGCTACGCTGTGCAGTGACAGAAAAATCTAAGCACCATGAATTTTGGCCGGAGAGCATCGAGAAACTGGAAAAAATTAAATATGTAGATTCCAAGGGAAATCCGAAATCCGTGCCTTCCTTAAAAAACTTTATTGCCACGGTAAAAACATTCATGAAGCTGTGGCAGTTTTTTAAGAGCAAAAATATGACAATAATGCGCCCAAGGTTCTTCAATTCAGATCCAATTGAAAACTTCTTTGGCCAAGTCAGGGCCTATAATTATAGGAACAACGACCCCAACTGCCAGTTTCAAGAACACCTTTAAATCATTATTGATTACTAGAATGATAAAGTTTCATGGTGACGCTTATAATTGTGAGGATGACTCGGCAGACCAAATAATTAATTTAAAATCATTATTTGAAGATAGTGAAACTGCTAGGGTCGAGCCGGGTCATCCCAAAGTAGGAGATGTAGAAGATACTGTAGAAGAGGCCCAACGGGAGCAACTAAATGTTCTCCATTCGCGAGCGTACACTGCTGGATGGGTGGTAACAAAAACAATGCAGAAATATAATAATCAATGTGACAGTTGCAGAAAAAGCCTTACTACTAAAGAAGGCGCAATCCACAAATGGATTCATCAAAGAGAGTATGATGCCGCCACGAAACGCCTTACTTACCCATCCAGAGGTGCTGTTCGGTGTTTCGGTACAATTATTAAAGAAACAAACGGATTCTTGGAACACCGAGCCCATGAATTAAATCTGACGGCCAAAATTATGGAAAAAATTTTGTTCAACAATCCATTTAGTTTCTTTAAATGTACCACACACCGTGAAATTTTGTCATATTTTATTTCCGTGACAGTAAAGTTCTCGATTACAAATTGGTGCAATAACATTAATAAAATATTAAAAGGAACGGATATTGTGCGGATAAAAAACCGCACTTTGCCTGCGATGCAGCAGAAAGCTTTTTTAAAATATAAGAAAAGACTGAGGAATAAATCGTTTAATAAATAAAATTGTGTTTTATTTAAATTATTGCGACAAGTGTAGTTCCCGGCATTTAAATTGAACACTGACTCAATTTTACTGTATAAGTCGGTGTTCAATTTAAATGCCGGGAACTATATCAATTATAAGTATTAATTTCCTATGGAGGAGGGTTGGGGGGGGGGCTGGTCACGCAAGGTTGGCTGTATACGTTACGTCCTTTGCTACGCATCAATTCAAAATTTAAAAAAAAGAAACGTCATACATGACTAGGAGTACAGATAAAATATACTTGTCTAACGTACATAGTCTTTGTTCCCGAGTTGGCGGTCTGATCTCTTTGTAGTCTGTGGGTCTATGTAACTAAGTGGTTTTGAATAAACTATTCGAGACTGAATTATAAACGTTCAACAGTGAAACATGAGTGAAACGAAATTTTGTCTTTGGCAAATTATAACTGCTGTCATTTCAGATTATGCTTATTTTTTGAAACGTAATTAATTTATCCTTCATACAAGTAAACTAATCGTGATGTTAATGATTAAAATTACTTCAGTTTCCGGTGACATTTTGATCAAATACCTAAACATTTGACAATCACTCAAAACATGCTCAGAACAAAATTAAAACGCCATTTTGAATACAAGCCATTGCCTTTGTTTCACAATGATTTCCTACAGTAAAATACCACGACGCAAGCTTTACCCGATGTAGCGAGTAAGGATTGCCTCCAAGAATGCCCTAATGGTTTCCAAAATATAGCCCCTTGAAGAATTTACTATAAAACGAATGAAGTTAAAGTTCTGTTTCGTCGCCGCATGGCTGACCTTTTCTCAGCTTGCGTCTTCTATTTTTCTGTGAACCTAGTGCCCATAACTATGACCTAGTGTTTGAACTATCTAGTACAAAGGATGTGTAATGAGTCTAGCTGTCGATACTGCGAATGAAATGGACTTAAATGTGGAAACTGTTGCTTCAAACAAAGGTAAGATTTTATTCCTCTTCTTTCTTTAAACAAGTTACTGCTATTCAAAATCTGTTTCACTTATTAGAATATCAATCAGCGGAAAATAATTGATCACAAATTGACCTATCTATCAATAAATCTGCTTTTTATTCGGTCCTATTCAATACAGACAAACATTAAAGCTTCCTAGTTTTCGTATGATTCTGCTTGTAATGACCTAATGTAGTGAGTTGCCTTATTTTTATTCTTCGTTCAGCAACACATTTCTTTCTGAAAATTGTGATCAAAGTAAAAATCCGTATTAAAGGAATGACATGTTGATTTTTGATTTTATGCTGTCTGTCTAATATAATATCTGTTTTTCACTACATGTTTTCTGCCGCATTATAGATTTACAAAGTATATTTGATTTTTCAGCATACTGACAACTTTATTAGAACCCCCGGGAACCCCGGTATATATATATTGTTATTGAAAGAAAAGGAGTTGAAATCTTGCTGTGAAGACTCCCTGGCTATTTTCGATGAATCAAAACAACTGTGAGACGTAAGTATGATATTTCAACTATTAGACATTTACTCACTGGTCCCTACTGTTTTTGGAATTTTAAAATGTTTTCACTCTAAAAAGATGACCAGGCTCAATTTTTTTTCGGAAATACTAGCTTTTTTAAATTTAGAAGTGCAATATAGTATAAAAATCATAATTATATGATAATATCAGCTAAAAATAAACAGGATTTCTTGCGTGGTACTGAAAATTTGTTAATAAATATGTATTTTCTTTACAAAAGGATCCCGCAGTCTTCCGGTAAATTTAATACAATATGTGGGCCTAACCCTAGATCTGTCATAAATATTCCTCTTTTTGCAATAAATCTTACAATATATACTGTTATTTTTCAGCAACCGAAACCCAATACCTAGTCGTCAGTGAGCGGAACAAATTTCCATTAATGCCCTCATGGGTTCTTTCGAGTCTTTCCACAGTCCCCTAGTAAGTATAACACTCATGCTACTAGAAAACTACTGTAACATATACATATGTACCTAGAAAAACAAACTTCAAAATTTTTCATCGCTCTCAAAAATAAAATAAAAATTGATTTTATTTTTATCTTGACTGTAAAGACCCTACTTGTACTAAATAATAAACACTTTTAATGAGACTTATGAATAGGTTCTCTTAAATATACCCTACTTTAGCTAACTTTTATACTTTATCAATTTCAGAGTTCCCGGAGAAATGGCTTCGCTCCGCAGTAACAATATGCCTGCCTTCAATGTACTTCTATAGACTGTCTCCAGTCATGACAGGTATTTTATTTCATTATATAAATACCAAACTTATCATAAGCTATAAAAACTCTTAACTTATGTCTGACTCTAATATTTCAAAATAATGAGTGAAGAGGTTCCGGATGAAAGATCGGAGATATGAAAACTGCCATTAACCTTACATCCTATTATGATTTTGTTGACTAAGTAACTTAATCTAGCTTATTTGTGACCTCACTTTATGGAAATGTGCCCTGTAAGGCAAAGATTCTCAAACTTTTTTGGATTTTGAAGAATTTAAGTACTGTCTAGTCTACTTTTGTGAAACCTAATATTTCCTATGAGTGTATTTGACAATAAAATAATGATGCGCCCCCTCTAATGAATGACTGTTGATATTTTACTACTATTATTGTACTTATTCAACTCTTTTCTCTAAGGTTTCCTAATACTTGCCTAATTTATTCCAGGCTACCAAGAACCTCTGACTTCAATACTTCAACACTCCTGTTTGATGGCCGTATCTCAAGAATTTGCTGCTAAGGTCGCTCTAGTCTTCAATGGATACAAGAAAGAAATGTTAGGTACTAGCGTGTTAGCTTAACCAATTATTGTATATTATTACTTAATAGCAATCAGAATACGATTGAAAAGTACCGTCAGCAGAACTGTACTGTAATCATAAGTTAACAGGCTACCTTCATACTACAAATATGTCTTTGTATGCACGCTGTTCGTCCGGCTAATTGGCGCGTTGCATTTCTCAATTGATTTTCATGAAATTATTTGAGCGGCTTAAATAATGACAATAAGGTACACAAGGCAGCTCGCAGGAGCTCTTATAGATAATAGTAATAACTATAACCAGTAAACTATACATATCTCAGCGCTGTTCTCGATAAATGTTGTGACTCTTAGGGTTCCGTACTGAAAAATATGTAGATAAACTTTCATACAAATGTGTATGTTCTACTTATGCTCCAATAGTGATTGCAGCATGTACTATTACTCTTTTCTTAACCTAAATATCTATAAATTGGCCTAAAAATAGTCTTAACATACGATTTCCTATTCAAATCCAAGCTCATGCATACATATATGCTCATTTTTCTTATCCTACAGTAGCAAATGTATGATGTTTCCGTACATTAATGAAATTTAAGCTTATTACTGGCATGTGTGGTTGTCATTCGGACCCACACGTGAAGCGAATAAACCCTAACAGTATTATCTGTAATATCTGTTTCATACTCTTACTCTTTGATTGACAGGCCTATCCAGGACCGTACATACATATTATGCAATCTGTAACTTAACTAGTTTATTATAGCAAAGACATATGTAACTTCGTATAAGACGAATAAAGTCTAAGGAAAAAACGTGCCTCAGATTTCAAGTAAAAGTCATTCTCGAATAGATGGCGCACACACCTTTAGCCTATCCTCGGCTAGATGGCGTGACGACACCGTTTCATATTTAACAATTTTAACACATAGATATCAGTGAATGAACATGGATCAAAATGATATAAAAATAACAAAATCATTTTATCCATATATATACATTTTTTGATAACTTTATACGTTTTCATTTTGAGTTTTAGTCGTGTGTCGATAGATGGCAGTAAATTTACAGTGACTACAAAATTTACAATGACAGGACCCCTCTATACTATCTATTCTTTTTGATTATAGTGACAGCTTATCAGTAAACAAAGCATGTAACAAAGATGGAACTCCAATGTTATCTATCACACACGAGTACCTAGCTATTTTTTTTTTATGATATAGAAGGCAAACTAACAGACATATACCCGGTGATGAATGATTGCCGTTTCCTCGTAAAGCCAGAGAGATTGTAAGTGCGTTGCCGGCTTTTAAGACGGGAGCATAAGAAAGTAGTGAAATACGCCCCCTATGCCTTAGTATTCCTGCGTGTAAATGAACAATTACACGCCCCCATAATTTTACAACTAATGTATATATTTGTAATACGCCCCCGGTTCTGTAATATTACAAGTAAGCCTACGTGAAATGAACAATTTCACGCCCCCATGATTTATCGACTAAAGTACATGTTTTTACACAACTAGATATCTTATCTGACCACATCCTAGGCTAACTTAGGTAAACTAATCTTATCTCTAGACTATGGTAACAGCCTCCTAACCCAAATTATAGTAACCCTGCCTACAAATGCTGCCTGGCAAAGGCCGTCTACCACGAATATGAGTTTCCAAGTCATGGACATTATTTGTTAATCTAAGTATGTATTTATCTATACAAGTATGTACTGCGCCGCCTAGTACCAGCAGTACAAGTTTTGCCTAGCCCCAGGCCAAATTGATATGTGAAAGATTGTCTCTAGAATATTTATTTATTTATTATTGGTACCTGCAATGAAGCTAATTTCTTAATAAATGTATGACAGGAGATAAATAAGACTGATTGTTTTCGCTTAAAATAAGCGTTAATAAGTGCTAATGTTATACTACATAGGGTTTAATTTAGTAACTTTATTTTTCAGATATCAAAGACGCAAGAAGATGGATCATTAGTAGTGATGACAAACATCTTAAGCTGAGGAATATGAAAGTAAATCCCTAATTACGGCGCGCAGAGAACGAGTAAAAAAATGTAGTACCAAACTCGTCAAGAGATGGCGCCACCTCCGAGATAGAACGCGCCAACGATGTGTCAACGTAGAATCTTGATATCCGAGATGCAAATTACTAATCGTTTTTAAATGTTAGGAGAACATTAATGCTTGGTTGGCTGCATAAGTGCATACCCCTGCTGAGGTCTCAGCAGCTACGCACAAGTTATCAGTAATTGTACATAGTTAGTGTTTTAATAAATAAGCCGACTGATATAATTACGTTCTTTTCGTCTGCGGATAGATAACCCTTACTACAGTGGAATAGTAATAATTTTTCTTTGCGTACATAGTAACTATTGAACAATAAACTTAATGTTTCATGACTTTTATATAAGACGTTTCTACGTGTACATAATAACTATTGAATAATAAAATGAATGCTTTATGACTTTTATTTAAACCATAATAAAAACAGAGTCCAAAATCAAGTGTACCCATTCCATTTCACGCCAGCAAAATGTAGCCTGGAAGGCTACTTTTACATACATATACCTTGAAGAACCGTAGTAACCCAGGTAAACTACATCCTGCGTCACGGTTTCACCAAAATGTAACTCCCCCCTTATTTATCTATCTAACCTACCTTAATATAACATCCCCTTTCGATTTACCCCTAAAATATGGCCATGTGATCGTCTAGCTAGTAGTTAGGACCCCTTGAAGTGAACCGCAGTAACCTCAAATTCTTTAATGAGTATCAGCTAAATTTTGGACTCTGACTTTATTTATTATTACCTAGATTTTGAGAACAGATATTTATGGTAATAAATATAATTATTTATGGAAGTAAGAAATAACCTAAAGAAAATTATTCAGAGAAATAGAAAATTATTCAGAATTTATTAGTGCAACGTAAATGATGGTGTAAATTTACTATGATGTATTTAAGTATTACAGCATATATGATGATATAAATATATAAAAATGTTGTTGGTAAAATCCTGCCACACCTATTAAGCTTCCGGGATAACATAGAAGCAGCACTCCTGAGATAAGCTCTTTTACACCCTAGCATATCAAGGATATTTATAGTTAACTATCATCTTCTAAACGATGTGTGATTTAATCACACGTGCTGCTCCGTACGCCCGATGCAGGTCTGGAAGCTCTTAGTCCGATTTGCAAGTATTAATCGGAACACCTACCCTACCAGTTTAGCCAGACGGGCTATGACCAACACTTCATAACCTAAACGCACCTAGATGATGATGAAAAGAAGTGTCAAAGTATCCATCAATCATCATAATTACTTATCTTTTTTATATTCAAAAGCTAGGGATGCTAATCCCATAGTCCCATTCCCCAAAGCTGATAATCTAGACAGAATTCCTAGTTCTCTAGATGTATAAACGAAGCACCGAGTTTATTTGTTAACTATTATGTTTAGTAGAGGTCGAAATTGAGTATTCACTCAATAAATCCTTTGTACTGCTCTTGCCTGACAAAGGTTCCCTAAAACAAACCGTACTTCAATCCCAGAATAGTCTGCGTTCCTAAATCCAGATTGATAATTAAGAGTTTATGTTGTAAATACCTGATTTTATTACTCAGTACCTCGTTCCTACACCAGACAACCAGAAATGAAAAGTAGAAATAAAATTTTATAGAAGCACTAATTCTTTCGCCATATAAATGAGAAATTAGAAAGATTTAGGCAGTTAAACTCTTTACCTTTTAAACACACATATTTTAGGATTAAGAAACCATATTTTAAAACCCTTAAAGATAAATATATATCAACCGTTTCAAATTTATAGACCCTAACTAATAAAGAACGTTAATAGACATCAAACAAGTGTGTGATTCTACCCTAATCCTACCCTTTGTCCCTAATCTAGTATATTCAAAGCATAGTTCGTTCTTACCATCGACCTAATGCTTTGTAATATACGCAAGTGTAGTCCCTACGAGAGGCTGTAAAGTTCGGCAGGCGAGACCGATAAGGCAACCTACAGGCCAGTGTATTTGACTCCCTCCTTATCGCCCGCGGGCATGGTGGATAAGAATAAGTCGCCCTATTCCGTGTATATAAGTGGATCAGTACCCTAGCACACACACGCACTAATCACGAGGGAAACTCTGCCACAACAAAGACTAAGTGTAATATCAGTCACGACAGAAGTCTGTCCCTGCAACCAGCACTAGCATGAACCGGAGCACCGAAATATATAAATAAATTTAATAGGAGACCTAGTCTCAATTACTGTCGACTTCAGTGGGCCCAGATTACTCCGGATGACGCGCACGTGACGTCCCCACATCCATCTAAACAGCTGGGCCTTGAGACTAGTGAGATAATTCGTCTCTTATGTTGATATAAAAGAGACGCCAAGTCCTCTCAAACTTGGAGCAATAGACTCCTAACCATCCAATCCTTTGGCACCGTTAGGCGGAGTGAATGTTTAGCTGGACAAACTGTCAGTCCAAACAATGATCTGGCTTTTAAAATAGCAAAAATACCCCATAGAAAAACACTAAAATAACTAAGTTATCACTAAATTAAACTAACTCAACAGAAAAGTGAAATTCCCCTAAACACTGTCATCTATATTTAACGTTACGAGAATTTCTTCCCGCAAAACCAAACACAGACACTATTCCTAGCCCCGGCTATGCATTGACATTGTCCCTGCATAACATGACGGCACTTAGAACACACAGCGTAGAGAAAACTTCACAATAACTAAAAACCCACACATGGCAGTAAAGAATCTCCACAACAGTCTAAACTTAGCGTTACGACGATTAAAATCCCCGCAAAACCAAGCACAGACACAAATTCTAAGTTTAAATTCACTAGGATAATTCCAAGTAAAAACAAACAGAAAAAGTCGCGGAGAAACTTCACTTCCCCGCACTACGTTACACCCGAAAACCAGAGTCACTGCTAGCCCGGTCGAAGAATGAATGCCCCTCCCAACGCTCCGCACCGGCCTTTTATACCTTTTACTATGGCGACTGAATGGCGACATAACGGCGACATAACGGCGACTGAGCGGCGACTGAGCGGCGACTGAGCGGCGACTGAGCGGCGACTGAGTGGCGACTGAATGGCGACTGAGTGGCGACTGAATGGCGACTGAATGGCGACTGAATGGCGACTGAATGGCGACTGAGTGGCGACTGAATGGCGACATAACGGCGACTGAATGGCGACTGAACGGCGACTGAATGGCGACATAACGGCGACTGAATGGCGACTGAGAGGCGACTGAATCAAAACAAAGATACTGGCGACTGAGTGGCGACTGAGTGGCGACTGAATGGCGACTGAGCGGCGACTGAATGGCGACTGAGCGGCGACTGAGTGGCGACTGAATGGCGACTGAATGGCGACTGAATGGCGACTGAATGGCGACTGAGTGGCGACTGAATGGCGACTGAATGGCGACTGAGTGGCGACTGAATGGCGACATAACGGCGACTGAATGGCGACTGAAAGGCGACTGAATCAAAACAAACATACTGGCGACTGAGTGGCGACTGAGTGGCGACTGAATGGCGACTGAGCGGCGACTGAATGGCGACTGAGCGGCGACTGAGTGGCGACTGAGTGGCGACTGAATGGCGACTGAATGGCGACTGAGTGGCGACTGAATGGCGACATAACGGCGACTGAATGGCGACTGAAAGGCGACTGAATCAAAACAAACATACTGGCGACTGAGTGGCGACTGAGTGGCGACTGAATGGCGACTGAGCGGCGACTGAATGGCGACTGAGCGGCGACTGAGTGGCGACTGAGTGGCGACTGAATGGCGACTGAATGGCGACTGAGTGGCGACTGAATGGCGACTGAATGACGACTGAATCAAAACAAACATACTGGCGACTGAGTGGCGACTGAATGGCGACTGAATGGCGACTGAGCGGCGACTGAGTGGCGACTGAATGGCGACTGAATGGCGACTGAATGGCGACTGAATGGCGACTGAGCGGCGACTGAGTGGCGACTGAGTGGCGACTGAATGGCGACATAACGGCGACTGAATGGCGACTGAGTGGCGACTGAGTGGCGACTGAATGGCGACTGAATGGCGACTGAGTGGCGACTGAATGGCGACATAACGGCGACTGAATGGCGACATAATAGCGACATAACGGCGACATATTGGCGACATAACGGCGACATAATAGCGACATAACAGCGACATAACGGCGACATATTGGCGACATTACGGCGACTTAATAGCGACATCACGGCGACACAATAGCGACATAACGGCGACATACTGGCATAAACATTATTCCAAAAGTACCAGGATGCCAGAATTGCAGAAGAGGTCGTTTGCCTCGGGCGGGTAACCGACAACAGGTGTCTTATTGAGACAAACGTATACCAAAAATACCAGGATACCAGAACTGAGGAAGATGTCATTAACCTCGTGGCGTGTAACAAGGTTTGATTCAAGAAGAAAGATCATAAGTTCCAGGTTGTTTACTAAACCATATGTCTTAAATATTAAAGTTCACTATTGCTTACTTCAGAATATAAATCATGTCCTTTTTACTCACGCAGTTTAGAGAAAGACGGAGCTATTTTTAATGACATCTACGCACACATTCATAGGCAATAGTCGAGTAGTCAGTTGGAGTAGACTAAATTATGATAAAAGGGAACGTTCGAAAACTCATCACGTACGAATTTGTAAGCATTATTTTACTTTGAGATATTTTTAGTTTACTTCTGAAAAACATTCCTGTATTGAAGTTTTTTTATGTTTATTAGTATCTAGTATATTATTTAAGACATCCGGAATTTAGAGAATTAATTATTTTAATATTTTTATTTATCTTATGAATTTTTAGATTTTATGTTTCGAAATTGTACTAGCATCAGCGTAACGGAACGTCGAGCTGTCTTCATCAGTTTTATTGTCAACGTCAATACCAATTTGTTGTTGATTATTTCCTGAGGGTTTATTTTGTTTATTTCTAAGTTAAAATAAAGATTTAAAAAAAAGAAAGTCACGTGATACCTATTATGGATTACCATGGAATTGCTTCAAGTTTCAACTGTTAGAATATTCGATGGAATCATGAATGAAATATGCGACTGAAGAGGTCTTTAGTTTTACAAGGTATTTCCTTTTATTTTCTGTGTTTCAATGAAAAATGTGGTTAATACTAGGCAATAGGCATACGACTAGTCACAAAGCCAATAGACGTATAATGGAACACACGTGGCGCATAATACAGCTTATCGCTGAACATGTTTACCGCTAAGCAGCTTTTTTTATTCTGACTTTTTGAGGAGCACGAATGAACTATTATGAAGCCAATAGACGTATAATGGAACACATCGGGCGCATAATACAGCTTATCGCTGAACATGTTTACCGCTAAAGCAGCTTTTATTGCGCTGACTTATTATAAGGGAGAACGAGTGAACTATTATGAAACCAATAGACGTATAATCGAACACATGTGGCGCATAATACGGCTGAGCGCTGAACATGTTTACCGATAAGCAGCCTATTATACTACCATTGGGACTGTCTGCATAGCGGCTGTTAAAACGTTCACAAGATGCCTTATAACTGTTTAGAGGTTCACTAGTGTATCGAAATAACGACTTGGACTTTATAGTGGTTCACTTAAGTATCTTTATCAGATATATAACAGTCGTATGCTGCATATAAGAATTTTAACGGTTCACGTTGCTTTTTAACATTGATCGCCATTTTATTGTATATAACCTACAAAATTGAAATTGCTTTTCCAACTTTTAAGGGTAACAATAAGGTTTTGTGCCTGAGTTCTTAACCTAAATCATTAGTTTAGTACTTCCTATCACGTATTATTAACTTTTTATCTCATAATTCTGTCCAAACCACTGAAATAGTTTTTACACGTAGCTTATTTATATCATTAATTTAAATAAATACTGATTATTTTCTTGGCGCACTGAAATTTTCTTAGATAATGTATATATATAAGGGGTCATCCATTAATTACGTCACACGAATTTCTAGGTTTTTTGACCCCTCCCCCCCCCCTTGTCACATTTCGTCACATTTGGCAAACCCCTCCCCCCTAGTGTGACGTCACATTTTTTCTACGAAATCGCCAAATCGAATTAAATAAGTACCTAAGTATTATTAATATTTTATCAAAATATTTTTGACGATATAAATATTAGTAATTTTATAACCCAAAACTGCTTAGGAAAGAAAATTAAAAGAATAAAAACGATTATCGTTTTAAAAACTTGTTATTTAAATGTACAGCGAATAAAATAATTTAAAAAAAAATTTCGGTTACTGATGAAGTTAAAGTGACGTCACAAAGTTTGTGTCTCCCCCCTCCCCCATGTCACAATATGTCACATTTTCTTGACCCCCTCCCTCCCCCTAAACGTGTGACGTAATTAATGGATGACCCCTAATGTCAATAAACTTGCATTCCCAAACATCTTTCTCGCATTAATATATAAAAGATCATATACAACCATTTAACTAAACACTTCAACAAAATGACTTATGGTGTCGTTGCGCTTAACGTTTTTGCTTCAATATAAATATGTTCACCTCTGCGTTCGTCGTCACTATACTAAATATAATAGATGATTTTTAAGGCAGAGGTGTAAAAATATGTTATAAATTATCTTTTATTCAGCCCAACGTCAATCTTTCCCGGTATTAGGGCGCACATGTGACATATTAGATGAATAAAGGGTAACTGGTGGTCTCTTACCCAGTAAATATACACCTCTTATAACTGCTGTTACCCCTTATAATTCCGTTAAATTGGTGCTACAACGCTCTTAAGTAGCTATGTGAACTTAAGGCTGCTTGATTTGTGCCCATTTAAGAGTTATAAAAGCTGAAAAGACGCTTATACAGCTCTTATGCAGCTTTTATATTCCAGCTTCAAGCGTATTCGTACTTCATTATGCGGCTGCTATACAGCTAATCTGTGCTACTTGGGCGAGAGTTGCCGAGAAATGTCCGATGTCGTAAAATGAAGATTGTTATGAAAATTTCTTTTCCTTATTGTAAATTAAATACGCATCGGAAGCGATAGTTTTTATGCTCTAGTTCTATTCCCATATGTAGATAATTGATTTGAACAGGTTTTTCTTATCATACGTGTGTCGTATTCGAGAAACGTGTCAAAAACTTTTTTAGAAATTTGTAAGGCGCAACCTCGCTTCTTCCCTCGTTTTTTATCCCGTTCTGGTTTTTCAATTATATATATATGATATGTAGCCGCCATCTTGGATTATAAAATGATCATCATTTTCAAATTCTGCACTCCCTAAAACCAATAAATCGACATCCGTGACGACGCAAGTTATCTTTATTTCCAGATCCATCCAATTGCTACAGAATACAAAGGACAAAAAAAGAAGCAAGGAGGTAATGAGACAAGCAAAAATACGATGATTCCTCGACGCAATTGGGTGATTCTTAAATTGTGTCCAGATTTTTTTGTCATAAAAGTTTTTATTTTTCACATATAAGTAACTCTCACAAGTTCCGTGACATTTCGACCTTGTAATTTTTTAAATGTTTTTGCTTATCTATGAGGATCTCACTAGAATAATATAATCAAGGTATGTTTATGCTTGATGATTGAAATAGTAACTCAAAAAATATATATTTGTGTCTTATATTCCTGCCGAAGACTTTTATTTTTCCTTTTCCTTCTACACAAGTTAGGCCAAGTAATAAAAATTTAGGGCTCTCAATTTTATCTTGACTTCTACATCAGTAAAGCTACGAGGCCATGTTTGGTATCTTTTTCGTATAAATTCGCAGTACCAAATTTAGTTATGGTATCACATTGACACCATTCCGAAGTAAAAACATATAAACTTATTAAAATACTTTCTTTTGTGTTAGTCGGACTCGCGTATTAAGGGTTCCGTACATTAAGTCCGACTCGCGCTTGACTGCACATTTCTAATAGGTTTTTTTGGGTATAAAATTAATTTGTTTACCTTACATGTCCGTCTTTGGGTCCCTAATTTACATATTTGTACCAAATTTCAACTTAATTGGTCCAGTAGTTTCCGAGAAAATAGGCTGTGACAGACGGACAGACATACAGACGCACGAGTGATCCTATAAGGGTTCCGTTTTTTCCTTTTGAGGTACGGAACCCTAAAAAGATTTTTTTTTTATTTTGTGGAATGGTGTCAATGTGATACCATAAATGGATTCAGCACCCCAGATTTATACGAAAACGATACCAAACACGGCCTAGCACCTTCACTGATGTAGATATATCAAGATAAAATTGAGAGCCCTAAATAAACCTTCAAGAGCGGATATCTCAAAAACTATTCAACATATTCATTTTGTATAAGTGGCCATGTCGCTAAGATGCATAGTTTCCGAGATATAATCGAATGGGACCTTCAAAGCCCCCTCTCTCCCCCCGCTCAAGGGCTACGGCCGGGGACTTTTGATATGTTCACCTCCTAACTTGTCCAAACCAAGTCAAAAATTGTGTTCCGAGCATTTCCCTCTACAACTTTTTTGAGCATTCGTTGCCTGACCTAAGTAGCGTATTGCATTTCTTTAAAAACTTTTTTGTAAAAGGTTGACGGGTGTTGGGTATTTATATGGTTTTGGTCGATTATTATCATTTGCATCGCCCATGATGACTTACTAGAATTACGAGCACACGAGACACTAATAGTAGTTTGACAAACCTTGGTTTTCAAGAGGTATAGTGTAGTAAATAAAGGTAGTGGACCCCGCAGTAATTCCTCAGCCAGAAAAAACTTTACAGTATGATAAAGTATCAATAAATAAAAAGTATTGTATAAATATCCAAAGAATAATAGTAATAGTATTTAAGTAAATACCTAAAGTCTTAAATCGTTAATATCTTTTTACGGAAAAATGCTCCGTTCAAACTTTCGTCTCCACCGGAAATATTCATGTAACGTATTGCAACAATATATGACATAACAATAAAAAAAATCCCAGCAGAAATACCAATAACTTATTTGGTAAAAAAATTTCGGACGGAGGAATTACTCGGTTAAATAAATAAACAGCTTTGTATGTTTACGTATAAATACCTAACTTAGGAGTGTTTTTAGGGTTCCGTACCTCAAAAATAAAAAAAAAGAACCCTTATAGGATCACTCGTGGGTCTGTCTGTCTGTTTGTCACAGCCTATTTCCTCGGAAACTACTGGACCAATTAAGTTGAAATTTGGTACACATATGTAAATTAGTAACCCAAAGATGGACATATTTTTTGTATAATTTAAAAATACATAGGTTCGAAGTTATTTAAGAAAATACAAATAGCCAAAAAATGACCATTCCCCCTGTATCTCCGAAACTACTGGGTCTAAAATTTTCAAAAAAGTACACATAATAGTTCTTTACCTATAGATGACAGGAAAACCTATTAGAAATGTGCAGTCAAGCGTGAGTCGGAATTATGTACGGAACCCTAGAAACGCGAGTCAGACTCGCACTTGGCCGGTTTTTTTTTGGATATTTATAATGTTAGTTTCGGCTCATACTATACAATAACCAAGCAAAATTTCATCGACTGAGGAATTAATGCATGGGTCTCCATACAACAACTTGCTTCGTTTACTACCCTAGTATTTTATATTGACATTTGCTGTCAGATTTAGTCGCAAACCGCACGCAAAGTGCACACAATGTGTCGACACCTTGTTACGGAAATGTGTACACACGGCGACGGCACTTTGTTTCGAAACAATTCTAGACACATTGTGTGGACTCTGTTACGACACATCTGACATTTAGTTACCACTTTGATGATTCTGCGACTGGAATGGTTATATGGGAGATAAATACCATTTTTGTTCTGCAGAAGAGGGCTATTCGAGCAATATACAAAATGAACCATAGAGACTCGCTTAGAGATAAATTTAAGGAAATTGACATAATGACAGTGCACTGTCAATACATTTATGAGAATATTCTGTATGTACATAAAAATATTGTAAATTTTAGGAAAAAATGGTGAAATCCATAATATTAATACTAGAAATAAACATAAGCTCGCAGTGCCCTTCACTCGGCTCCATAAAATTAAAAAATCATTCATGGGTAATTGTAAGATTACCCATGAATGATTTTTATAATAAACTTCCAAACCATATTACTGAATTATCTATTAATAAATTTAAGATTTAGATTTAGATTTCTTTATTTCAAGATGAAAATTACACTATAAATTTGCTACATTCGTCAAAATTATGTTTATCTTCTCATCATGATCGTCAAAAATTACATTATATATTTAAAAATAAAAAATATTAAGATTAATAAAAAGAAAATTTTTAAATTGCCTGTGATTACATTAGTACACGGGAGCGCGCGTGAGCTGTAGGGGGCAGCACAGGAGCCGCCTGCTTATTGCCGTCAAGTGTCGTTGTCAGGTTTAACTTTCCGATTTAAGAAAGAAAGAAATACATACATTATACATTCCTTTAATACAATTTGTATAACATTCGATAAATACTATGACATAATAATGTTACAAAAAAATAAACTAAATAGGATTCCCACGGCACAGCCTTGATTTTCAGCGTTAACCTAACTTAAAACTTAACTAAAACTAATTAAATACACAAATTTAGGTTAAAATGTGGCATCGCCTCCAACCCGACCGTTCCCTATAAGGCTTCTCTCCCGTGTGTATCACCCAGCGTCTTCGCAGGTGCTGTTGTACTGCAGGCCGCTCTTGTAGTAGCTGTTGCTACGTTTTAAGCTTTGGCCCAAGCGTCTTCTGGTGACATCGTTGGGTTGATTTATCACAATGACTGTTTACCTATATTTGAAAGACTTTTCTCTAGTGTGTGTCCTCTCGTGTATTTTTAAATGTGATTTCAGCCTGCATTTATAATCACAGTGGCTACACTGAAAAGGCTTCTCCCCAGTATGTGTCATTTCGTGGTATCGTAAGTTTGAACTCTGACTGCATTTGTAGTCACAATGTCTGCATGTGTAAGGCTGTTCTCCAGTGTGCGTCCTCTCGTGTATTTTTAAATGTGATATCTGCCTGCATTTATAATCACATTGGCTACACAGAAAAGGCTTCTCGCCAGTATGTGACATCTGGTGTATTTTTAAATTTGATTTCTGACTGCATTTATAATCACAGTGGCTACACTGAAAAGCCTTCTCGGCAGTATGTGTCCTTTCATGTATTCGTAAGGCTGAACTATCACTGCTATTGTAGTCACAATGTCTGCATTTGTAAGGCTGTTCTCCAGTGTGCGTCCTCTCGTGTATTTTTAAACGTGAATTCAGCTTGCATTTATAATTACATTGGCTACACTGAAAAGGCTTCTCGCCAGTATGTGTCTTCTGGTGTATTTTTAAATTTGATTTCTGATTGCATTTATAATCACAGTGGCTACACTGAAAAGGCTTCTCGCCAGTATGTGTAATTTCGTGGTATCGTAAGTTTGAACTCTGACTGCACTTGTAGTCACAATGTCTGCATTTGTAAGGCTGTTCTCCAGTGTGTGACATCTCGTGTATTTTTAAATGTGATTTCAGTCTGCATTTATAATTACAGTGACTACATTGAAAAGGCTTCTCGCTAGTGTGTGACATCTGGTGTGTTTTTAAATGTGATTTCAGGCTGCATTTATAATTACATTGGCTACACTGAAAAGGCTTCTCGCCAGTGTGTGTCCTCTGGTGTATTTTTAATTGTGATTTCCGAATGCATTTATAATTACATTGCGTACAATGAAAAGGTTTCTCGCCAGTATGTGTCATCTGGTGCGTTTTCAAATGTGATTTAATCTTGCATTTATAATTACAGTGGCTACACTGAAAAGGCTTCTCGCCAGTGTGTGACATCTGGTGTATTTTTAAATTTGATTTCTTACTACATTTGTAAACACATTGGCTACAATGAAAAGGCTTCTCGCCAGTATGTGTCCTTTCATGTATTCGTAAGGCAGAACTATCACTGCACTTGTAGTCACAATGTTTGCATTTGTAAGGCTGTTCTCCAGTGTGAGACATCTGCTGTATTTTTAAATGTGATATCAGCCTGCATTTATAATTACAGTGGCTACACTGAAAAGGCTTCTCGCCAGTGTGTGTCCTCTGGTGTATTTTTAAATGTGATTTCCGAATGCATTTATAATTACAATGGCTACACTGAAAAGGCTTCTCGCCAGTATGTGTCTTCTGGTGTATTTTTAAATATGATTTCCGACTGCATTTATAATCACAGTGGCTACACTGAAAAGGCTTCTCGCCAGTATGTGTCATTTCGTGGTATCGTAAGGTTGAACTCTGACTGCACTTGTAGTCACAATGTCTGCATTTGTAAGGCTGTTCTCCAGTGTGTGACATCTCGTGTATTTTTAAATGTGATATCAGCCTGCATTTATAATTACAGTGGCTACACTGAAAAAGCTTCTCGCCAGTGTGTGTCCTCTGGTGTAATTTTAAATGTGATTTCCGAATGCATTTATAATTACATTGGCTACACTGAAAAGGCTTCTCGCCAGTATGTGTCTTCTGGTGTATTTTTAAATATGATTTCTGACTGCATTTGTAATCACACTGGCTACACTGAAAAGGCTTCTCGTCAGTGTGTGTCCTTTCATGATCTCGTAAATTAGAACTAACACTACACTTGTAGTTGCAGTGACTACATTTATAGGGTTTTTCTCCAGTGTGTATCCTCTGGTGTCTTTTTAAATTTCCTTTCTGAGCGCATTTATAATCACAGTGGCTACATTGCAATGGCTTCGCCCTAGTATGTGTCCTGTCATGTTTTCGTAAGACTGACCTAGACTTACACTTGTAGTCGCAATTACTACATTTGTAAAGCTGTTTTCCAGTGAGTATTCTCTGGTCTCTCCGGTTGTGCGTCTTCTGGTGACGTCGCAGGTTTGATTCAACACTGCATTTGAAATCGCAGTCACTGCACTTTAAAGGCTCTCCAGCCATGTGTACTGTTTGGTGTTTGTGTAAATCACTTTTACACGAAGTTGTGTAACTACAGTTACTACAATTTAAATTATTCTCCAAAGAGTGACTCTTTAAATGAGTCTCCAAACTTTTCTTGGAACTTGTTGTATACTCACATTCAGCACACATGAAATTTGTAACACCGTGTTCGCTTTTCTCGTGATCTGTTACAAGCGATTCGGTACAAAACGTAGAACTACAAAAATCGCAAGCAAATGGTTTTTGTCCAGTCGACAAATGTCTGTTTAATATGTGACTTCTTAAAATATATTTATTTCCAAAATGCTTGCCACAGTAATCGCAGGCATATGGTTTGCCTCCACTGTGAACAGTCGCGTCGCCGCGCAGGCGCTCGAGCACCACGGAACAAGCCATCGCGAGCTGTTCCCTGGCGCGGGCGGCGCTGCCCTCCGAACACACTGGAACACAAATAAATAAAAAGACTGTACTTTTACTATTTAATACAGGATTTGTATAGGAAACAAACTTAATTTTGCGTGCGAATAAGTGCCATACCTAACTTTTAAGGGTCTCTGGCAGGAAGTTGCAACCATCAACAGTGTCTGGCAACTTAAGATACATCATTTTATAGTTAACCCTCAACAAAAAAAAAGAAGTAAAAAAAATTAAGTTAGGTATATAAAATTCTGCTCCTAGAGTCTGGTAGCCAAATTTTGTTGACAGATATTTCCTTGTTGTATCACCTTCCTTCCTTGTTGCCTATGATTTAAAAAACAGTTAAAAGTCTTTTGTCAATTTATGTCATTCATTCAAATTGTTTGCGTTGTATAAGGCGTTTATTTTAAATAATATTAATAATAACTATACCGAGTGAGGTCCGCAAACCATTATTTAAGCTAGTAAATAATTACTACAATGTGCGAAGTCGACGTGAAGCGTTCTACTCGTATAACGAAAAACTGCTATGTTTACAAGTCGTAAACAATTTAGTAGGTCGGTGCTCTATTAATATTTTGATACTTTAAGTACTAGTTCTAACATTTGCCTATAACTTTGACCCTTTAACCATTTGACATTCCTTTCTAGTCAATCGATTTCGAACCGTAAATCTTACAGTAGAGATGCGTTTTTGTTCTAAGTATGATGGCAAGTATGTTGCCGCTACGGACTAAAGGGTTAAGTACGTGATTTTTAATGCCTGAATCTCATGCAAACAGTTGTACAGAAACGGATAAACTAGAAGTTCTGGAAAAAATCAATAAAATTAAAACATTGGAACGTATACATATGTGTTTGTCGTTGACTGTACTTTAAATAGTGGTAGAAATTATGTGAGTTGACTTTGAGTGCACGTTAACGTATATTTAACTTATTTCCTTAGGTACCTTACGTGTGCACAGAAAATATAAAATATTTTCTAGTATCAAAACTATTATTCCTACTACACAAAGTGTGACCAGCCCAATATTTTTTTAATTTCCCGCCAAAAATGTGTGTAACATTTCAGTAGCCAGACTCTATACTATGACATTTTTGAGCCATAATTTTATACACCTTCATTACCTGATAGCTGCCAAACCCACAACGACCCAGGTTTCATAATCGGGGATCGTTCTTACCTATTAAGGAGCAATTTATAGAAAAGAAAAACTTTCAGCTTTTATACTAAGACGACGTCTGGCAGTCATGGGCTCTTGCTCTATAACATTACTGGAAATAACATTACCTGAGCGCGAACGACCGGTCGAAGAGCGCGCAATAGATTTAAATAGATTGACGCGCCGATAACAAAGGGCAGTTCAAGTCTATACACAGTCCGCGTAGTGTGTGATGACAATAGTGATAGTGTCATGATCATGATTGCATTGCTTTGTTATCCCGCTCGCACTACTCGCACTCGCGTGATGTTGCCATCTCGCGTTGCGTTGCGTGCTACTGTGTATCGTCCTCGACTATTATTATAAACGAAATAATAAACTACAAATACTACAATGCAATAAATGCAATGATTGAAATAAATCCAAAAATTATCTTACAAGAAAATGTTATCATCACTACACGCCGCGTCTGTCTGTTTGTGAGTATCGCGATAAACTTAAAAACTACTGAACGGATTTTCATGCGGTTTTCACCTATCAATAGAGCGATATTCATTTGTTAAGGTTTCGTGTTACCCGTGCGGAGCTAGTCATATGTGTTTAGCTAGTCTGAAAATTAGGTAAGTATGTAGAAAATATAGTTACTGTACTGTATATTGTATGTATATCTTCTATTCAATTTATTGATAAAAAGTAACAGTTACCAAATGTAATACAGTGGAACCTCGATAAGGCGCTTTCAAAGCCCAAAACCTCTAGGTATAACTCGCAATATTTAACCTCACTGTGACGAAGTAACCAACGATTCCCTTCAGGACTATTCAGTAAATTTTTTAGCTCTATAACTCGAAAAATGAAATTTTACCTCTATAACTCGAAAAATGAAATTTTACCTCTACAATAGTCGTATTGTTTTACCACATATCGCGAAGTTATTTATTGACTAACGAACCTCTGTAATTCGAAAAAGATAATACCTAAGACTGTACTTTCTGCGTTTCTATAATTACCCCTGTAACACGAATTTTTCATGTCTTTTATTACCTCTCTAACTCGAAACTTCTTTAAGACGAATAAAAACCTACAAGAACCTCCCTAAGTTGATGCTCTCTATAAGACGAAACTTTCGTTAATACGAAGTTTTTGGCATTTCCCTCTTGAGATTCGTGCTATCGAGGTTCCACTATATATTCAAATTCATACTAAAATTCAGATGACACACGTGGTTGATTAATACTTTGCCTTAAAGCTCATTGCTTAGTTACTATTGTATTATTTATTTTGTGGGTAACGTGGTATTAATACGACCACGGCTTTCCTCTGAATATCACTATGAATGTATAGTAGCAGGAAGGAGAAGAGCAGGACAACATGACCGCACTAACCCGCCGCTGACGAGTCGCCGTCACTCATCACATCATCCGTCTCCGACTTGACGAGGGGGTCTACATCTGGAACAATGACAAGGAACTACACACCACAGCAGATGGCAGTTATGTTAGCAGTGATAATTGTTTTTAAACGGAAATAGGCGCCGTAAACTAAAAAATCTGCTTCTCGCTGTCTTCGGCTTTCATGGATAAACTCTCGAGTTACATTCTGGAGTATATGCAATCTTTGACAAGCTCTCACCATACTCTAAGGGCAAGCAACCACAACCTAGCCTTTAAATACCCTATAAGAAAAAAAAACTGGTGAAGTGTTGGAAACGTGGTTGAATTTATTTTGTTTTGTACTCAATAGAAACGAAAGAAATGCAACTCTGTATCAATTGAAAATACATTGAAGTAAGTCTTCCAAGTAATTAGTATTATGGGTGGGGTTGAGGGCCTTAGGAGGCTTAGGAGATTGAAAATCATCCCTAGAAATAATTATTTAGAGTCAATGAAAATAAACAAGACAAAAGCAATGGCAAATTGTTATTACTGTAAAATGTTAATGTCCTATATTTCTGTGTATTCCTACTCATATGTGTGGTAGGTATGAAAGAAATACGTAAATTGTTAATTTACAAAAGAGTAACATTACGTATATAATAATACTTGCTACATATGTAGGAATAAGGAATACACTTTTGTAAAACTTTCACCTTTACTTTGTTATGAACATACACTATTAAATATCAATGCTTTAGCTTTAACTCTCGCGCACACAGACACATATTCAATTATACGAACAAAACGAACATCAGAATTTAAGATAATTACAAAAAAAGCAAACCGACTTCAAAAAGGACGAAATAAAATATTATCCTTTTTGAAGTCTATGCGTTACCAACTGATATGTTTGAAGTCGGTGCCAAGCCAAATTTTGAAGCATACCATGATTTTGGTGCGATTCGATAAGGATGTACGTTGGATTGCCTTACACGACGACAATGAACGTACTTTCTGTAGGTACAGTCGACGTTAAAAATATGTTTACACTTTTCGCCTTATTACAAAGGAGTAAGGTGCAAAAGTGTAAACATATCTTTGACGTCGATTGTATCTAAGAACACACCTCAGAACACACGATCAAACCTTCTTGGCGCAGTCTGTACCATGTTTGTCGGCACATTAGTGGGAATCTGGGAATCCAATGCATTTTTTTTCCGTCGTATTTTTTAAAGAGCATTTCGTACTTTCGTACGTATGCTCGAACAGTCTATAGCACGCAAGTGTGAGATTGGGACTGAGTTATTTCCCGTCCCTTATCCAGAGGACTACATTTCAAAATATAAAACAATTCAAGAAGTTTACCTTCTTGCCAAATTTCACCTAAAGCGGTTCAGTTGTTTAGCCATGAAAAGGCAACAAAGAGGCAGACAGAATTACTTACACATTTATAATAGTTATTAGTACAGTTCTAATGGGATTTATAGCCATAAAGCTGATTTTTTTTGACTGGTATTGTTACTACTTGGCTTGTCACCGACTTCAAACATATCAGTTGGTAACGCATAGACTTCAAAAAGGATAATATTTTATTTCATCCTTTTTGAAGTCGGTTTGCTTTTTTTGTAAAAAGTTTTTATTTTTCCATTTTTAGTTTTAACGC
Source organism: Cydia splendana (assembly GCF_910591565.1). Lineage (NCBI taxonomy): Eukaryota > Metazoa > Arthropoda > Insecta > Lepidoptera > Tortricidae > Cydia > Cydia splendana. The sequence continues at coordinate 2,228,504 of NC_085979.1, forward strand.
ATTGTTAAGAGCGCGACGCATGAATGAAAAACAAGATCATGTTTAACACTAAATTCGTGTACCTATTACTTTAATAAATATGTAATCAGGAATTTTCTCCAGTCCGTCTGGGAAATTATAATTCCTGTCACTACACTAAATCCATCCTCCCGCCTCCGCCCCGCCACTGACCCAATCCCTCAACGCCCCGATCACTCAACCTCACAGCGCATCAACCCCTGATCCAGGAACTCCTCGACCCTGAACCAGCAACCCTTCAACCGCCATTCCCCGACCCCTTAATCCCTGACCCCTTAACTTCTAACCCTAACCCCCGATCAGTAGCCTTACCAGCTTACCACGAGTTTGACATTGATATATTCGCTAGCGTGTGTGTAACTTACTTTATTTGCATCTCGCTCGTTCTGGCATATTAGTGCGAGCGAGATGCATAAAAAGTAAGTTACGAAGACGTTAGCGAATATGTCAATGTCAAACTCGTGGTAAGGCCACTGATCGGGGGTAGTGTCAAACACATGGTAAGGCTACAGTCGCACTACATCAAATTGGTGGTTTTCGGAAGCAAATGCTCGAGTTACTTTAGAAAACACCGAAATCACTTTACACGTGCCTTTAAGAATTGAGGAGTTCCCTCAATTCCTCATGGATTCCATCATCAGACCAGAACCAAAAATAATACGGAAACACCTTGGAGGTAGTTACCAAACAAACAAAAAAAGAATTACTCAAATCGGATCACAGTTGCCGGAGTAATCGCTGAACAACTACATTTTAAAAAATCATCATCATTATCATCATAACAATCATCATCATCAAGTCTACTTCATCAAATTGGTGGTTTTCGGCAGAAAATGCTCGAGTTGCTTAAGAAAACACCCAAATCACCATGCATGTGCCTTTAAAAATTGAGGAGTTCCCTCAATTCCTCATGGATCCCATCATCAGAACAGAACCAAATTAATATGGGACCAACTTGGAGGTAGCTCCTTTCAAACAAAAAAAGAATTACTCAAATCGGACTACGGATGTCGGAGTAATCGGTGAACGTACATAGAAAAAAAAAATAGCCACAACCGAATACAGACAGAACCTCCTCCTTCTATGAAATTGAAGTCGGTTAAAAAACAATGAAATTATATTGCGGGCAATAAAGACACTATTATACATTGTATGTATGAAAACATGAACTAACCCATGAGTTCCTCGCTCTTCTCTTCCCCGACCTCCGACTGTTCCACCAGTATGGGCTCCTCGTCTGAAGCAAAACTTAATTATATAAACATCAGAACAAACACCTCTTTATGAAGCATACATGGAGAGTCAGGTCACCACAAATTGGGGCTTTTTTATTTAATTTTAAAATCCCACGCAGCAAGCAACTATGCCGAGCTCCACCCAACACCACGGTAACAACAACCCCGGTTTATCTCTTAAACGCAATTTCTGTTAATTTACTTAAGGGGCCGGTATATGACGTTTTCGATTTAGACCTCACTTTGTGACCATAATTTGTTCAATAAATGTTTAATAATTGCATTAAATTACACGTAAATTTGTTCACGAAGAAACCGTGTACCGACTCTTCATGCCATTATATTTTTAATTTGCTGTTATTCTCTACAAATCGACACTAAAAGTAACAAAAAATCATAATATGGAGTTCCGTTTAAGACTGAAGCAAAACAATTTTGTCTTTGACAGTAATTGAATTATTGTGTGATTTTGAAAGCTAGATAACTCAACTACCAATTTATTATCGATTTATATTTTTACTCACAAAGACAACACAGAAATTCAATCTCAAATGTAAACTTTCGAACAATTTCCATATATTGACGCCATCACTCAAAATTCTTCTTTGACTCAGATGCCCGCTGGGCTCGAGTCAAAGCAGACGTATAGCTGCTTTGACGCTAATGACAGCTGCTTTAAACAATTATATTGACATTAAATCATATACGCATACGAGAAAGTATACCAGTAGATAAATTGTATTTCAAAAAATAGGGTAAATAAATAACAGCTCGCGTCTCATTTCAAATTTGATTTGCTATTATTTACGGGTCATAATGGTCGAAAACGGCAGTAAACTATCTTAAAACATTACGATTACAGTCGAATTTAAGTATTATGTTACTTCAAAACCCGCTTAAAATGAAAAAGTTTAAAGACTCATCTTTACTGATTGGGATTAATTTTCATTATGCTGGTATTAATTTTGGGTAATTTTAAAAACATAATATATGACTTCTGTACGTCAATGAATTTTGATGACAATTGTAATTTTGTATTTATATTAGAGAACTTTTATCTTAAAATATTGCCTATTAACCGGAAGCGTTATGTAATTCGTATAAGTAATACCTGAAAGCCTTGTACCTAGATCTGTAGGTAAAGGTAATAGGGTAGTTTAGCCGGTTTACCGGCCACCTCCGGTTCTCGGCCACTACGTAGTAAAACTGTAATAACATGACAACTTTACCGTATTTATTGAAAAAATGAGGGTAGTCGGATAAATTAAGTTGACATTGACATATCCTAAATTTGTTAGCTTGATAACGTTTTGATTGGCTCGTCAGTGCACCAAAGCAATTTAGCAAGTGTGGATGTTGGACAAATTTGTAAAAAAAATTGTGATTCAATCTGTTTTCAAGGTAAGTAAAAATATCGTTTTCGTGGGTTTGAGGCCATTATTGATGTTAATGTGCATTGTGGATAAGTTGAATTTATGTTATTATGATTTAAATGTACGATTTTTTTTATATAAGTCGATTAAATTTGATGGTCGGGCAACTAAATGCAATTTCGTAAAGATATTTAGTTCTCGGCCGCCCGGCCGAGAACAGGATTGAGGCACGTAATTTTTAATTGATTAATCTTTCCTATTAAAAGACAGCCAACAAAATAAATATTTCAAATAATACTTATTTGTATCCAAGTAATTCATGTAGTTAGTTCTCGGCCGCATGCTTATTAACAAATAATTGGTTAAAATCTGCTTTAAAATCTTTTGTATTTAGCGGCCAAGAACAGGATTATAAAAAGTTAGTTTTCGGCCTAGCTAACTTATGACGGCCGAGAAACAAGTAAAATTTATTTTGTTTTCGGCCCTTGAAAAGTAAATATTTTTTACACAATTTTTATATTAACAAGATGCTTCAAAAAGAAGATGAGTTTTTGACTATCAGCGACGAAGAATTTTCGTTATTTTAATGTAACGTCTTCATGATCTTCCTAGCCTTGTCACGACTCATAGGAGCCTAATAGTTTTTACGAAAATGACTGCCATCTGACCTTCCACCTATGTGTCTATTGGGATTAATTCGATTTCTTCACGAAATTTTCCTTCACCGAAAAGAGAATGGTAAATATTACTGGTGATAAGTAGTTACCGTAGCCTATGGATGCCTGTAACTTCAAGGGTGTTACCGACCCATAAAAACCTCCGGACTTACGCACGCTGCTAGTTAGACTACAAAATGTCTTATTTTAATATTTTTGAGTATGTTTTGGAAAACTTTTTACGAGATGTAGGTACCATAAAAGTTCCCATTAACGTTCCTTAATGTACCATTGAATATTTGTTGTTTTATTCAAAAATAATTCCTATTGATAGTGAAATAAGAGTCATTTAAAAATATAAATAACAGCGGCCGACAACTAGTTAACAAGCGGCCGAGAACCAAAAAAAGTGTCCGAAAACCAGCTAAATTGCTACTTTTTCATATTTTTAATTATACAAACAAAACGTTGTAATTAATAACGGATTTTGATACAAACATGGTAAGTGTATTATATTTTTAGTCTAAAAATCACAAAATGACAAAGATTGGTCGAATATATTGTTCATAAAATACATTTGAATTCGAAATTTTGCTTAACTGGCCGACAACCGGCTAAACTACCCTACCATGGAACATGGATTACGACGAATAAATGATTATGTAGGCATATGCCGTTCGTTCCGTATATATGTATAATGCGTGTACGTGCTGTTCTCTGAAAATCTTTAAGAATCTTCAAGAAAAAATAACGGCACCAGCACTAAGTACTAGCTAGTTTTTGCGGCTTTGGAGACCGAGATGAAGCTTACAGGCAAATAGCGCTGTGGCCTGGTTATTGTTATGTATACCTATGTATCGAATGTTTTATAAATTTACTATAAAAAGCAATGTTTTATTTCGATTAGGTCTACATTTTGTGCATATTGCATATCTGAAGTATTTTCGTACTAAACTTGAAACTTTCGTTGAAACTAAATAAAAGAATTATTCCAAATGTACAGTCACCTGCAATTTATGTTACACAACGAAGGCCGCAAAAATATCTGACACGATCTTATTTGTAGAACCATAAGAGCATGTCACATATTTTTGCGGCCTTCGAAGAGTAGGTGCCGTCATTATCACCAACTTTGCCCGCTTTTTAAAAAAAACACGAATTTCTCAAAAAAAAAATCATATCATATGATTTTTTTTTGCTCAGCACGTCCATTGTGATCAAACGCATCAGTTTAGTTGCAGAAATTTTTTTTATCGCTTTTTTTCCCCATTTTTTTGCGTTTTAGAGGGCGGGCAAAGATATCCGGGGTTTTCGCCAACATAGCCCACGTCAATTTGGTATTCAAATACAGCTCGTATGATGATGATGTCTAAGGATCACTTAAAGGTTTTGGGCAATCCTACCATTCCCCGTTAATAACTTAGCGATAAGTGTAAAAACTTTTAAATAAATTTGCTGGGCAATGTTGCTTACCCGTTTTTGCCCATTTCCAAATAAGGCTCGCCTGAGCATTTTACAAAGGCTAGGGTTGTCACTTTATGAAAATCTGATACAATAGTTTAATGGTCAAAAATATGATTTTTTCTGTGTTTTTCATTCGTTAACGGGATAAAACATCTAAACAAAGGATAATAAAACAAATTAAATACAGTATATATATATAAACTTATTTTAGTGTACAAACATAACCTTCTTTTACTTGCGAAGTTGGGTAAATTAGATGAAAGTGACAACCCTAATCCGTTTTTGGTGGTGGGCAATGTTGGTATGGATGCCAAATTACCGGATTACTTTGCCCACTGCTAAAACTTTTGTGTATTTAGGCCTTTTTAGTTTAAATCTCAATAGACATAATCTATGCTTCATGTGTTATAACTCAAACCCGGAAATATTTGTCAAAGGGTTCTCAATTTTTTCTACTTGCATTCATTATTTATCAATTTTTTGCCCGCCGAAATATACCCTATATTAGACAACTCGCTCAAAATTCCCAAGTCAAGTTATGCACAAGTTTGGTATATAGTTTTGTCAGAAATATAACCTATTTTCTACTAAAAACAGCAGGGTGGCCATAACTATTATAAATTTTTCTACATTAACGAATTTGTTTAAAATTGTCGTTTTGGGCAAAGTTTCCCTGGAGGCAAAGTTGGCGCTAATGACGTAACATATTATTGCAGGTGACTGTACATAAATGTTTCGGTGATTTTGAGATTATTTTCCAGGTTAGTTTACTAACAATCAAGTTATGCAGATACCGATTTCGTGAACGTATAAGTAGTAAGGTACCGCTATTGTTTAGCGATACCGATTATTTTTAAAGGTAAAACTATACCGGTTGAAATATAAAGATATTAAAATTACAGCAGGGACAACCATTTTTTATAGGTGTACCTAAACCATCATTGGCCGAGCGTTAGCAAAGGTCTCCGTTTCAGCTTGGGCAAAAATGCTTTTGTATGTTCTCCTTTGCAGATCACATTTCTCAACTGATTCTCGTGAAAATTTGTAAGCAGGTTCGATAGAACTATTCTGTTTCGCTTTATCCGCCAAAATGGAATAGGCTAGATGACAAATTTTCATTTATGGTATCAATCAATCAGGTTTGTTTTTAGGATCAAATGTATGGGACCCATTGCATTAAAGCAATACAAAAGTCAGAAATGGTAGTCAAAGTCCGACAGTCGTACTTCACTCGCAAAACGCTCCTAACAAAAGGATAAGTGACCGTGACGTCAAGGTCACTGAGAGTCCATCTTGAAGTGTGAACAAAACAAGAAAATTGCGTTTTTGTCGGTGAAATATTGCGTTTATGTATATAGTTGCTATGCAATCTTTTTTTGGATAAAATGTGAGGAATCGAATGGTATCCTTACTTATTTAGTTTTTGGAAGTTAAAATAAACTTAAATTCTGAAACTTTCAGGTGCTGTATTTTTGAATTATTTCCATATATTTTTTTAATATCTACAATATTGTGATAAATTGCTTATTTGCTATCTATTTTACTAGATTTTCTTATAAAGTTCAACATGTGTCATCATCCCTATTGCCACCCTGCCGAAACTTTATTTATTTAAATTTCCATTGAATGGATTTTGCACCTTATGGAAAACCGTATAGTTAATAACATTTTACATCTGACTTAATGACATCTTGTTTTATTCGCTTTAATTGTACAAAACGCGTATCTCGACAAAGCAATATTAGGTAGTAAAACAGTCAACAATCAAATGAATTAAATAGGTACGTCACGTGTGACATGAACAGACAAGGAAAGCAAGATTAAATGCATTGTTTCTCTTTCATCTTTCAATGGAACGCTTTTACCCTCAAAGGAGGCTAGTGGTCAATACGAAACTAAAAGTCCAATCTTAAAAAAACATGATGGGTCACTGACCTGTCCCAGTAAGGTGAGGTAGTGTGCGTGAAGTGCGCTTGTGTGTGAAATGGGGTAAATTGACAGAATCTGAAATTTTACCCACCGCTACCGTCGCCTTAAGTACAGTACAGACAGGATATAAAAGTGGGGTCATTCCCACTAGTTACCACCAAAGTGAGTTAGTGATAGAACATTGTGTATAAAGAGTGGTAAACAAGAATTTATCAAGAATGGAAGTACTCACATAACACATCAAAAACAGAGTTATCGTTCACACCATCATCAGCCCCCTCAGATTTGACCGCAGACTCAGCTGAACAAACAAGAAAATTTATTTAATAATAAAAAAACTAGAAAAACAAACGGCTACAAATATAATGACCACCAAAAAATACTTTGGTACCCTAAATAAAAAAATCATGCTTACCAAAAAAAAATTACTGAACACCAAAAAAATAATGCCTAAAAATACAAAAGTACCACCATTTTAATTACGACTGCACTTCAAATTGTATCAAATACCAAATATATTGAATGATCACCAAAAATCATTAATGATCACCAAATCTTGAAGACCAAATGAATGCGATATTTTCACCTAAATAAACCACTATGATTACCAAAAAATGTATACATATTACCAAATAAAGTAAACTGATGCCAAAATTACTAGCCCCTCCCGCTCAACCCCCCGTACCCCGCACCGCATACCTACCTTACCTAATCTACTTTTCTAGTAGCATTTCGTTATGCTACTAGAAAGGTAAGTCAAACTGCTATCAGTTAAGTGGGTTAGGTTAGCACTGCGACCCTTACAGAAACGAAATGGTACTAGAAAAGTAGGTTAGGTTAGGTTTGAACTGCGACCTTTACAGAAACGAAATGCTACTATAAAAGTGGATTAGGTTAGGTTAGAACTGCGATCCTCACAGAACCGAAATGCTACTAAAAAGTGGGCTAGGTTAAGTTTCAACTGCTACCCATACAGATACGAAATGCTACTAGAAAAGTCGGTTAGGTTAGGTTTGAACTGCGACCCATACAGAAACGAAATGCTATCAGAAAAGTGGGTTAGGTTAGGTTTGAACTGCGACCCTTACAGAAACCAAATGCTACTAGAAAAATGGGTTAGGTTAGGTTTGAACTGCGACCCTTACAGAAAAGAAATGCTATTACAAAAGTGGGATAGGTTAGGTTTGAACTGCGACCCTTACAGAAAAGAAATGCTACTAGAAAAGTGGGTTAGGTTAGGTTTGAACTGCGACCCTTGCAGAAAAGAAATGCAACTAGAAAAGTGGGTTAGGTTAGGTTTGAACTGCGACCCTTACAAAAAAGAAATGCTACTAGAAAAGTGGGTTAGGTTAGGTTTGAACTGCGACCCTTACAGAAAAAAAATGCTACTAGAGAAGTGGGTTAGGTTAGGTTTGAACTGCGACCCATAGAGAAACGAAATGCTACTAGAATAGTGGGTTAGGTTAGGTTTGAACTGCGAACCTTGCAGAAAAGAAATGCTACTAGAAAAGTGGGTTAGGTTAGGTTTGAACTGCGACCCTTGCAGAAAAGAAATGCTACTAGAGAAGTGGGTTAAGTTAGGTTTGAGCTGCGACCCATACAGAAACGAAATGGTACTAGAATAGTGGGTTAGGTTAGGTTTGAACTGCGAACCTTGCAGAAAAGAAATGCTACTAGAAAAGTGGGTTAGGTTAGGTTTGAACTGCGGCCCTTGCAGAAAAGAAATGCTACTAGAAAAGTGGGTTAGGTTAGGTTAGGTTTGAACTGCGACCCTTACAGAAACGAAATGCAAGAAAAGTGGGTCAGGTTAGGTTAGAACTACGACTGTTACAGAAATAAAATGCTACTAGAAAAAGGTGACGAAGTGGATTAATTAATTTAATAGGATAACGGTAATTATATTAAATATTTGCACATTTTTAATTAAAATGTGGTTACAATTTTGGTGGTCATTTACTATTTTTGGGTTTACAATGATTATTTTGGAGTCATTTGCTTTAATATGATATCAAGATTTAAAAATTTGGTTATAATTGTACATTAAAATGGAGTTCTAAATTTGGTGGTCATTTACTATTTTTGGGTTTACAATGGTTATTTTGGTGTCATTTTCTTTAATAGGATAGCAAGATGTAAAAATTTGGTTATCATTTCACATTAAAATGGGGTTTGAAATTTGGTAATCATTTAGTATTTTTGGGTTAATAATGATTAGTTTGGTGTCATTTCCTTTAAAAGGATAGTAAAGTGTAATAAAATTGATAATCATTTCACATTAAAATGGTGTTATAATTTTGGTAATCATTCATTATTTTAGGGTGGTAAAATAGATTTTTTTGGTATTAAATTTTACTAAATCTGGTGATCAGTTAAATAACAGCCAAAACAAACTAAGAAAATTATACTTTAGTTCTTCAAATAGAGACACACCACTGACAGACAGAGAGTACAAGTTTAATAATGATGATGCCTCAAATAAATAAATATAATATCAAACATCAAACATCAACATTTATTCAGCAAATAGGCCACAAGGGCACTTTTACACGTCAATATTGAATTTACATACAAGCAAAAATAATAACAAGACATCAACAATTTTATAAAATACAACTAACAATTCAAACTAACGTATTACAATTACATAGAGATGTATATGGTCTCTTAATGTCGAATTACATTAAAAAAAAAATACAGATACAAAACACAAAAAAAAATCTATAATATTTAGAGGTGTAACTGTCTCTAGGTGTCAGAATTATAAGATTATATAGTTTATCAAATTATCCTTAGAGATGTATAGGGTCTCCAAGAGTCAATATCCTGTATGGAGAGCAGAATGAGGCGTCTCACTGTAATTAATTAATAAAAATAAAGTTACTAAGTATAATAGCTCGTGTAAGCTTAAACAGACCAGTCTCCACAAACAGCACCCGTTCACGAGTATGACGCGTATCTCAGCCATCGCCTCCCTCAACCTTCATTCGGGAAAGTGGCGACCCGATCAACGACGCCGCCGTAAGCAAAGACTTTTAAGCGAGCATGACATGTTCAAGCTACCGGCCTATATTAATATGAAAATAGTAATAACATGTAGCTGTAAGACACAGCATTTTGTGCTCGTAGCTCGTATGTTACATAAAAAGACAGTATAGCTTCACATAATTACTAGCCTAAATTGACTTAGAGATGTAAAGGTCTCTAAGTGTCAGAAACATTAAAAATATAGGTATGTACAATCAAAAATAAAATAAATAAATACTTAGAGATGTATAAGGTCTCCAAGTGTCCAATACTAAAATTAAATTAAACAATATAATCAAGCGAGAACATGATTGTCTCATGTGTCAATTCTACTGGACACTAGCATATTTAATTCACAATGTAAAAAAAAAACAATATTTATTTAACTCTTATTATACTAATGAAATCAAGCTACCGGTTTAAAGGCATCTCTATCGTTTATAAAATCTTTTACACTGTAGTACGCCTTACTTAATAAGGAGCGCTTAATGTGCGACTTAAATTTATGAAGTGGTAAATTCACTATATCAGTGGGGACTTTGTTATAAAAACGTGTACAGTTCCCGACGAAAGACGTACTAACCTTACGGAGACGGTGGGCGGGCACAGCAAGTTTATGTTTGTTTCTAGTGTTATAGTTATGGATATCACTGTTAACCTTGAATTCGTGGATGTTTTTCCGAACATACATAATATTCTCTAGTATGTATTGAGATGCAACGGTAAGAATGTTAACTTCTTTGAATTTCTCTCTTAGGGATTCTCGAGCGCCCAGTCCATAGATGGAACGTACAGCTCGTTTTTGCAGCACAAATATTGTCTGAATGTCTGCCGCTTTTCCCCACAACAGAATTCCATACGACATAACACTATGGAAGTAACTAAAGTATACCAGCCTGGCCGTCTCTACGTTTGTTAGCTGTTTGATTCTCCTCACTGCATAGGCTGCTGAACTAAGTTTTCCGGCTAGAGTGCCTATATGTACATGCCATTGCAGTTTGGAGTCTAGAGTGACTCCCAGGAAAACAGTTCGATCTTCAAATTCCAGCGTATCACCTTTTATTTTAATCTTGCTGTTATTTACCTGCTTGACGTTAGGTAGCGTAAACTTGATGCATTTGGTTTTCTTGGCGTTCAAAAGCAAATTGTTTGCCGTAAACCAGTTTACTATGGTAGATAGCGCGTCATTAATGCTCTCGAAGCTATTTTCCTTTCTGTCCACTTTAAATATAAGGGAAGTGTTATCTGCAAATAACACTATATCATGTCTATCTTGCACAACTTTTGGTAAGTCATTAATGTATACCAATAACAGGAAGGGACCAAGAATTGAACCTTGAGGCACTCCGAGGGCTACCGGGGACTCCGCCGATTGAGTTCCATTAATAACTACTCGCTGTTCTATCCGAAAGGTACAATGAGACCAGGTCAAGGGCACTAGCTTGTATCCCATAGCGGCTTAATTTTCTCTTTAAATTTTCGTGATCAACGCAATCAAATGCCTTTGACAGATCACAGAAAATTCCAACAGCATCTTGAGCTTTTTCCCAGGCATCAAAGATGTGTTTTAGAAGTACCGCACCGGCGTCAGTAGTTGATCGACCTTTGGTAAAACCAAATTGATTGCTATCAAGCAGTTTGTTTCTGTTGAAATGTGACAATAGTTGATTCAGAATAAGTTTCTCGAACACTTTGCTTAATGCCGGTAGTATTGAAATCGGTCTAAAGTTCGTGGGATCTGTTCTCGTTCCTGATTTAAACAGCGGGATAATTTTGCTATGTTTCATTATATCTGGAAAAATTCCGGCATCAATGCATCTGTTGAAAATCTCAGCTAAGTATGGTGTAATTGACTCAATAATGGATCCTAATACTTTGACTGACCAAAGATCTTCTGTTTTCTTTAAATTTAAAGACCTAAAAGTCTTAAGAACTATGTTCGGAGTGACATACGAAAATTTGAAGATTTCTGTACATTCTGCCACATATGTCTTCAAAATATCTTCAGCAACGTCTGGCGATGAATTAAGAGATCTTGTCGTTTCTACCGGGATATTCGAGAAAAACCGCTCAAAATGATTTGCCACTTCACGGTCGGAACTGTCAGCAATTCGTAGGTTGTAGTGCGGATCCTTCAGTTTACGTTTTCCAGTTTCATTACTGATTACTTGCCATACAGTTTTGACTTTATCGCTGGAATTTAGGATCTTTTTCGACAAATAATCGGCTTTAGCAGCGACACACAACATCTTAAAAGTTTTAGAATAATTCTTAACATACTCCAGAAATTCCGGTCTTTTATCAGTTGCCTTTAAATCATATAAGGGGCTATTCATAAATTACGTCATTTCAAATTAGGGGGGGGGGGGGGGTCTGGACATCGGATGACGGTAGCATGAAGTAGGAGGAAATGGGGTCATTTGAAGCATGATTTTTGGATGATTATAGGGGGGGGGGGGGTCCAAAATCGTCAAAAATCGATGACGTAATTTATGGACAGCCCCTAAGTCGTAGAGTCGGCATCTTTTCTCGTGAATATCCGGTGTAGCCCAGTCGCTAAATTTAGTCTTGGCCTTGCTTTGCACCTTTTTCTGAATGAAACAGGCATCAAATTCCTTTTTAATACAATTAAACAACTTGCGGAACAACCAATGCGGAACTCAAACAGTCAGGGTTTTCCTGGGTACTAATAAGGTATCATCTGTCACCCTTCAGGTTTGGAATCCTAATAATGTTACAAAATAATTCAAGCAAGCCTGAAGCCCTGAACTTAATGAAGAGAAACATTACTGCTAATGCTATCAAAATGGTAAAAGCAAGCACTGGTGGCCTAGCAGTAAGAGTGTTCGACTTTCAATGTGGAGGTCGCGGGTTCGAAACCCCAGTTTGTACCAATGAGTTTCTTGGAACTTATGTACAAAATATCATTTGATATTTACTAGTCACTTTACGGTAAAGGAAAACATCATGAAGAAACCAGACAAATCCCATTAAGATCGTTTACCCTCTGGGTTGGAAGGTCAGATAGCAGTCGCCTAATGCCTACATCAATTCTCGGGATAAGTTGTCAAACCCATCCCATCAGATAATTAAAATTAGTTGTTGAAGCCAACCTTTAATAAGCATTCCCTGCAGCTCCGCCTGGCTGCGCTGCACTTGCAGCTTGAAGTCGCTCGCGTCTCGCAGGCGGCCCACGCACGCCGAGCAGATGCCGCACGAGCCCGCGCCGCCCACCACCAGCTGCACATTCAAACAATAATTATTTAACAATTTAATTGTTAAACAATATTATTGTCAATTAACGCAATCGTAGGCTAATGTACGGTCACATACACCAACGAAATTGTAGTATTTACATGTATATCAAAGCACTGTTTGATCATGTCGGCATATATCTCCGTTTTGCCGAGATGTGTGTACGGCGTCGTCAGGTCCTTGTCTGGAGGACACCGCAGGCAGCAGCGACACGCATGCATCACGTCCATCGCAGCAACCGTGCGGAGCGCAAGAATACTTCAATAGTCCCAAAAATAACACAACAAAACGACCGTATCAGCGTGCAACGCTAAGCTCAGATATGCTAAGCTAACCTCAATACTTTGACAGTATAATGACACTGATAGTTCAGCTGTAAAAGCCATAACTCACTATCGCACTACTCTGCGACATTGGAGCATGAACTTATAAGATGGACTGCACTGTCACTTTTTTTGCCATACTAAATTGAACTTTATCACCGAGCCAGAAAGACGTTCGTACCAGACTAGAGAAAACGGTCCACTTGAGATAGCAAAGGTGGGTCGCGGTGTCTCACTCGCACATGTTGCCAATGTTAAAAATATACCATTGTGGTAGTATTTATATCAATATACTACTGAAATTAAATACCTTCTTATATTATTTAAGTGCTATATTCAGAGTAAGGTCCTGATATCTTTTAAGAAATTTGTAAATATAGTGCGTCAAGCAAATCTTGTCAGTAGCAATGTAAAGCAAACTAAAGTAGGGCAACACTCAAAGAACAGTATTGCGCTAAGAAAAGCAGCAATGTACGTCGAACCAAAACGAATATGATTTTTTTTCCGCTGAGCGCGCCCTATACGTCAATTCAAATTGTCACTTGCGGCTTATTGAAAATTTTAGAAATTGTTATTTAATATGGACGGACAATTTAAAAGCCATGTTAGTCAAAATGATTAACAAATTTGAAGATATCAAATTACAATTAGAAACGGACTATGCCATTAAACCATTCTGAGAGAACTCAAAATCACCAAACGACTCTCAACAATCTGCCAGGAGAGGGCTCTTAGATTCTTTGGGCACATACTGCGGTCGCCACACCACAGCCTCGAACGTGACATCATACCGGGGCAAGTTGAAGGCAAGCGCGCTAGAGGAAGAGCCCCTGCAAGATTGTCGGATTCCATAAAACAAGCATGTGGTTCCATGCAGAGGGCAGCCCAAATAGCCCTTGTTCGCGATAAATGGAGGGACATAGTTATTGGTCACGATCCTCAGTCATGAGGGAACGACAAAGAAGAAGAGATGCCATTAAACTAGAATGTATGAATAAAATCATTGGTTCCGCAGGTAGATGTCCTACTGAATTTTAATATTTTATTAGATTTCTCAGTTGGAATTCAATTTTAATCATAGCAAAATGGAAATTGTGGAATATTTGATGCTTACAATATAATATGCTACTTGTTAATGTAAATTAGTGTACTTTGCTGGATCAATATCACATACCTACCTGTGTAATATTTTGATTGGTATATATTGTACAATATACATAATAAAAATAAAACAAATGATATTTGGGTGCTTATTTAATTTAAATGTAAGATAAGATAAGGGTCACTTTAACCTACCTACACTTTAATTCAGGGCATTCATTGAAAAAATATGAAGTTACCAAGGTTACCTGGTCACTTCAACCAAGCATCATAATACTCTGTAGTCATCTATTGCATCTTAAGCATAAAACAGATTTGTTACAAAATGTGTAATTTAAGTTTCCAAACATAAGGAGTTAACTCCTTTTATCTTCCCTATATAACTTTAATTAACTTACAATAAACATTTCTTGGGTAAACTAAATATTTTTAGTTTAGTTTAACAATAATTTGTCTAATTTAACCCTTGGTACCTATTTTATTTCATGGTCTAAGAAATACTATTCTTCTATTCAATTTATAATTTGTAGGGTTCTGTGGCAGGCATAAAAAAGATTCTTTATGTAGTTTGGCCCAGGACTGACTGTCTAAAGACAGAGGGAATCATACTCTTTTTCTTATGCTAAAGCTATGAGTATAATTTTCTTGGATCTGACTAACTGGCTAGTTGTGTTTGCCCGGCTAAAGTTTAGGAAATATGTTTGAGAAATATAACACAATTATAATATTGTATAATAAAAATAAAAAATACTGTTAGGAAATTTTATTAACTTGTACATTAGGCTATTCAAGACTTGTCATTTTGGAAATGTGAAAATACTTTTTTAATACAGTTGCTCACAAAGTGCTACTTTACGTAGCTGTTTAGCGTGCGGAAAGTTGGTTATGTCGAACTAGTGCTTTTTACTTTTCCAATTTTTTTAAATTTATACTTGTTCCAATTCACGACTACTTATTGATGAGTGTTAATATTAGTTTCCTTTAAACGTCGTAATCAGCATAAAAACCTACTGTTAATGTAAGAATATGAAAAATATACATATTTCATATTTTAATACTTACCTCTTCATCATTATAACACGTTTATTTTTTAATATTGAATATTGAAAATTCCGTTCTTAATAAGGTGTCTGAATGGAACGGAATAGCTGCCAAACGCCCATAGATATAATATACTTAAAGACGACGTCTAAGCGAGCTGTCACTGTTACCACTTTTGTTTAGTGTACGATTAACAATGTTTTACTTATTTTTTCGCAACTGTATTAAAAAACGTCGTTCGATACACGTGCGGAAATGTCATTCTTCACTCGTCCCGAGTCTTCCCACTCGCCTGCGGCTCGTGGCAAGATATCTCGGTACTCGTGAAGTAATGACATACCTTCCGCACTAGCATCGAAATGTACTATTCTAAAATGATACCTACACTGCGTCTAGTGCTCCCTCGGAGTAAATATCTATGGAGTAGAGACGCGCACTAATTTCTATCTGAAAAATTCTGTCGTTTTTGGTGCGGGGGACGAGGTAACGCACACAAATAATGTTAACACTAATGCATTTTTAGCATGCGTCGCTACACACGCACACGACAAAATTATCAAACACTAGCAAAAACTATATTCACACAAGTACAAGAACAAACACAGACAACCCTGTCCGTGAACAAGATGACGTCAGTTCTAAGTAAACCTAGATAGTGCGAGGGACGCGCCGATAATATTGTCGATAAAATTGACAATGAATTTTAATTTCTGATTTTATCAATTATACTAATAATACAATATCAAGGCTTTGTACCAGCATTTTACTAACTTTGAATTTATGTATTGTTTAGATGTTATTTCTAATAGTTTGTCAATTTGTTTAGGGCGAATCTTGCAAGCTGATATAGAATGTTTTTTTATTATCAGTTCATTACTTAATATTTTACATGTTGGTTTACTTCTGAAAGCAATGCAATATACTATCGAGCATGCAGATCTGATGACAGAGATGGAACGCGGCCATAGGATGTCATTTAAGGGATATTGAGTAGGGGATAATTAGTATATATATCGGCGGTAGATCGTAAAATCGGGCATATCGAGATATTCCTAGGCATATCATGAAACGCCGCCATTTAATAATCTGCCTTTTGCATTTTTTTCCACGGCTAGTGCTGCATTCTATGTGGCATTTGGAGCAGAATGCGTAGGTACTAGGTAGGTACTAAAATCATACGCTACCCAAACACGTACTATAAGTAGGCTGTCAAGCCATTTCAATGGTTATCATTTGTTAAAATTTAGGACATCCTACTTATTCGATATGCCTAAATGTTGAGGTTTGAACGGTATGGCTGGTGGTCACTAGTCAGATTATGACATGCCGGCGTTTCATGATCTGCTTAGGAATATCACACCTTGAAGTTAGCACGATATGGCTGGTGGTCACTAGGCAGATCATCATCTGCCTAGGAATATCACTCCTTGAGGTTTGTACGATATGGCTGGTGTTCGCTAGGCATCATGACCATCTGTATATTATTCATTATGTTTATATCGATTTTACCGATATTGGTTTTTATGGTGTCCCATCACTAATATTGGTACGGTGATACCAGAGTAATAAATTAAAAGTGCCTATTTATGGAAAGTGACAGCCGTAAATACCTTAAATTAATAAGATATTTGACATGTTAAATAAAAATGTATAGCTGGTCAAGCAAATCTTGTCAGTAAAAAAGGCGCGAAATTCAAATTTTCTATGGGACGATATCCCTTCCCGCCTACATTTTTCAAATTTGCCGCCTTTTTCTACTGACAAGATCTGCTTGACCAGCTATATGTAGAAACTAAAGGAAAAATTAATTTAAAAAAAAGAGTCTATCGGTAATTTTACGTTATTTAGGGGTTGTGCACAAATCACGCGAGATGTTTTCGAATACTTTTTGATCCCCCGTCCCCCTTTTCTTTATTCTTATAGATCTATTTATTTGATTAAATAGATTAGGTTGATATGAAACTAAGGTGTTATATAAAAATAATGTGTTACATAAATTATATTATAACAAAAAGCAACGCAAATAGGGCATATTACTGCAATGTTCTGCCGCCAGAGTGTAGCACTAAGCTAGCTAGTAAATTTTCTCTTTTCTCTTTATCGCTCAAATATGCAATAGTGATAGAGAGGTTAGATAACGAAATTTAAATTTTCTTGTTCCGCGGCGGACCCCCAGATTGTGATGGATTGTGGTAGTCGCGCCCCCTACGCAGAGTTTCGCATAATATTTCCTATTAGAAATTCTACTCGTACCTAATTAATATTTAGAAAGTCTTCTTTAGAATTACCCTAAATTTGATCTAATATACTATCACTGGTATCACTGTCAGATTGACAATGTTTTTTAGTTATTTGCAAAGTTAATGCACTATTTGATAATATTTAGATGTAATAGTACTTACATATGATAAGAAACGTGTTCTTTTTGTAGACTAGACGTTTCCGATCTCATTTTGCACGAGAAAACGCTGCAATTCGGCATTTTCGGCTCCTATCATTCCGCTTAGACTGACGTTTGCTGAATGGCGTATGACGTGTGGCAACTAGTTTTATATAACCTCCTTGACCGGCGGCCGCGATCTTTTTGCAGAGGGGAACGCCTGTTAATGGCCGCTCCATAGATATTTACTCCGAGAGTGCTCCATATGAATGCTGACTACATTATTTTCTTTTATTGAACAAACAGGGCCCAGTTTTATAAAGTTACAAGTTACAGGTTACAAGAGTACAGGCTACAGGCACCTGTAATGCACTGTGAACGGCTACAGGTGTTTTATAAATACACACAAATAATTACAGTTGTAAAGAACCACGGTCAATCTCGATTACATGTGACATCTACAGGTGTGAAGGACATCACTATTTAAAAAAAAAACTTCTGTCATAGATACTCTGTGCTCTACTAAATGCTGTTGTTATTGTTTGCTGTAAAATTTTAAATATTGGAAAAATGGGCAGAAATGAAGGAAAAATCGAGTGGTTGAGAGCGGTGTTCGAAGCCAAGGATATACTTTTTGGGCCGTTTTCAGGTAAAGCACGATAGATTTAATGAAATATTTATCTAATAAGTAAATAAGTACTGTTTTACATTATATTAACATGTATCGTTTCGGTAGCGGCTCAAAGATAAGTACGCTGTGTATCGAAAATTATGAATAGTACACTTTACCATAATGTGAATGCACTATACTTAAATAAAGAGACGAATGCTAATAAATCAACGTTTCCTAGTAGATAAAATAAAACGAATCATCAATAAAATCAATATCAAACATATTGTCACTTTATTTCCTATTTACTATATATTTCAGATACATTAACAAAAACTGACAAGGTATTGGCATGGAAAAGTATGCATGCCCTGGCACAATCGTTGGCGTTGGTGCCTAACAATAAAGAATATACATATACCAGGGACACATTCTGGCAAAACTTGAGGAAGAATGCAGTGGTATGTATGCATAGTAGTCAATCACATTGAAAAAAAAAAGTTGCCTTTTTAGGGTTCCGTACCCAAAGGGTAAAACAGGACCCTATTACTAAGACTGTTGTCCGTCCGTCTGTCCGTCCATCCATCCGTCCGTCCGTCCGTCCGTCTGTCACAAGGCTGTATCTCACGAACCGTGATAGCTAGACAGTTGAAATTTTCACAGATGATGTATTTCTGTTGCCGCTACAGAATAAAATAAAGATTTAAGCGGGGCTCCCATACAGCAAACGTGATTTTTGACCGAAGTTAACAACGTCGGGCAGGGTCAGTACTTGGATGGGTGACCGTTTTTTTTTGCCCCTTTTTTGCATTATGGTACGGAACCCTTTGTGCGCGAGTCCGACTCGCACTTGCCTGGTTTTTATATTAAATATTCTAAAGCATTGATGGCCAAATGGTAAAGAATGTATGTTCAATATGTTCGTTGTATAGAAGCTACTACCTATAGTAATGGTTGTATTTTATTTATAGAAAAAACGAGATAACAGCCGGGCCACTGGGAGTGGAACCACCAAATTTACGAATATCGATGAAATGGTGTACAGCATCATCGGGAAGGAGTCACCAGTCCTGGTAGGGCTCCCTGTTGCAGAGTCTGGTGAAGTAGTAACTGAAAGGCATAGTAATCCTTTAAATTCCATTGGTATTGATGGCAATAGACTAACTTCTACGAACAACATAGCACATGGTGAACCATCCAATGCCTCTGCACTTGCCAAGAAGACAAGCACCAACCGGACTGCAGCCCCGCAACACAAAATACAAAAAAAAAGAATGCAAGATCTGAAATATAAAAAACATTTTTTAATGGTTCAGCTTTTAGAGAAAGAAAACTATTTAAAAGAGTTGAAAATTAAAAAAATAGAAAAAGAACTGAATATAGATTCCAATGAAAGGGCCAAACAAGCCAACAGCAGCAACAACAGCAAACAAATGAATGAAGATGCCAGCAGCAGTGATGAAGAACAATATGAAGTTGACTATTTAGAAGAAATGGAAGATTCTGAATAGTCAACTCCATAAATAATTATTCTTCTTTTACATATTGAAAATAGAGACTTTGCATAGCTGGTGTAAAAATATTGTTAGGAGACACCTTTGCTGTTCTGATGTATCTGTTTGCGACTGTGCAGCCAGACTTTAGTGTCACATCAGTATTGGAGTGCCTTTGAGGCGGTTTTCTTGGAGAAATTATTTTTATTGTTAATTAGTGTGCAGTTGATCTTGATCTCATTATTAATTAAAAAAAGTTGTTATTATTTAATCTATGTAATGTGAGTAGTGTGAGCACCTTAGGTGAGGTTCTGATGGAAGGTAAAACAAATATTGTTAGGATTGTCTACTTATATGCACACACACATATTACATAGATTAAGATGTGTTACAATCAGCATCAAATATCTACTATGTGCAGTTGATCTTTATTTAAGTGACTAAATATCAATATTTTTAAGGTTTTCTTGGAGAATTTATTTTTATTGTTGATTAGTGTGCAGTTGATCTTGATCTCATTATTTAATAAAAAAGTTGTTATTATTTAATCTATGTAGTCGCTAATGTGAGTCGTGTGAGCACCTTAGGTGAGGTTCTGGTGGAAGGTAAAACAAATATTGTTAGGATTGTCTACTTATATGCACACACACATATTACATAGATTAAGATGTGTTACAATCAGCATCAAATATCTACTATGTGCAGTTGATCTTTATTTAAGTGACTAAATATCAATATTTTTAAGGTTTGGAGAATTTATTTTTATTGTTGATTAGTGTGCAGTTGATCTTGATCTCATTATTTAATAAAAAAGTTGTTATTATTTAATCTATGTAGTCGCTAATGTGAGTCGTGTGAGCACCTTAGGTGAGGTTCTGGTGGAAAGTAAAACAAATATTGTTAGGATTGTGTACTTATATGCACACACACTACATAGATTAAGATGGTTGATAATTCGCCTGTATGTCTGGCATTTAGCAATGGTACCTTTTGTACTAAGCATATTTAATACAGTCATCATCAAATATTTACTAACGGCCAAAGTGACTAAATATCAATATTTTTAAGGTAATGACAACACATCGCAATGTATATGGTTATGACCTCCCTAACTATCTCTAACTGTTTATTGCTAAATGTATACATATAATAACGAGTGTCCTGTATCCGATTTTGCCACATTACTGTATTTGATTGTTAGTTAGAATTAATATGAATAGAACTAATGGCTCCTCTACTCGATGGGCCAACGCCGGCCACTCCAAGGGACGCAGCCATGCGGTAGAATGAGATTACAATATCACTTGCTCCCTCTAACGCGTAAATGCGTCCCTTGGAGTGGCCGGCGTTTGCCCATCGTGAAGAGGAGCCATAATATAAGGTGATGTTATTAGAATATAATGAACAGTGAAGTGATCGTACATTTTCCAGCATTTTTGGTGCAGCGGAGTGGTGTTAACGGAATTGGTATAAATAATTTCAATCTTAATGATTAGTTAGCGTTAATTACGTTAATATTAACCTTAATTTACCATTTCAGTTAAAATTATCTATACCAATTCCGTTAACACCACTCTGCTGCACCAAAAATGCTGGAAAATGTACGATCACTCGCGGATTCAAATCCCGGCTCGTACCAATGAGTTTTACGAAACCTATGTACGAAATATCATTTGATATTTACCAATCGCTTTTCGGTGAAGGCAAACAAACCGGGAAAACGCTACGAAGAAGAAGACTGATTCTGTAATTGTATATCAGTATAATAGCATTCTGTGATTGTATCAATAAAACAACTTTGTAAAAGTATTTGAGTTCAATATTGTTTTTTTACCATATCCATTTTATGATTTAGGTATTTTAAGGGACTGGCTAATAAACTTGAATTTGGAGTATGGATGGTATTAGTATGAAGTATAGATAAAGGTGCTTAATGCATGCAGTATACTGGTCAATATTTGGAGACTGCCAGTGACACACTATTTATACAAAATAAGTTCAAAAACTAAAACGCGACTACTGAAAATCGCGCTCTGTATGAAACAAGATAGAATTCTTATCTGAAATTATCATACAGGAAATATTATAAATGTATCATTTTTTTAAATAAAAAAATACATCGTAATATAATTTTCTATTTTTTATATATGTTTACAAAGATTCAGAAGGTAGCCGTGGTCATATGCCACGATTTTAAACTTTAAAGGCCGAGCCACACCGGCTGCGTGTGCAGCACGCTGCGTTGCGTGCGCTGCGTGACGTGCGCAGCACCCCTGTCACACCGGGTGACGCGCACGTCACGCAACGCACGCAACGCAGTGTGCTGCACACGCCACGCAGACGCACGCTGCAGCTCAGTCATGCGTGCAGTAAAATAAAATACGCCTGCGACAGTACCTACATCATGTTATTATAACTCCCGTTGCAAATGGAAGCAGCTCACCTAATGCCGCCATTGCAATTAGAGGAAAAAAATGTCTCATATTTGAATCGAGATAATTGAGAGTACATAATATTATTCACCGACGCACTATAGTTCACAATACAACAACCTTGTTTTCCAATAGTATCGTTAATACCTATCGTAATAGTATAGTATCGATTTGTTCCCACAGGCCAAATTAAATTTTTATAAGACGTATTTTTTGTAATCTTTGTGCTATGTTGTAAATATACATTCGTATTGACGAACGATTTTAATTAGTTTTTCTTTTATCACTGAATCCATATTAAAAACAAGCACGCCGAGTTGTAAATAAATACAAGCGAGCTGCGCGTGTACACGCACAGCACCTATGCAGCACCGAGCTGTGCGTGTCCGAACCTGCTCGGTTCGCCCTCTCATAGGGAACGCAGTTAAACACAACGTCATCACTGCGCGCAACGAAGCGACGTTGCCGCTCCGCCGCGTAGACGCGTGCACGCAGCACGCAGCCGGTTTGTCTCGTCGGAGTTGCGTTGCGTGCAAGTCACGCGTACGCGCACGTCACGCACACGGCACGCAAGCGGTGTGTCCTCTCGTATGAGTTTTCGTATTATACAACGCATCGGGACGCGTACGTGCACGTGCACGTCTACGCACACGCATCCGGTGTGGCTTGGCCTTAAAGGTGGCATTAGACCACGGCTATCTTCTGAATCTCTATAAATTTGCGCGATTTTCAGTAGACGGGTTTATTTATTATTTAATTAATTTTGGGGTCATAAAGTTCGTTATTAACTAATTTGAAGTCACTTCATATTAATTTTGCGAGGGCGTCCTCAGTACCCACTACCTACTAGGTAAAAATATTTATAAAAATACGGCTTTGCTTGGGCTACGCCCGATTCTTTCAGTGTGCTGGAACGCGTACAGCGCGCCACCTACGTCGGGCTAAGCTTGACTCTTTTACTATGAGGGTGCCGAAAGCGCCTGGATTTTGACCGTGTGCAGCGCACCACGTGCGGCGGGCTACGCCCATCTCTTTCAGTATGAGGACAGGGTTTGGACGGCTTAGTGACGTCGGGCTGCCTGTGCTGCGGCACCTAGATTAGTGACGTTGGGCTGCGCCCGCCGTTCAGAGTGCCCCGCATACGCATGCGCGCTGAGTGCCTGCGTTAGAGTTCAGAATGCCCTGAGTGCGCTCCCGATCTGTTGATTCATAGTTTGAATTACCCGAGAAATTAATGTTTTCTCGGGTGCATACAAGCAAAACTGGGTGCAAAACATAACAATATGTATATATTTGAAATGTCATATAGCCTATAACCAGCGGACAATTAAGACAATTCGAATGATCGTTTGTCAAAGTATAATAAGTACTTTAGAAGTTATGAGGGAACAGATGAACATACATACCTACCCATATACATTACGGTCAAAATCATAACCCTCCTTTTGCGTTGCCGTACTCGGGTAAAAAGATAGAACTCTTAATAAAACAAAAAATCATTATTGCATAAATCGGTTTATTAATTAAAAATATTTATTCATCATCATCATTTTTTTATGAGTTCAATATTATCTATATCTGTGTCTGTACATTTTGCTTTATTTGATATTTTTGATTTTATAAGAACTAGGTTACTTCAAAGTGCGCTAAAAACGGCCAAATAAATTCGCCGTAAATAGACGCCTAGCATACAAAATTGGCAACAATAAACGCAAAAATCACGCAGCTAATATTTCCTCTTAATTTCTAAAATAATTTAACATTTCTTGTAGTCTGCGCTGGCCTTGTAGATTCCTGTCTGCTACGTTGTCATCGACATCATTATTATGGGCAATTTCCTGCAGAATTTGCTCTTCGTCCTGCACTGTGCGGGCAATGTTGCACAATGTTGTGCAACATTTAAAAATTTCTCCGGCAAATGTAGGGTTAACCCTTAAATAATTCAGGCAAGGGAACTTTTCCTTTAAAATGCCAAAAGCATTTTCAATTACTCGCCTTGTTGATTTATGTGCTCGATTATATCGGGCTACTTCTATGGCGTCTAGATTTACCCCTGTGGGCGTTAATAGCCAATTTAATAAGGGATATCCAGAGTCTCCAAGAAGGACGCAATTAGGCAATGGTCTCCATCCAGCTTCCATTTTTGTGAAGAGCTGCGAGTTCTTCAGCACTCTGCTATCGTGGACACTACCAGGCCAGCGAGCACTCACAAAATAAAATATGCCTGTAGGGCCACAAACTGCCATACAATTGATGGAATGGTTTCCATGTCGATCCACAAATTGGTCTTCCCGGATTCGTGGTGCGTCAATTTCGATTAGGGTGCCATCAACACTCCCAATCACAAGTGGCATGCCAGCAATTGCATGGTATTGTGCTACCACCTGCAACAAATAAAATGAATTTTTATAATGTTTGTATGTTTCTTCCCAACTTTGAGCAGAGATAGTCTGTCCTGTCATATATTAACTGTGTAAGTCCCAATATGCAGTGGGCTAGTACCTACTAGGTAGGACTATAGGCTTTAAGTCACCTTTTTTAATCAATTTAATTTACCAGATAGCTAATGAATCATATTGTTCATATTGTAACTCCAATTCTCCAAATCACTTGAAGAGTTTAATATTGGCAGATTTATATATATTTTATTTTTGTAAAAATCTAGTAGCAACTTACCTCATTTATCTGCTCTGGCCAGGCGACTACTTTATTAAAAAGTTTTCTATTAATGGCGTTAACAACGCCGTGCACAGCTTTGCACACGCTTGACTTAGAGACGCCATGCATGTCACCCACAGCATGATATTGGCAGCCAGTTCCGAGCCAGTGCATGGCTACGCAGAGCTGCAACTTCGAGCTCATTGCCTGATTGGTGTTGGTCGGAGATTCCAAGCAACCGCCAATCTCGGCAAGAATGTTCTCCATTTGTGTGGAGTTCATCCTAAACCTTTCGTTAAATTCGAACGGTGTCCGAAAGTCCAAATTTATTCGGGGCCGAAACAACCTTGGTTGACGCTGCCGCGGTCTCTCCTCATCTGAGTCAGACTCCGAGGAATCTCTCAAAAAACGAAACATCGTAAAACGAAGTAAGAATTACGAGAAGCTAATCACTGAGACACTACGCTGTTATGCTGTTACAGGTGTTACAGGACTCGGACCGTATGTCAGTTTTTGTTACAAGTGTACCAACCTACACTTGTAATTTACAATATTTTTATAAAACGCTTGTTCGATTATGAGTTTAAAACTATTAAACTCCCATATTTTCGTCTATGGTTGAGCTACAGGCACTTGTACCTGTAACCTGTAAAATTGTAACACAGTACTTTTATAAAACGCAAATTGTAAAAAACGGAGCAAGTGTTGCCAGTAAACGCCTGTAAACTTGTAACTTGTAATTTTATAAAACTGGGCCCAGGTATGTAAAGCGACTTAAAACTTCTTTTAAAAAGATACACAGGTACAGTCAGCAGCAAAAGTTACTAAGCGGGCCAGGTATTCAAAATTACCTTGACACACTCTTATTCTCTTAATAATAAAGTCGCGTCAAGATCATTTTGAACACCTGGCCCGCTTAGTAACTTTTGCTGCTGACTGTACCTGTTTCAGCAAGTATAAACTAGGATTTCCCATAGGTATATATGTGCAGTAGCTGAGAGCATGAAACAAATTAGCCTAAATAATAATTATACTTTCTTAATGACTAACATAAGGACAACTTATACAAGAATAATCTAATATTTAAGCTCTCAATATTTTTGTTACATTTTTAAATAATAAATTTATTTTTCGTCTTGGTTGCGCTGTACACGTATATAAACCGCCGTAGGTAAGTATTGTCTGACTGAACTTCTGAAGAGAAACTACCTACTACGAACGCCTCATATTGAGCGAGATTTAATCCTGCAACAAACATATGTAAGGATTAGGTAATGTTGCGAAAGAACGGCGATATAATCAAAGTTCTTAATACTGTTTTAAAAGTTTACCTTTGTAAATTATTTAGTCGAATCAGTCGCTGAAAATAGTAAGATATGTGGGCCTATGGACGGTTTCCAGGACACAATGTGTGGTCTTATTGGATAGATTTAGGCATACGTTTTAATTTTATTTATGCCTTTTAACCCTAAAACAAAAAAAAACTGCACATAATCTTAAAAGTTCCCAAGTTCTTCCCATGTTCTTCCAGTACTTGTCATAACCTAAAATTTTAGTAATGTTTACTATGAAAGAGTATGATTATACATTGCAGGCTTAGCTTTGCTTAAGGTAATGCACAATCTTATTAAATATCAGAAAATATCACAGGTCACAGCAGAAATATCTCTTGAAATAAAAACGATTCAGAATGTCAACAAACAAGTTGGCCACAGATAAAACACAGACGACACGCGATTTTGGAATTATTCGAACACAGTGTTGCTAGCCCGCGATTTTTCAAATTTGCCGCCTTTTTCTACTGACAAGATTTGCTTGACGCAGTATAAATATGATGTCAATATTATTAACTGATTTAACCAAGCATGTGCACAACAAAAAAAAAACATTAATTTTGGTATGGTAGACATTGTAGAAACTTTGAATGTTAATGGATACCAATTAACATTCAAAGTTTCTACAATGTGACGTGATGTGTGATGAATCTAACGTGATGACATGTTATCAAAACACGTGAATGCAAAATTTCTTAAAAATGGTGAATAAATGATGCGTTATAGGTTGTGGGAGTGAAATAATTTCTAATTGTGGAATATTGTTTCACAAGGAAGTCACAATTATTACATTTTGCGATAAAAATACAAGACAACATTGTCAAACTCATTAGGGTGACTATGATTTCGGCACGATGAGAGTCAGTGTTACACAATTCTTATTACGTACTTAAGTAAGTTTATATAAATAGGTATGTATTTATTTCGGCATGTTTAAATTGGTGAAATGAGAGCCAATACAGAATAAATAATTGCCAAAATTGAAATCCAAAGTCCTTAAACATTACAGACACATTTATGCATTGTTATAATAATAAAAAAACACATTGATAATAAAAGAAAAATAGAACTTTATCGTAATTTACTGACTTTTGGGACGATACCAGAAACGTTACTGGGAATTTAACCTCTTTAGAAAATTTACTAGGAACGGCACATCACTAGTTTCTTACATTTCACGACTCTTCTCTTTTCGCACCGATGGCCTAGCACCTTGAACACCGAAGTTCGCAAATTACGGGCATCTTTCTCTTTTACTCCTATAATGGAGTAATTACAGTGACAGAGAAAGATGCTCGCAATTTGCAAACTTCGGTGTCTATGCTCCAGTGACAAGCGTCCTAGTTAAAAACTATAGCAAACGGGCATAGCGGACCTACGCGACCCTGAGGCAGTTGCGAATTTGCCCTAAGCCCGAGTAGGCCCGGGCCTAGGGCGGCCAGATATTTTGGGCGGCAGTCTATATGATGGGTGCTGAGAAAGGGGCGGCTAGTGCTTGCTATGTAGGGCCTGGGGCCTAAGGCGGCAAAGACTGTAATTCCCCCACTGTCCTGAGAGCCTACCCCGAACCACTTTCGACATGTTGCCTCTTTGTCGCATTTGTAAATTCGTACGTAAGTGTGACAGAGAGGCAACACGTCGGACATGGTTCGCGGTAGACCCTCTGGTTCTGTCAGCATATCTGTCTCTCTATCTCTCTCACTCATACCTGTGTTCTT
This sequence comes from Cydia splendana, assembly GCF_910591565.1. Taxonomy (NCBI): domain Eukaryota; kingdom Metazoa; phylum Arthropoda; class Insecta; order Lepidoptera; family Tortricidae; genus Cydia; species Cydia splendana. The sequence continues at coordinate 2,256,548 of NC_085979.1, forward strand.
GACAGACGTTACGGCGGACCACCTTCCTGATGATCGACCATGTTCGTTGTCGAGACTTACGCGTCTTAGTAACAGCTTTTCTTTTTCTTCAGTCGGTCCCTCAATACTTTGGTTCGTGACATCATATTATCCTTCTGTTGTAGACCAGGTTCCTCCATAGGGTTCTGTTCCCCGCCAAGCGCATGGCCTTGTGCAGTTTTAATTGCATAGGTGCCGTAATTTGAGCACACCATTTAGAACAACTAAATTAAGTACCTAAGGTTGTGTGAAGCGTTTTACAGAAGAGAAATATATCCATCCCTCTTTAGGCCATAATACTAGTACAGCGAAAAGACAGTATGATTCTCTATAACTAATATAACTATAGTTCGTTTTTTTTAGCATTAGAAATAAGGTAAACAATCTTGATGTGTCTTTTAATTAAAAAACGCATTTTAAAAATAAGTTACGGCAAATATGTAACATTTATGAATCTAATACGATCATTTATATTCTTCTGCTTTCATAAGTAATAGTTTTTGATTTTTAAAAAGCGTTTTTCAATTAAAAGACATGTCAAGATCGCTTACCTTCTTGCAAGTTCTTTCTAATGCTAAAAAAACGAACTATATGCACGAATAATAAAAGATCCTGGCCAAACTATATATTCAATGTTATCCTAATATCCCACATACATATGACGTATGGTCACCCTAATTAGAAAGAGATGCAACGGCCCACCTTGGCTTCTCATGTGGACACACTTTTTGGCCAATGTACTCCATCCAGTTTACTCTCTAGGTCCGTGCATTGGAGCGGTTCATAGAAGGTAGGATCGTATAGAAGTGGTATACGCGTGCCTCCGTGAGGGACAAAACATACGCAAATGCGACACTGTGATTGGTCGAATTTATTTGTTGCCCACCATTATCCATACTAAAAAAATGGTGGGAAACAAAAAATATGTGAGACTGTGATAAGGAAAAACAATAATGGCGCTTTCTCTGCTACTCCTACTGAAAGATACGTAAGACTATCCCGTTCTGTCAGTTATCCCCACCACTCATGCCCAATCCAGTTTAATACTAGATTCATTTTTTTTTTTATTGAAAATTTAACAGAAAAAATACAATATTTAGTACCTTAATCTAATGTTTCGCCAAACTGTGAGACAGTTTGTTGGCGGTGCGCTCTAAACTAATCTTAAGCTAAATAGGTACACTAATTATTAAGTGACAAGTTAAGTTATCATTAAGAACATATAAATTTACCTATATGTATGTATCCTAAATCTATCTTGCGATAATCTAACATAGTACTAATAGTGACATTTCATAACACGAACATAACAGGAAGAATTCTTATAATATTATAGCGGCACAAACGCTTTGTTAACACAAGAAAGTAGGTAGCTAGGTTAAATTTTCATATTTGTGTAGTAAAATCTGTTTAAATTTCGACTTCAATCTACCTATGTTCAATTTAGGTGTTTCAAGTAAAAGAGGGTACTCGTTATAAATTTTTTTTTCGTGGAGCGGTTCTAGGAATAGCTCTTACTGGCGTGGGCTCGGAGGCTGTTTACGCCAAGCGCGCACCACGATTTTAGTTTTTGCGACACGATTTTAGAATCGCGCTGTAATATATCGCAGAAAATTCACTGCGCGCACTGCGATGAAAAAGTCGACGATTTGTTCATTCTCAACATGGATTTCGTACCAGTCGTTTGTCATGAAACGTTGTCTTTAATATGCGATCGCTGTATGACTTTGAGTATTTATACCACAAAGGTCTTCAGCAGCAGGTTCCGACATGTTGACGCTTGGAGAGCGAAATGCCGACTGAGGTCCGGGTGCGATCCGTGCGATTTTATTATCGCAGTGCGCGCGGGGCCATACAACTCCGTATGCTGCAATCAGGCCTGTTCACTTCCTAAGAAAGTTATGTCCCCAAATAATTGCGCATGTGTGCGCCTTAGGCCCCATTCGCACGACAGCTTAAAAAGCGTTGCGTTAAAACCCGACGTTGGCGCTTTTTTACCGTTTCCAATATTTGTGTTCATATGAACGCTTAAAAATCACTTGTGAGTCGTACTGCCACGTACGCATCTCAGAAAAGCCATACTTTTTTGCTATTACTACTAATATAGCTTGAATATTTCAGGAATTTGTAAGCATAAGTTGACATTTTTAAGGTGAAACTAATAATAATCTTGACGATTGACACCAAAAATTGACACTTGACAGCCAACTGACAGCAGCGCCGGCGCTTTTTCAACGCTTGTGAGAACAGATACACGGATTTCCGTATGGTCTATTCAGTTTGACGCCAACGCTCAACGCCGAAAATCGAACAGTGCTCGATAAAAAAGCGCCGCGCTTAAAAACCGCCTTCGTGTGAATACATACATGGTTATCCATTTGTGTCATTCAAACGCTTTTTTAACGCGCGTTGAAAAAGCTGCCGTGCGAACGGGGCCTAAATCTTCTATGTGTGCGTTGGCCTCCGGGAAAAAGTTGCGAGTAATAAAAATAAAAACATTTTTCTACAGCAACATTGCTCCCAACTCTGATTTAAATTATCACGAATTTTATACAATATTAATCATAAAACGGGACTTAAAACGCTTAAAACTTAATTACATGCGATTAAGTTTTATAATGAATATTTGCTTCCAACTGTCTTTATCAATGTTCATAAAATATATGGAGGGTAGGTACGTCTACCCACCATAATAAAAAATATATTTGTCAATGACTCTGTCCAACTGCTGTGGTTAAAGTTCATAACGAAAATTTTATTTATTAACTCTTTAAATAATACATACAACGTGTACCGCTACGTACCACTTAAGACTGTAAGTCTGTACCTACATGGATTACAGCAATGCACATATAAAATGTACTAAATGCGGAGCAACGGCTGTTGAAGCAGCCAGAGTGAAATTTACAACTTTAATGGGTTCAGAAGGAACCGAGTCATAACGCATCTGGAAAGCGTATTAATTAACCGTGAAGAAATGTATGAATACAAGTTGGAAATCTGTGTAAAATGCCGTATGTAAAGTGTAGTGTATCTGTGTGTAAAGTGTAATAGGTAGGCATGCCTAATGTTATTTGTATAAAAGGTACTGAAAACTTTGTGAATGCGCTTTATTAATGTCTATTTTTTTATTAAGTTGCCAGTTGCCAGTTTTCAGTGTATATTTTTATATGTAAAACATTTTTTAATAAATAATATATATAATGTTATAAACATAAACATGCCTTTTATTTAAATCAATTGATAATACCACAAACAAGGGGTAATATTTGCATCTTGCATATATTTCGTGATATGAAGATAACAAATATGTTTATCAACAGAATTACTACCTACCAATACCCGCCAGGCTAAACAGGTTGTCAACTTTAGTTCCATTGGTACACAAAGACGGCGCCACTAGTATAAACGTATAAACGGTTGGGGACATTTTTTTGTATGGAGTTACCGTTCTTCTCCTAGTGAGTATTAAAGTGGTAACAGACTATCGCACCGGACCGCGACCTTGGAGCGGTTCTAGGAATTGCTTTACTGGCGTGGGCTTCCACACTATCGCACCGGACCGTCAAAACGGTGCGATCCTAGCTTACAGACTGCCGCACACGTGCGCCAGTGTTGCCAAGTGTCCCATATTTCCGTGTTTTTCATCAAATTTTTGCAATGGAATCCTTTATAATTTTAAATTAAATCTTAAGGGCTTCAATGCGGCTTTGCTTTTTAGAGGTAGGTAGAGAGCCTAAGACAACACAATCCATAGTTTTGCATGAAAATCTTTGCAAATCAGTTTCTTTGAAGCATTGTACCTGCATATTTTTATTTCGTCAACTGGCTACATTGCCGTCCAGTTGCTATGACACCACGAAAATGTATAAGTTTTCAAAAAAGAATGCCTCCAGTGTTATCTAAACAAACTAAAATCGCCTTGGTAGTGGCTACAATTGCCACTAATTTTAGGCGACGTTAAAATATCTGGCAGAGACCTAAGAGAACTGAAATTCTGCACGACCATATCGTCCCAACTGCTCTCAGAAATAATACCAGAGACCTGCCAAGCTATCTTTGAAGCTCTCAAAGACTATATAGAGGTGAAACAATTGTATCTTTTGTCATACCTATGTAGTTAACTTTGTGTATAACAAATGAAACAATTCATTTCCCTTGTCATCACCCAAGTAAATGGCGGTACCAGGATTTGAACCTGGTACCATCAGCTTAATATGCATATATTTAGGTAATGTGTACATATTTTCCCAGTACATGTCATCTTGAAACTTAAGTCATTGACTCATTGTCAATAGCGATGACAGCAAGGTGTCATCTATTGAGCAAATACCATGTGGAGTACTAGTATTTTGACTAGTATGTTTACCTTACTTTTACTTTAGAAAACCTTTTAGTATCTGGAATAAAAAAATAAAACAGCAACTTTTGTGTCAACAACAAACATGTGTAGGTACCTAATGTGAGAAATAAAACAATATGCTATTAATAATCAAATTATTATTATTTATGAATCACAGCTTTTATGGCACCTAATTAGAATGATCATACTAAATACCTAATAATAATTAACAATAATTTTATTATCAGTCACCTCTCTGTCACACCAATTTTGGCAGTATTAAAGGGAAGAAATATATGTTACTTATACTTATTTATAACAATAATATTAGTGTCAGAAAAATACATACTCCCCATGACTCACTAAACTGGCTAACATTTGTAGGATCACTAGACCCTTTCCAAATAATAGTTACAAAATGTGAAAACTGTGCAGTCAACCAATTTGGTTTCGGGGCCACTTCATAACTTGCCACATTATGAAGGGGTACCGAAATCAAATAGGTTGACTGGACTTGAAAATTAAAAGTGTAAATAGTACAGTAAGCTGCAGAGAAAAGGTAGCCTCTGCAGCTTACTGTCCCATATACCTAACATAATATATCATCTCAAGGGGCTATTTTATAAAAAACAGATCTTTAATTGACTTTTTTTTTATTCGCCTCTGAATAGACTCTGACCACACTAACTATGCACAAACGTTGCAATAAGAATGCATACACATCCCTATAAGCTATCCATACTTGATAAGTACTTGGAATGAAAACTCAGGATGGTCAGAATATACTCATACAAGTCATACATTTAAATATGGGTAGTACCAGAGATTCGGTTGGTATATTTCCGTTGAGCCAGCTCCTGTAGTCTTGCTGGACTCCACCTGAAGTTAGCAAGATTTTTGTATGTTATGATTTATTGTTTTTATTTGGTACATTATTGAATACAATTTAAAAAAAACTTGATTTATTTACCAACCTTTTTTCGCTCCCGCCGGTAACATGATCTTAAGTATTCAATTTTTTTCCTGATATCCTGGTGACCGTTGCATTGGGAAAGTATTTTTGATAGCACTCTAAAAGGACTTCGAATGATTGCGAGCGAGCGTCCTTATCAAAATATTTGGCGTGGATTAAGTCCCATAACCACGGGAAATCTTTATACAATTCCAAGATTTCAATGATGGATTGTCTTTCCGCGTCACCTATGATCTCGGGCTCCATGTTGATCACATGATATATATAGTATATTAGAGAAATGGCAGCCTTTAGGGCCTTTGCCAGAGTCAGTGAGAATGGTGACAGGTAGAGAATATCAACAAAATTAATTATAAACTTAACAAGAAAAATCGCTGTACTCCCGTCATAGTAGTATAATTGACGTTTAACATTCCACTGAAAATTAAAGCCGAGGGTCTACCGCGAACCACTTTCGACGTATTGTCTCCCTGTCACACTTACGTACGAATTTATAAGTGCGACAGAGAGGTTACACGTCGAATGTAGTTTGCGGTAGCCCCGCTGTCAAACGGTGCGACGCAGCTTACACACTATGGAAATTGGTGCGGAGCGCACCAGTATTATTATTACCTGTCAGTTGGTGCGACGTGCATGCCCACCGCACCGCTATTAATAATAATTATGTGCGATGGAAGCTTACAGACTATCGATAAATGCTCCGCACCGCACCAAGGTCGCGGTCCGGTGCGATAGTCTGTTACCACTTTTAGGCCCCGTTCGCACGGCAGCTTTTTCAACGCGCGTTAAAAAAGCGTTTGAATGACACAAATGGATAACCATGTATGTATTCACACGAAGGCGGTTTTTAAGCGCGGCGCTTTTTTATCGAGCACTGTTCGATTTTCGGCGTTGAGCGTTGGCGTCAAATTGAATAGACCATACGGAAATCCGTGTATCTGTTCTCACAAGCGTTGAAAAAGCGCCGGCGCTGCTGTCAGTTGGCTGTCAAGTGTCAATTTTTGGTGTCAATCGTCAAGATTATTATTAGTTTCACCTTAAAAATGTCAACTTATGCTTACAAATTCCTGAAATATTCAAGCTATATTCAAATAATACGTCGTAATAGCAAATAAAGTATGGCTTTGCTGAGATGCGTACGTGGCAGTACGACTCACAAGTGATTTTTAAGCGTTCATATGAACACAAATATTGGAAACGGTAAAAAAGCGCCAACGTCGGGTTTTAACGCAACGCTTTTTAAGCTGTCGTGCGAATGGGGCCTTATATTCTTTGACATAGATATATAATATTTAGAGATTACGTCTCAACGAGCTGTCACTGTAACCACTTTTGTTTAGTGTACGATAAACAATTTAACACGGGTTATTCCCACTAGTTACCACCAAGTTCTTACCAGTGGTAACTACTGGGAATTTTTTTCCCACCTTTTACCACTGGTAACTACTGGGGAAAAAAAATCCCACTAGTTACCACCAACTCGGCTTGGTGTAGCACCACCTTGCTGTAGCCATGTCGATAAAGTCATATCGATAAACTATCGACATTTCTTGCAATTTTAATTTTACTTCAAAGGTTTAACGATACCTAAAATGCACAAAAACGCTTTTATTCTTTATTGTGGTTATCAGATCACAATTTTATCGTCACGCCCCAGCAGGGAACCAAGGAAAAGTTCAGATATTTAATTAAAATACATAAATACCTACTAAAACATGTGTTTCGCAATAATTGAATTATTTTATTATATTCTAATATATTTATTATTCATTAGCATTTCAATTATGTTTATGTTTAACGAAGATAACGAAGCTTCTATTAATAGCTATTTCGTTCCGCTGTGTAGCGTTTATCGATATATAACATGATTAAAATCGACTTTTCACATCCCTAAAAGAGCACACATACACACACAGCCTGAATGCACCAAAAAAGGCAACACTTTGATTTGAAGTTCATCTTGTCAACAGTATGGTTGTCCTTTTTTGACAAATGGCATTTTTAAAAGAGCGAGGAGAGAGAAGTGATACTAGTTGCTGCGCCGTCAAAGTGAACAGATAACGTTGGGGCCTTGGGTGTCAAACTCCAGTTTCCTCACCAATTTTCGATTAAAGTGGAGTCCAGACAAGATGATTTAGATGATCAAATGCGTCAATCTGCAATTTTTGATTAATAGTGATACTTGAGCGCTCTACATTTTTTAAAAATGTCCCCAGACGCGAATACTATACTAACGTCAGAAATTGTTAGTCTTGCGTCCGCACCTACATTTTATCGGTCATAATCGGGGGCGTTTGTATAAATACCAATACATATCACCTGATTGGATCAGACAATTTAATCGGATTGGTGAAAAATTGTTCCCGTCTGGACTGGCCTTTAAGCTGTCAAATTATTAAGGTTATGTTAGTTTGTATTTTTTGCCAGGTGAATAAATAAATAGACTTACGCTTTCGTTGATCGAGCGAGACTACTGAGGCTAGCGAGAAAGGTACTTATATTCATTGCTTATGTTTAGCTACTTTTACGTACTCTGCATGTGCTGTAGCTATACTTGTTCACGTGATCGCGTCTAACTATATCGAACTTGTATGTAATTCTAGGAATATCTCATTTACGTCAACAGTGTAGTACTTAGTCCATGGGTTCCCTATATTTTTAGTCCGCGCGCATTTGCATGTTAAAAATTTAATCTCGGCGCGGCGCCCTGACCTAGCTAGGCTATTCGAAATAGGTATATAACATGGTGAAAAAGATTGCCTTACGGCGCCCCTCTTTATTGTCTGCGGCGCCCCAGGGCGCCGTGACGCACAGTTTCAGGTCTGAGTCCCATTTGGCCTTACATCAAGCCACATGGTATTTTTGTAATTTCTTTTATTTTAGTCTTTTAGTAGTTTGTGTCACCATTTAGTGTAGGATTATTGTGTTTCTTAATGAGTAGTAAATAATGTGACATGGTGGCTATGTAGGCCATTGTGGAACTAGTGTGACTTGTGTGTTATTTGTTATGTTCTAATGGATATTTATCAAAAGATTACTCTTTCTTTGTATTGCTAAAACCTTTATTTAATAACTTTGTACATTACCCACTTGCATAGTATAGATTTTATTCTGCTATATTTTGGAGATTAAATTTATTACAAGCTTTTATTTACTTTCACCTGTCCCGTTGTCTGTCGGTCTGTAATTAAATCTTGCAAGTTAAATTTGATCCACTTCCCGGTTTCCAATTGAGCTGAAATTTTGCATGCATGTATAAATCGGATGACAATGCAATATTATGGTACCATCGAGCTGATCTGATGATGGAGACAGGAGGTGGCCATAGGAACTCTGTGATGAAACAACGCAACCTAGTTGTGTTAGGGGATTTAGAATTGTCTCAATGAGTATTAGTTGTCTGTCGTAAGAAAAGTACAGTCAGTGATAAAAGCTTGTACCAAAAATGAAATTATTGCCAAAAACTTATTTTTCTTCTATTCTTTTTCTTGGTGTTGCTGACACTTGCGTCATACACATATTCTGATAGAAATGAAATACCACAACATTCCTTCTATGGTAGTTATTGTGAGACTCCACAGATCATGTGCTACTTGCATTGCAGGTACTCACTGTTACCAGCTTGTGAGCACACAACAACATGCCTCTAGAGACAGCATGTGCTAAGGCAGAGGCGGTGTGTGTGAAGACGGAGCCCGGAGAGGTGTGTGTAAAGGAGGAGGTGGAGTGTGAGGACAGCGGGGTGCGAGGAGTGAGCGCAGCAGCTGCAGAGGCTGGACTGTATATTGATCATGAGGTCAAGGATGAGCTCGTGCTTGGCCCCGAGGAGTGGCACCGACCACAAGTGCTTCAAGGTCTGTTTATGATAAAATTTGCTCTTGAATGTCAAAACCTACCACCATGTCTAACCATTGCCCTGAGATGACAACAGTACAAGAATCTGGAATGATTAACTTGCTTACATTACACTGTAGCTACTTTGCATCAAGATTTTTTTATACATTTGATTACTAATATAGGTCATTATCATCTTCAAATATTGTTGGCTGTGACATTACTTCTTTTCTCAATGTCAAATGGTGAAATTTTTCAAAAACAAATTATTTAGCCCATTGAAATTGTTGCAACTTGGTGCTACAGAAAGGTTGGCTTTTATATGACAACTAGACGGGCCCGCAGCTCAGCTCGCCTAAATGAAATAAAGAGTTTGTCTTATGTTTAGTTAAATACCAATATTATTATGTATTGAACCCTGCCAGGGTTTATAACTTTGATAGGGACTTCTTATTTGTAACCGATATTTGGATAACTTAATTCGCAAATTTCTCAATAAATGATGTGATTTGGTAAAAGGCAAGATTTTTTCATCTACGTAGGTATTTATTTAAAACTTGTTTCAACATAAAATTATGGGGTTGCATTTGAGTTACGCATTATAGGGAGGGGGAAGGGAGTAGGAACCCCCCCGAACCCATCCCCAAAGTTAGGAAATCAATAGTTACCACGAAAATATTTTTTTTAATTTTTGAGGTTATGTTCAATAAAACAACCAAAGCGTACGAAAGGGTAACCAATTTGAATTTCCTATACATATTTTTGAGCACTTTGTCCGTATACATGTTTTTGACCACTTTGTCCGTATACATGTTTTTGACCACTGTATTTCTTTTTTGAAAGCGAGTCGGGTGTGTTGTGAACGCAAGATACCTAACACTCCTCCTCGCTTCGCTCGTCGTCGTACCTAACGGTGACTCTGGCACTGTATTTCGTTCCGTCACTTCCGTCACACGTAATTTCAAACACTCATTAAAAAAAAACTACGCGTCTCCTAGACACAAATCGGGTGTCGTTTGAAAGGGGTGACCAACCCCTATACAATGCCACCCTTCCCCCCGCCCCTCCCTATTGCGTGATTCAAATGCTAACCCAAAATTATTATTTATTTTTATAAGCCCAATTGCAAAAACGTTCATTAGATTAATTTCCGCCTTAAGACAAATATGTACGACCACCGCCCATAAATCGCATTTTCATACAAACGTAAATAGTCCCCATTTCCCTGTCTGGATATTGATATTACTTACGACGGCTACGGTGACGCAACGACCAAAAATGACTCCTGGCTTCCGACACCAGATCACGCCATGTTTCCCGGTCTTGCGATAGCTCTCGCCAGTCGCCATGGCCGAGGTTGAGCAGATCTTGAGCAACCCTTGAGCTCCAAAATATCTGAGCATGCACTTTAACTACATTATAATTTACATTGTTCAGATATTTGTGAATACCTCGGCCGTTCCGATATATCTGATGGGGACTGTTCAGCAAGAAGAAAAAATCCTACCTGGTCGAGTCGTATCGTATTACGCGAGAAAACAGTTCCCGAATTGGTTATATCTGTAAAGTCATTAATAGTTATTTGTTTTACAAGGGGACAAAGTTGTTGTTTAACCGCTCGTGCTAATATTGATACCCGAGCAACCGAAAGATTCCAAAATTGAACCACGAGCGTAGCGAGTGGTTCGAAAAATGGAATCTTGAGCGTTGCGAGGGTTTCAAAGCACGAGGGTTAAACAAAATTTGCCCCCGAGTGAAACACAAAATTTTTCACCACACCAACCCGAAGCAAATATTAAATGTAAAATATCAAACAAAATCAAACCAAATCAAATTCAAATGAATTTTATTAAATATCTATCATCCAAAATCATCATTTAAAAGTCAATTCTTCCAGCAAACATAAGAAAACAACTCAAAATTTGCATTTGTGTACTTTGCCTCACATGGGAATAAAATGCAACTTTGCTATCAGTTTTTGAAGTGCAAAGTAAGCCTTTCCGAGCTGGTGTGGTGAAAAGTATAATTATCACACACACACATTATTACGGGCACCATCCCTTGAACTGATATTTTTGGCCCATCTCGGCAGCCCGTTCCCCGGACGAATGGTAATGTTTGCCGAAGCCGTGAAAGTCAATCTGAATAATATAACTCAAAAAGAAATTTAAAACAATAAAATACAAATTATTAACACGATAATCATACGATAATACTAATTTGATTGATAAGTCATTTACGGCATTTAAGTCACTCGTATGGTTATAGACTAAGGTTGAGGTTGTCAGCACTTTTTATTTTACTTCGTGTAATAAAACGCCGCAATAACTGTATACCAACATGACAAACTTAAACATTGGGTATGTCTGTAGCACCACATCAAATAATTTTGACCACCGAAACGAAACTAACCGATAGTTGCCGAAAATGGTCGATCATCGTAAAATGAAGATTGTTATGAAATTTTCTTTTGCTTATTGTAAATTAAATACGCAACGAAAGCGATAGTTTTTATGCTCTAGTTCTATTCTCATATTTAGATAATAGATTTAAACAGTTTTTTCTTATCATACGTGCGTCGTATTCGAGATACGTGTCAAAAACTTTTTTTGAAATTTGTAAGGCGCCATCTCGCTTCTTCGCTCGTGTTTTATCCCGTTCTGGTTTTTCGATTTTATATATATGATAGCGACAAAACACTCTTGTCCAGTACAAGGTTCTGACCAATGTCCTCATTGTGAAATGATGTGAAAGGATCCCAACCCCTAACTATTAATTGCCGATCCAATTCTTAAGCCCCGTCTCCATATCGCGCGGCAAACCACCGAACATTCACACGGCTGCCGCGCGAGCCAATGTTCGATGGTTTGCCGCGCGATATGGAGACGAGGCTTTACACAAACTCCGTAACCTCCGCACCCCAAGGTCCTGTAGTCTCCACCGCAACTGGTATAAAATCATATGGTTCCTCTACACGATGGCCCAACATATTGGTCCAATATGTTGGGCCAACGTGTAGAGAGGGTAGTGGTGGCGGTTGGCTTATGGCGCGCGGGATGGCGATGGGTTGGCCGCGGTGACTGTTATTGTCCGCACATCAAAGGGACTGGGCCAGCGATGGCGTGACGCATCTACACGTGGCCCAATCCATAGTGCGTGCTCGAACGCGATCGAGTGCGGACGTTTGTACTCAGTATCAATTTACGTTTCTTTTTTATTAAAATGACGAGTACGTGGCCTCATTATAGATGTAATGAAGGACTAGGAAATTTACGCAGACAGTACATTTACAATTTAAATAAATAAATATAACAATACATACTTATAGCTAAATAAATGAATATTAGATACATATCTTACTATATACAGGGTGGAAAGATATGTCGGGCCCTGGAGGGAAACTACCTTAAATCCTTAAGTTGGCTCATTTTACTTAAAGGAGACATTCCTTTATTTTTAAAAAGAAATAAAACTGCATTCAAAGATTTTTCTTTTTTTCTTCAATTTTGCTAAAAATATTCTTGAGTACTAAATATTCGATTTTATGGATAATTTGTACGACAGACGAGTGTAAGACCTAATGTTTCTTGGAGAAATGTTATCATTAACATTGACTGTATCGACTAGTAGAAAAAATAGCAAGTGTTTATTTTTTGGAAGTTTTACTTGGTTCGATTCCCGGTCGAGACAAGCGAATTTAAAAAAAATCTTTGAATACGGTTTGGTTTCTTTTTAAAAATAAAGGAATGTCTCCTTTAAGTAAAATGAGCCAACTTAAGGATTTAAGGTAGTTTCCCTCCAGGGCCCGACATATCTTTCCACACTGTATAGTAAGTACATACATTGCACAATTTGCATAGCTATGTTGGTAAGCTAGTATGTAACAAAATTAATTAAAATTAAAATATGCTATAAAATAATTTAAGCAAATTATATGGTAACATGAAATTAAAATAAGATATTTAATTAATTTAATTCTTTAAAAAAATCTAACATTCATTTATTTTCGGGAAGTAGGTATCATCAAAAAACTCTTGCAGTTTCTACAACATTTTTTTTAAATTACTTGATTAAAATAATGGTACGTGGCGTATAGATAAATTGCTGCAACGGCTAATGCTTCCACGTCCATCTTGGAAACCGGTTAGATCACAACTGAATGTCGCCATCGTGTAGTTCCGTTCCAACCACCACAAGGTCAACCAACTCGCTGGCGCAGCGCTGGGCCATCGTGTAGAGGAGCCAATACATTGGTTCCAAGGCAGAGTAGTTAGTATGTTTCTGTTTAGCCGCATACTCCGCAGTCGAACCAGCAGCACTGACTGCTGAAACACGTTGCGTTGCGTCCCATAAGAGGCACCGACCCTTCTATCCAGGAACCAATGTAAGACCATCTAGCCGTTTGCCATCAGCACGGCACTAACCCGGAGGCTCCAGGACACAGGGAACGTTGGCTGAGACCAAAACCCTGCGATTCCTGCGAACTAGGGCAAACCTTGGCTTATCGGTGATACTTGGTAATTCGGTGATAATGCATTGTTAAATTACGCTGAGCTCACAATGCTGAAATGTAAGCAATTAAATCGCTGCCAACCCGATTTCAAGCATAAAAACTGCCAGCTGCCAACGATTTTATAGCTCGCATTTCCTCATGGTGAGAACTGTGTAAGATTATAACGGAGTATCACCGAATTACCAAGTATCACCGATAAGCCAAGGTTTGCCCTACCTCATTTATCGCGTGCTGACGCGAATACGCCCAGTTAATTGGCAAATTATATGTGTTCCAAATGTTATATATATTATGTCATAAAATTAATATACCTATTTCGACCTAAAATAGATCGTAATCGTAATAACAAATGGTGACAATACGTTTAGCGCGAGCCTTGCGGCGCAAGTACTTACCGAACGACAGTAGGTACTCATTGCGTCGAAATAGGGTTTATTACAGGCTGGAAGGCAGTTGTGTGTTGTTGATATTTGTTATATGATACCTATTACCTACCTAAGTACTGTTGTTGTTTTTAGTTTAATTGAGCGCATCGCCAACAAACTGTTTTACAGTTTGGCGAAACTTTAATTATAGGTAACACTGTACTTTGTGTTCTGTTAAATAAATTAAAAAAAAAAAAAAAAAAAAAACTTAACAAAAAATTTACAAAGCAAAACATTATCATAATGGGGAGTATATTACTGCAATGTTCTGCCGCCAGAGTGCAGCACTAATTTATTTAGTAAACCATAGAGTAACTTATACATACTAGGCCTTAAACAGTTTTTTGACAAGTTTTCACTATGACATTGATGCATCAAGGCGGTTTGTTTACAGGTGGCCTACCGCGAAACGCGTAAATGGAAATTTCGTTATCTGCCTCTCTATCGATCGAATAGGCAAGAGTGATAGAGGCAGAAACCGAACTTTCGATTTCTGCCTCTCTACCACTCTTGTCGTGTTTCATGGTAGGCCATGTGATAGAGCAAGTGACGCCCTCTACTCTACAGGCAGAGTTTTGCGTAATATGAAGGTTGGTTGTCAAAATAAAATCATTGGCGGAAAGTTGATTGACAAATGAAATTCGTATAATAAATTTAATGTTCGGGGAAAGGCAGAACATCATTATTTTAATTTACCGAAATTTTTAAAGTCTTTAATTTTTAAAGTTTTTCACGAATATTGTAATTTTGTGTTTCAGTGCGTTCGGAGGGCAGCGCCGCTCGCGCCAGGGAACAGCTGGCGATGGCTTGTTCTGTGGTGCTCGAGCGCCTCCGCGGCGACGCGACTGTTCACAGTGGAGCCAAACCATATAGCTGCGGACACTGTGGAAAACGTTTCAGAAACAAGTCTATCATAAGGAAACATATTCAACTCACTCACTTAGGACAATTTCCTTGTGATTTTTGTGGTTCTACATTCGAATCTGAACGGCTTGCAATGGAACACGAGAAAAGCGGACATGGTGTTACAAATTCCATTTGTGCTAAACATGAGTATACAACAAATTCCAAGAAAAGTTTACCGACTCATTTAAAGAGTCACTCTTTTAAAATTGATTTACAGAAATAAATTATTCACATTGGAGAAAAGACTCACTAATGTAGTCATTGCGACTACAAGTGCAGTGCTAGTCTAGTGCTATGTTACAAAGTCACGAAATGATACATACTGCTAAATATATGAGATGTGTAGCTACACATAGACCGCAGGTCCGCGGGCCACGAGCAAAAATCGTCAGTCATCGCCTCCCGCTTGATACTTTGTCAGATGACAGTTTA
The DNA here is from genome assembly GCF_910591565.1 of Cydia splendana. NCBI lineage: Eukaryota > Metazoa > Arthropoda > Insecta > Lepidoptera > Tortricidae > Cydia > Cydia splendana. Next base: position 2,271,991 of record NC_085979.1, read on the forward strand.
GATGCTATCATGAATTAAAAAAATAGTCACCCGGTTGTATCGCGGCGGAAAGACCGTCAGTTGATCATGTCCGCAAATCCATAAGGCGTATATTGAAATGCCTTATGAAATCCTACATGCAAAGTTTCATGATTTTGTTATTACTATAATAAGTCTACGCTCCGACCTACTCGAGCCCATGTTCAAAACCCCGAAAGCTTTCAACTCGAGCTCTCTAACCGCTTTGCTTGCCTAGAGAACTTGGCTTCAGTGGACGAAATCAACGACGGGCTAGTGGAAACTGTCCACACAGTAGGGTCTAAGTTTTTTAGACCCCGCCGTAAAGATAGACCTCAGAAATTGACCGAGCAAACCTTAAACCTCATGGCTGAACGATGCTCGCTACAGTTGCAGTCTCCCGATGACGCGGAGTCATATAGGCAGCTCAATAGACGTATATCTAAGTCCTTGCGACATGATCTGCGTCTCTTTAATACTAACCGTATTAAAGAGACTATTGAGCGAAACCAAGGCTCCAAAGTGTTCGCAAAGGACAAGTCTATTGGGCAAAGCCAGCTGACAAAGCTGAAACGGGAAGATGGCAGCATAGCGTCGAGCAAAGCGGAGGTTTTAGGTGAGATCGAGAGGTTATATGGACAGTTATACACTTCGATCGCAAAGCCCGTTGACAGCTTGGTAGGAGATCCAAGAGCCAAGCTGTCCCGACATTATACCGAAGATATCCCGGACATCAGTCTGTACGAGATTAGGATGGCCCTGAAGCAGCTTAAGAACAACAAGGCGCCGGGCAAAGACGGAATCACTTCAGAGCTTCTGAGAGCGGGTGGAACACCGGTACTTAAAGTCCTCCAGGAAGCTCTTTAATTCCGTCTTGTCCGAGGGCATAACGCCTGAAACATGGAATAGAGGCGAGGTGGTGCTGTTCTTCAAAAAAGGTGATAACAACCTATTGAAGAACTACAGACCCATCACGCTTCTGAGCCATGTCTATAAGCTGTTTTCAAGCGTCCGACCGCCGGCCGACCGGCGTCGAACCGTCTCGAACACAGACTTGATGACTTCCAGCCTCCCGAACAAGCCGGTTTCCGAAAAGGCTATAGTACCATAGACCACATCCATACGCTGCGGCAAGTTATACAGAAGACCGAAGAGTATAACTTGCCATTATGCTTAGCGTTTGTGGACTATGAGAAAGCCTTCGATTCGGTGGAAACATGGGCGGTGCTTGAGTCTCTTCAGCGATGCCATATTGACTATCGGTACATCGAAGTGTTGAAGTGTTTGTATAGTAACGCCACCATGTCGGTCCGAGTACAGGAGCAGAGCACGAGGGCGATTCCATTGCGAAGAGGCGTAAGGCAGGGAGACGTTATCTCTCCGAAACTGTTTACTGCCGTAATGGAAGACGCCTTCAAGCTCCTGGAATGGGAAGGACTTGGCATCAACATCAACGGCGAATACATCACTCACCTTCGGTTTGCCGACGATATCCCTAGGCACAAATCAGGACAATCTCATAGCGGCTACTACTCGGCAAGATGTTGACGTGCTTGCACTTAACGAAACTTGGCTGACTGCAGAGGGCGACGGGCGGGCCCCGGTGATCCCAGGGTACAAGTTGCGACACATACCCAGGCCTCAGGGTACTCGTTCGCGAGGGGGAGGCGTTGGGTTTTATATTAAACGCAATCTTAATGCCCGTACATTCCCCCACCCCGTCGATCCTCTGCATAGATTAGTTGAGCAAATGTGGCTTACTATGACGGTGAATGGGAGAAAGCTAGTTATTGGTACAGCTTATCGGCCACCTTGGATGGACGTGGATTTATTTTTTGACGCAATTTCTGACACAATTAGTTCAATTCCGAATTATGATAATTTAATAGTATTAGGAGATTTCAATATAAATTTGTTAACAAATGCTGACTCAAGAATAGTTAAATTTAATAATTTTTTGACATGTTTTCAACTTACACAACTAGTTTCGCAACCTACGCACTTTACAGAAAAAAGCCAGACTCTGCTTGATGTGGTTTGCACGGATATGAAGCCAAAAAATATATCCATTGAACATGTAGGCACACTCTACGGACACTGCCTCATAGTCTGTGAATTTAATATCAAACTAGAAAAGCCTAAACCATATCACATAACCTACAGGCCTCTCAAAAACATACAACTTGAATATTTTGATAGGGACTTGCAGTGTGTGACTTTGGACCCTCTGTTGAATTCCGGAAATGTCAATGACATGGTTAGAGTATTCAATAAGAACTTACTTTTCTTATTCGACCTTCATGCGCCTCTAAAAACAATCACACTCAAGGGAGGTTCTCACCCCTGGATTACAGACACAATCAAGGATATGATGCGGCTGCGTGATAAGGCTGCAGCTGACTTCCATAAGAACCGGTCTGAGGGAAAACGACAATATTATAAGGACATGAAATCCATAGTAAATAAGGCTCTGTACTGTGAGAAATCAGCGTATTATAAACTTAATATAAATAATAAAATAAACGAACCAAAATCGCTATGGAAAAATTTAAAATCTACTTTATTGCCCAAGAAAAATACAGAACTGCCCAACTCATTCAGCGACCCAGAAGTAATTAACACACATTTTCTGACCCTACCGGGCACTCCAGACATTAGAATATCTGACCTCACTTATTTTGAATATCATAGATTTAATGACTCTGTCTTTCATTTGCACCCATCAAGCTCTGATCAAATAATTAAAATTGTTAAGAGCCTTAAGTCTAATGCCGCGGGCTGTGATGGCATTAATTTAAACATGCTATTATTGACTTTTCCTCATACTGCAGACATAATTACCAAAATAATAAATATCTCTTTTTTGACATGTACATTCCCTGACATCTGGAAATTAGCAATTGTTCGCCCACTTCCTAAAATATCAAACCCATCTGAACTAAAAGATTTGAGGCCCATTAGTATTCTGCCATGTCTCTCTAAAATAATAGAAAAAATTGTAAGTAAACAACTAACTGACTACTTAGAGACCAACAATATCTTACCAGATGTTCAGTCGGGTTTCAGAAAGGGGCGAGGCACAGCGACTGCCTTGCTGGATGTCACTGACAATATCTTGTGTTCCCAGGATAAAGGGATGTGCACACTGTTAGTACTGCTAGATTTTTCCCGGGCTTTTGACTGTTTAAATATTAATCTGCTCTTATCTAAGCTTACTTACTATGGATTCGATAATAATGCTGTAAAGTGGTTTGACAGCTATCTTAATAATCGCTCTCAATGTGTTAAACTAACTCAGAGCAACGGCACCATAAAGACCTCGGTTCAGGCTAGCCTTAAGAGAGGCGTTCCGCAGGGATCGGTTATCGGTCCAATCTTATTTATTCTATACTCTGCTGATATAGGGACGCAGATCACACACTGTAAGTACCACATTTATGCAGATGATATTCAAGTGTACATTTCTTGTAAGCCAGATGAAGCAGATAGTGCAATTGGAAAACTTAACCACGATCTTAGCAAAATTGCATGCTGGGCCAAAAATAACTGCCTAATGCTCAACCCTAGCAAGACCAAATATTTAGTCTTTGGCAGCAAACAACAACTAGCGAGGTTTACCCCCACGGCCAATGTGTTATTGATGGGGCAATCCATTGAGCAAGTTCAGGAGGCTCGTAATCTCGGGCTCCTCATGGATAGTTGCCTTCGGTTTGAGCGCCACACTGTTAATGTTATCAGAAGCTGTTTTTATAAACTTAAAATTCTTTATAAGATAAGGCCATATATAAATGAAAATGTGCGTATAAGGTTAAGGTAGAGTCTCTTGTTCTTTCTAAATTAAATTATGTTGACAGTGTATATGGTCCCCGACTTCTTGCCAAGACAAAGAAGCTTATTCAACGCGTCCAAAATGCCTGCGCACGTTTTTGTTTCAGCATTCCTTCAAGGGCACATGTCACTCCATTCCTCAACAAACACAATATGCTAAAAATGCAGCATCGACGCAAACTCCATTTAGCTTGTCTTCTTTTTGGTGTCTTGAAGTTCAGTGCCCCACGATATCTTTACGATAAGCTGACGATCAATAGGACGCGTGAACGCCGGCAGTGTGCGATACATCTACTTCCACCTCGACATGCTACATCAGCGTTCCGTGGTAGTTTCCGATATGCAGCAGCAAAGATTTGGAATAATATTCCTCCGCCAATAAGGAACCTGCAAAATGTTAACACTTTTAGGTGCAAACTTAAACAGTTTATGTATTTACACCAAAAATCACAGGAAACTTTGAGTCATGACACTAGTTGCATATAACTTGTTTTGTCTCTCGTATTTATATAGACTTACCGTTCGTTTATTGTCCCTTTTGCTTTGCCATATCGCTTCTTTTTTTCACTTCTTTATAATTTTAAGTTACGCCTACTTATATTGTGTTGTCCATCTTCTTATAGTTTATCTTTTCCCATGGTGGGACCATGCCATGCCACGCTTGTAGATAGTTTTAGTTACGCAAGTCGCCGCTGGCGCTAGCAGCTGCAGGCAAGCGTTGACGCATGGTATGGTCGCGTTCATAATATTACGTCTACTATAAATTTTTGTCTATGTTTATGCTTTTCTTTTCATTTTGTTTTGTTTCGTTTCTTAATTAGTTTTCTTGTATTTTGTATTTTCTGTTTTCTTAATTATTTCTTCTGTCTTTCTTTTGCAATGTTTTAATATGTATCTTTTTGTGTTATCTGTCGTGGCATCACCGAATGGGCCCTACGGAAGACCAGCGCTGGCTTTATAGCTAGCATTATGCTGAGTTGGGTCCATTTCGTGATGCACACTTATTGTTCTCTTCTGTTCTTGCTGTTGTTGTCTGTACATGTTCGTACATGTTTTGTGATCGTCACGAATAAAAATCTTTTTTTTTTATCTATCTTATATCGTAGTCATGGCAAAGTCGGTGGAGGAACTCAGCATGATGCTCGATGACCTCAACCGAGTTTCACAACGGGTGGGCTTGAAAATGAACATGGACAAGACGAAACTTATGTCAAATGCCAATGTTGTGCCCATCCCAGTCTCTGTTGGGAACTCGGTACTCGAAGTTGTTGACTCGTACATCTACCTAGGACAAGTAGTCCAATTAGGTAGGTCCAACTTCGAGAAAGAGGTCAACCGCCGAATCCAACTCGGTTGGGCAGCGTTCGGGAAACTACGTAATGTCTTTTCGTCCGACATACCTCAGTGCCTCAAGACGAAAGTCTTTAATCAATGTGTGTTACCAGTGATGACTTAAGGCTCCGAAACGTGGTCTTTCACTATCGGCCTCATCTCAAAACTCAAAGTCGCTCAACGAGCTATGGAGAGGGCTATGCTCGGAGTTTCTCTACGTGATCGAATCAGAAATGAGGAGATCCGTAGACGAACTAAAGTCACCGACATAGCCCACCGGATTAGCAAGCTGAAGTGGCAATGGGCAGGCCACATTGCACGCAGAGAAGATGGTCGATGGGGTCGAAAAGTGCTCGAGTGGAGACCACGGACTAGCAAGCGCAGCGTAGGACGTCCACCCACAAGATGGACAGACGATCTTGTTAAGGTCGCCGGAAGACGCTGGATGCGGGTCGCTTCCAACCGGCACGTATGGAGGTCCAAGGGGGAGGCCTATGTTCAGCAGTGGACGTCTTATGGCTGAGATGAATGATGATGATGACTATAATAAAAAGGTACAGCGCTTAAGTTTTACATATTTATACAAGTAGCTGACGGTCTGTCCACCGCTATACAACCGGCTGACGGTTTTTATTATTTATAATGACATCTAAACTATCTTCTGACAAAGTATCAAACGGGAGGCGATGACAAAATTTATTTAATTTTTTTACATGTTTCGCTGGCTGCCATTCCTCACCCCCCAACGGAGCGCCAGCTGACGTCCATGGTGGTCATCATATATAGCCGTTAACCAATATACGAGTTATCACCCGGGAGGCGATTGGTCATGGAAATCTGTTCGTGGCTCGCGGTCTATCATACTCATAAATCCGATTTACATGTCAAAATGCTACACGTGTGTCAATGATAACTAACACTAACACTAACAATCTTGTGTTGATTGTCCGAGTGTCATTCTTTAACTAGTGATACGGCGCCAATCGGACAACACGTTGAGATTTCGCATAACGTAATGCTCCTAATTCAAATTGGCATAGATTACCCATAACTTTATTTCGCATAACTGAGTACGCAATACGCATAATGTTAATGCGCATAACGTATATTGTTATAACGATGACTTAGGATAAATGTAATAAGCATAACGTTACTTTGCATAATTATTAAATGGTATAAATATAAAAGGAAGAAAACAGACGTCACCAAAAAGCGGTATTTGGAAGCAATTGCAGCCAATTTAAATTTAGGTTGGATGGTTTTCTCCATCCTACCGATTTATAGGTATAGATTATATTCACCAGTTAGAGGTACTGAAAAATGTAATTATGACTGTATATATTATTTTTCTCAAAAATGGACGGCAAAGTCGACTTCGCCGCTTAAAAAATAGGTTGCGAAGCGCGTAGTTTATGGTCCGTCAAAAATTAAAAAGTTAAAAACATTGCAGTCTCGATTTTGGGACTGCAATGTTGCATACAAATTCCATTATTTGTCGAGTTCCAAACTTTTTAAAAGTTGAAATGGCCATATCAAATGAAGGCACAGGCCCATTAAACAGCCAAACAGATGATTAGTACCGCGACTATTTAGCTGTCTCAAATAGGTTGGCGTATTTTCGGCAGAAAAATACACTTCTATTTTTTTATTAAAAAAATAAAAAGGCGGCAAAGCTAATTTTTTCAATTGTTTCTACTTTTTTCTGTGAAAATATATACTTCAGAAAGTTGCTTTTGTAAAATATTTCTATGATATTTATATTTCTTGCACCATTTTTGAGAAAAGCACTATATATGACTCGGCTGGAAGGCTACTTGCTGGCTTCGGATTCAATTAAACGGACTCCCAAGGTCGTCCGTTTAAAACGAATCCTCAGCCTGCAAGTAGCTACTTCCGAGCCTCGACAATAATGTACTATTATTTATTTAATAGATCTGAAGAGTTAATCAGGATGTTAATATTCTATTGTAAAAAAAACCTAACATCGAAGGCTAAGGCCTTCCGAACCTTACCTAGCCGAGTTGTTTAAGTTGGTTTTGCCCTGATCCATCTAATACGCTCACTTTATAAAATTATGCTAATTCATTTTAAGACAGTTAAAGTTATAGTTAATAATGTTATGCATATTTAAATTATGCGGAGTCATTATTATGCGCAATTAGTGTTATGCTTCTTTATCATTATGCATGTTTAATGTTATGGACAATTATTTATTTTAATTATTATTATGTCAAATCTGTTATGCGAATTTATATTATGCCAATTAATACGTATTAAGGGGCACCCTAAATTAATAAAATAGATAGATAATCCGTTTAAATTGTTTTGTTAACTTGTTTTCCAGTGTGTTCGGAGGGCAGCGCCGCCCGCGCCAGGGAACAGCTAGCGATGGCTTGTTCCGTGGTGCTCGAGCGCCTCCGCGGCGACGCGACTGTTCACAGTGGAGGCAAACCATACCGCTGCGGACACTGTGGCAAGCATTTCATGAACAAGTCTGTTTTACGAGAACACATTCAACACACCCACTCATTGATCGGACAGAAACCATTTGCTTGTGATTTTTGTAGTTCTACGTTTCAAACAGAATTGCTTGTAACAGAACACGAGAAGAGCGAACACGGTGTTACAAATTTCATGTGTGCTGAATGTGAGTATACAACAAGCTCCAAGAAAAGTTTGGAGACTCATTTAAAAAGTCACTCTTTGGAGAATAATTTCAATTGTAGTCACTGTAGTTACACAAGTTCATGTAAAAGTGATTTACACAAACACCAAACAACGCACATTGCTGGAAATCACTGTGATTTCAAATGCAATGATGAATCAAAACTGCGACGTCACCAGAAGACGCACAACCGGAGGCACCAGAGTATTATTACTAGAAAACAATCTTACAAATGTAGTTATTGCGACTATAAGTGCAGTGCTAGTTCTGTGTTACGGAGACATGAAAGGACACATACTGGCGAAAAGCCTTTTCAGTGTAGCCACTGTGATTACAAATGCAATAAAAAGTCACACTTACGACAACACCTGATGAGACATACTGGGGCGAAGCCATTTCAGTGTAGCCACTGTGATTACAAAGGCAGTCAGAAGTCACACTTACAACAACACCTGATGATACATACTGGGGCGAAGCCATTTGAATGTAGCATCTGCGACTACAAGAGCAATCGGAAAGAACACTTACTAGTTCACCAAAGAATACACACCAGGGAGAAGCCGTACACATGTAGTCATTGCGACTACAAGTGCAGTGATAGTTCAACTTTACGAAGTCATGAAAGGACACATACTGGGGCGAAACCTCACCAGTGTAGCCACTGTGATTACAAATGCAGTCGAAAGTTACACTTACAACAACACCTGATAATACATACTGGGGCGAAGCCATTTGAATGTAGCATCTGCGACTACAAGAGCAATCGGAAAGATCACTTACTAGTTCACCAAAGAATACACACTGGAGAGAAGCCGTACACATGTAGTTATTGCGACTATAAGTGCAGTGCTAGTTCTGTGTTACGGAGACATGAAAGGACACATACTGGCGAAAAGCCTTTTCAGTGTAGCTACTGTGATTACAAATGCAGTCAGAAGTCATACTTACAACAACAGCTGACGATACATACTGGGGCGAAGCCATTTCAGTGTAGCCACTGTGATTACAAATGCAATAAAAAGTCACTCTTACGACAACACCTGATGAGACATACTGGGGTGAAGCCATTTCAGTGTAGCCACTGTGATTACAAATGCAATAAAAAGTCACACTTACGACAACACCTGATGAGACATACTGGGGCGAAGCCATTTCAGTGTAGCCACTGTGATTACAAAGGCAGTCAGAAGTCACACTTACAACAACACCTGATGATACATACTGGGGCGAAGCCATTTGAATGTAGCATCTGCGACTACAAGAGCAATCGGAAAGAACACTTACTAGTTCACCAAAGAATACACACCAGGGAGAAGCCGTACACATGTAGTCATTGCGACTACAAGTGCAGTGATAGTTCAACTTTACGAAGTCATGAAAGGACACATACTGGGGCGAAACCTCACCAGTGTAGCCACTGTGATTACAAATGCAGTCGAAAGTTACACTTACAACAACACCTGATAATACATACTGGGGCGAAGCCATTTGAATGTAGCATCTGCGACTACAAGAGCAATCGGAAAGATCACTTACTAGTTCACCAAAGAATACACACTGGAGAGAAGCCGTACACATGTAGTCATTGCGACTACAAGTGCAGTGATAGTTCAACCTTACGAACACATGAAAGGACACATACTGGCGAAAAGCCTTTTCAGTGTACCCACTGTGATTACAAATTCAGTCAGAAGTCAAACTTACAACGACACCTGATGATGCATATTGGGGCGAAGCCATTTCAGTGTAGTCACTGTGATTACAAATGCAAATATAAATCAAACTTACAAAATCACCTGCTGATACATACTGACTGAAAGCCTTTTATTTGTTTCCACTGCAACTACAGGAGTGGACGTAAATACGCTTTACAAAGACGTCTTAGAAGGAAACATCCTGGCAAAAACCCCTAGTTCCGCAAGTGACGGCAAATATGATCCGCTAGTTACTGATAGCACATGTGTCGGGTGTGGGCTGTGTGATGTGTGTGTCGTGGTTCCCTTGCACGCGCGTGCACGATGTGTTCCCGGTGTCGTGCCGGCGTGTGTCGCGCAGGACGAGCGAGTGCCGTGTGTCGCGGCGAGAGGCTTCTTAAGGTTGCGTTTTCACCAGAGATGTGCGAGGATGCGTGGCGAGAGATGTTTTGTTAAGAACCAACAGAATCACTTCATTTGTTTTCCTCGCTCAGCTGTAGTGATTCTATTGGTTCTTAACACACGCTACGCATCCTCGGACATCTCTGGGCGAAACGCAGCCTTACACAACTTCTTAAGATATGTGAAAAACTATAACCTGATCCTGAAATAAACACTCTATACATATATATATATATATATATATATATATATATATATATATTGCATACTTGGGCGAAAAAGACCAATTACTTGTTTTGAATTTCTGATAGTACATGACTGCACCATTCATTTTTAAACGGATAAATACTACATGAAATAAAATGTTGGTGATGTACATTTTTATTGTTTTATTTTTCATTCCTGTAGTGTGTGTCATAGGTTGATGGGAAACTATTTCGCAGGAGGAACATAGTCAGGCTAAGCTAACTCTGCACCGTTTTTGATAGAGCACAGGACGTGGAAGCGTTATCATAAACGTCAAACTCCTATGTAATTAAGACGTTTTTAATAACACTTGCACACTCTGTGTTATTAAACACGGTAGAGTTAGTTTAACCCGACTCTACCTACTCGCGGCGCGCGGATTAGGAGTAGAGAAGTGGCCGGGGCGATGTGTGCGCGGCCGTGACTCTACTACTGGCGGCTATTTATTTAATAAATTTTAGTATATCATTCTCTCAACAATAATGGCAATCGCTTTCGTGAAAACAAGTGCCTACGTCAATTCTTGGGATTAGTTGCCAAGCGGACCTCATGCTCCCATGAGCTGTGGTAAAATGCCGGGACATCGCGAGGGAGACAAGGGTTTATTATATCTATCCTTTCGCCAATCACTTTTCGCTATGTTGATGTTAAGAAGGACAGAGACACAACATATAGCTTTCTCAACAGAGTGTCCTAAAAAAGGGTAAATGTAATAATCCCGTCACCAGGGCCACAGTCTATACTTACAATTACTTATTACTCTGTGCCAGGGCTATGACCGCGAACCACTTCGTTTGTTTTATTGTCTTTTTGCCTCTATCATTTAAATGATACAAGAGCGACAGAGAAGCAAATAGACGAACGAACTATTGAAGAGGTTGGCGGTAGGCGCCACTGTAACTACCATCCTGACCAGCTACACGTTAATACTAGACGAGAGAGTCCTTTTTATTACTAAAGTATTATTACTTACCCAGTGCGGGTTCACGTACCGGCCGTTCTCGAGGCGCCGAGTCGGTGTAGCGCAGCGGTAAGTATTGTGTATCTACATGTTCTGGAAGTGTAAGAGCGCCTACACGTGTGCCGTATTGTACAGTCAGCAGCATCACCAGGAAAAGCTCTCTGTTCTCTAATAGCTTCACAAAAATACATATGTAGAACAATAAGACTGTGCCCTGTGCTGTGCCTAACAGAGGCTTTTTGACACGAACTGTAGAGATTTATATCTATTTGGAAAAGTATTCCTCGTGGCAGATACTTTAGACGCGTTATTGTTTTATCCGCTACTATTGAAGCTGACTGGTACCTTTCCCTTATCTTTACTTAAATAATGCAGAACCGCATATCTGCTAACGTGGGGGAAAGTGGAGGCGCCATCAATATTAAATACTTCAAGTCAGCGCGGGCCAGTACACGCGGCGAGCAGGTGCACTGCTGCGAGCCCGCGGTGTGTTCCCAGCCTTCATCAGGATATTAGGACATATCAGGGTAACAAAGGTGTAAGACGGACTCGCGTGTACGGGCTTTTCTGTTGTTTATAGGTAAATAACTAATCTCGTGAGTATTTATTTTTTAATTTTAGGCATAGTAGTTTCGGAGAAGAGGTGGGGGGGATGTAAAAATGTATATTCTCAGAAGCAGCCGTACTTACCTAACGCACAGAATTTCAACTAAACTAGTTTCGTAGCACTCTGGCTGAAACAGAGGGGCAGACAGACACGGTTTCTTCCCACTAGTTACCACTGGTAAAAGGTGGGAATTTTTTTTCCCAGTAGTTACCACCAACATTTTGTAAAATTTAAATACTAATAAAAACAGAATAAATAGTAGGTACCTATAGTATAAATATAGAGTGCTTTAATAAATAATTATAAGTCGATTAGTGTTTCAGTAAACTGCCTTAAAAGTAATCAAAAAAATTGAAACAGTTTAAACGGTACAAGTGCAAAAACTTAAATGTGAATGTAAGGATAAAAATCATCCATTTAGATTATTTTTCAAGTGATTTTATTAGGTAACTAAACAGTTTATGCTTTAGTAATTTTGATCATTTTCAAGGCTATTTACTGAAATGAAACACTGATCAATTTATAAAAAAATATAAAAAGCATAAATTTATTTGGTTGTGTGTATAAAAGTTGGCTGGGTCATACATTTTGGCTGGTCTGTTGTTGATATTTGTATGGGAGAGTCAATTATTTTCGCCTTTTCAATATAAATAAGTTCCGTCTGTAAAAGTTGTTCAGTATGACCTACATATTTACCCCGTAAATTATTCCAGGTGACTATAAAAAACAACCTGTAGGTATTTATACTGTTTTTATTACTGTTGAACTCCAACAAAATGTTGGTGGTAACTACTGGGAAAAAAATCCCACCTTTCACCAGTGGTAACTACTGAGAAGTTTTATTCCCAGACCTAACCGAGTTGGTGGTAACTACTGGGAACCAGTGGTAAAAGGTGGGGAAATAATTCCCAGTAGTTGCCACTGGTAAGAACTTGGTGGTAAATAGTGGGAATAACCCACAGACACGAGTGATCCTATGAGGGTTCCGTAGTCAACTAATAGTTTCGCCATGCCCGTCTGTCCGCCCGCGGCTTTGCTCCGTGATCGTTAGGGCTAGAAACCTGCAATTAGGCATTGATAAATAAATCAATCATGCAGACATACTTAGTGGTAAAATAGTAAACTGAAAAATCCTCTACACCTAAACCTCCCCTTTACGTAAAGTGGGGATCTTTTTTTTCGCTTTTTCCTTATGGTAGGTATTTCAAAATAAATAACAAAAGTAAGCATAACAGGTTAGCCATGATTGACTATTAGCACGTTATCTTTTCGCAGATTAGCAAAGTAATATTTTGGTTTTGATTAAATAACAGGGGTTTTGAAAAAGAAGTAAAATAGAATAATTATTTTTATTTGAGGATACGAGTACACATCAATTAATTTTAGTGATATACTAATTATAGTGGAATACAAAGTCACTCCTTATATTTTCTAACAACACAGCAGCCTCAAGCCGCTGTGGGCACCGAGACCTTCGAAATTTGTAATACAATTACTTTAATATGCAGGCTTCATCGTGAGATTTTCCTTAAGCAAGCAAACTTCTAAGCAACTGGTAAATATCAAACGATACTTTAATTTAGTCGTTATGTTGTATCTTCTTGCTGTGTAAATTTTTCTTATTTACCTAACTGTATGTTATTTTATGTCTTTTTCTTCTTGTCTGTTACCTTCCGTGGTTCTTCTCACCGGAAGATCAGCCACCAGCAACATGCTGAGATGAGGCCATTTCCTGGCACTTTAATCTTATTCTGTGTTTTCTTTCATATTATGTAATGTTTCGTTTGTTTGTGCTTAAGAATAAAATAATTCTAATTCTAATATGTACATAAGTCCCGAGTAAGTCGGGGGTGTTTGTAGTTTGAGGCCACGAGCTCCGGCTCGGAAGCCACATGTCTCACCACTTCGCTCACAGCGCTCACTCACTGCACTAACTAGCGGATCGACACTATACTAATATACTTCACCACTGTATTTTAATATTAAGTGATTACATTTGTACGAGTACATTATGTTTGTACAGTAGGAGCAGCACAGGAGCACCCTGCTTATTGCGATGTGTCAATGGCAGGTTTGACTTCCCGATTTAGGACAAAAGGCGACATACCCTCCGCCTCGAACTATCCCTATTCCCTATAATAAGGGTTCTCTTCTGCGTCTCATCTGGTGTCTCCGCAGGTGCTATTTCAGGCTGCACTTGTAGTCGCTATTATTGCTTTTTAAGCTTCGTCCCATGCGTCTTCTGGTGACGTCGCAGGTTGGATTTATCGGTCAGCTTTATTTAAAGGCTTTTCTCGAGTGTGTATTCTCTGGTGTTTATTTAAATTCGATTTATTAGTGCATTTGTAATCACAGTGGCTACACTGAAATGGCTTCGCCCCAGTATGTTTCATCAGGTGTTGTTGTAACTGTGACTTCCGTCTGCATTTGTAATCACAGTGGCTACACTGAAATGGCTTCGCCCCAGTATGTATCGCCAGGTGTTGTTGTAGGTTTGACTTCTGACTGTATTTGTAATCACAGTGGCTACACTGAAATGGCTTCGCCCCAGTATGTATCATAAAGTGTCTTTGTAAGACTGACTTCTGACTGCATTTGTAATCACAGTAGCTACACTGAAAAGGCTTCGCTCCAGTATGTTTCAGAAGGTGTTTTTGTAAGTATGATTTCTGTTTGCATTTGTAATCACAATGGCTACACTGAAATGGCTTCGCCCCAGTATGTGTCATCAGATGATTTTGTAAGGTTGACTTCTGAATGCATTTGTAATCACAATGGCTACACTGAAACGGCTTCGCCCCAGTATGTCTCATCAGATGATTTTGTAAGTGTGACTTCTGAATGCATTTGTAATCACAGTGGCTACACTGAAATGGCTTCGCCCCAGTATGTATCATCAAGTGTTTTTGTAAGGCTGACTTCTGACTGCATTTGTAATCACAATGGCTACACTGAAATGGCTTCGCCCCAGTATGTATCATCAGGTGATTTTGTAAGGTTGACTTCTGAATGCATTTGTAATCACAGTGGCTACACTGAAATAGCTTCGCCCCAGTATGTATCATCAGGTGATTTTGTAAGTTTGACTTCTGAATGCATTTGTAATCACAGTGGCTACACTGAAATGGCTTCGCCCCAGTATGTATCATCAAGTGTTTTTGTAAGGATGACTTCTGACTGCATTTGTAATCACAATGGCTACACTGAAATGGCTTCGCCCCAGTATGTCTCATCAGGTGATTTTGTAAGGTTGACTTCTGAATGCATTTGTAATCACAGTGGCTACACTGAAATGGCTTCGCCCCAGTATGTATCATCAAGTGTTTTTGTAAGGATGACTTCTGACTGCATTTGTAATCACAATGGCTACACTGAAATGGCTTCGCCCCAGTATGTCTCATCAGGTGATTTTGTAAGGTTGACTTCTGAATGCATTTGTAATCACAGTGGCTACACTGAAATGGCATCGCCCCAGTATGTTTCAATACATGTTTTCGTATGTTTGACCTGTCACTACTTTTGTAGTCGCAATTACTACATTTGTAAGGCTGTTTTCCAGTGAGTATTCTCTGGTCCCTCTGGTTGTGCGTCTTTTGATGACGTCGCAGGTTTGATTCAACACTGCATTTGAAATCACAGTCGCTACACTTTAAAGGCTCTCCAGCCATGTGTATTTTTTGGTGTTTGTGTAAATCACTTTTACACGAACGTGTGTAACTACAGCGACTATAATTGAAATTATTCTCCAAAGAGTGACTCTTTAAATGAGTCTCCAAACTTTTCTTGGATCTTGTTGTATACTCACATTCAGCACACATGAAATTTGTAACCCCGTGTTCGCTCTTCTCATGTATTATTACAAGCAATTCGGTTTGAAATGTAGAACTACAAAAATCACAAGCAAATGGTTTCTGTCCGGTCAATGAGTGGGTGTGTTGAATGTGTTCTCGTAAAACAGACTTGTTCATGAAATGCTTGCCACAGTGTTCGCAGCTATATGGTTTGGCTCCACTATGAACAGTAGCGCCGCTGCGGAGGCGCTCGAGCACCACGGAACAAGCCCTCGCGCACTGTTCCCTGGCGCGGGCGGCGCTGCCCTCCGAACACACTGGAACACAAACAATACCTATTCGTGAAAAAATTTAAAAATTAAAGACTTAAAAAACTCGGTTATTTAAAATAATGAGGTTCTGCCTTTCCCCGAACATTAAAGTATGCGGCTAAACAGAAACATACTAACTACTCTGCCTTGGAACCAATGTACGATTTCATACCAGTTGCGGTGGAGACTGCAGGACCTTGGGGTGCAGAGGTTACGGAGTTTGTGTGAGAATTGGGTCGGCGATTAAGAGATAGGGGTTGGGATACTTTCATATCATTTCACAATGAGGACAATGGTCAGAAGGTCAGAACCTTGTACTAAAAAAAACAAACTTTCTGTAGTACCAAGTTGCAACAATTTCAATTACCTAAATAATTTGTTTTTGAGAAATTTCACCATTTGACATTGAAAAAACAGGTAATGTCACAGCCAAGGATGTTTGACAATGATTATGTTCTATATTAGTAATCTAATGTATAAAAAATCTTGATGCAAAGTAGCTACAGTGTAATGTAAGCAAGTTAATCATTCCAGATTCTTGTACCATTGTCATCTCAGGGCAATGGTTAGACACAGTGATAGGTTCTGACATTCAAGAGCAAATTTTATCATAAACAGACCTTGAGACACTTGTGGTCGGTGCCACTCCTCGGGGCCAAGCACGAGCTCGTCTTTGACCTCATGATCAATATACAGTCCGGCCTCTGCGGCTGCTGTGCTCACTCCTCGTAGCACGCTGTCCTCACACTCCCGCTCCTCCTTTACACACACCTCTCCGGGCTCCGTCTTCACACACACTGCCTCTGCCTTAGCACATGCTGTCTCTAGAGGCATGTTGTTGTGTGCTTACAAGCTGGTAACAATGAGAACCTGCAATGCAAGTAGCACATGATATGTGGAGTTTGTAAGGTAAAACTTAACTACCATAGAAGGAATGTAGTGGTATTACATTTTTAGTAGAATAAAATGTGTATGACGCTTGTGTCAGCAACACCAAGAAAAATAATAGAGTAAATATAAAATTAATCAATAAAATATAGCAGAAAAAGATCTGTACTGTATAAGGGGGTTATGTACAAAGTTTTTAAATAAAGGTTTTAGCAACATGAAGAAAGAGTCATTCTTTGATATCTTTTAGAACATAACAAATAATTATACAAGTCACACTAGTTCCACAATGGCCTACATAGCCACACACAATGGAATACATAGTATTATTTACTACTCATTAAGAAACAAAATAATCCTAAACTAAATGGTGACACAAGCTACTAGGAGACTAAAATAAAAGAAATTATAAAAATACCATGTGGCTTGATGTAAGGCCGAATGGGACTCAGTCCTGAAACTGTGCGCCACGGCGCCCTGGGGCGCCGCAGACAATAAAAAGGGGCGCCGTAAGGCAATCTTCTTCACCATGTTATATACCTTTTCCGAATAGCCTAGTTAGGTCAGGGCGCCGAGATTAAATTTTTAACTTGCAAATGCGCCGCGAATTGAAAAATATAGGGAAACCCTGGACTAAGTACTACACTGTTGAAGTAAATGAGATATTCCTAGAATTACATACAAGTTCGATAGAGTTAGACGCGATCACGTGAACAAGTATAGCTACAGCACAGAGTACGTAAAAGTAGCTAAACATACGTAATGAAAGTAAGAACCTTTCTCGCTACAGCCTCGATCAACGAAAGCGGAAGTCTATTTATTCACTGGCAATAAATACAAAGTACGTAACGTAGACAGCTCGCGCTGATACTCAAGTATTTGATTTAAATCAAAAATAAAGTGCAATTATCTTTGTAAAAGTCACTTTTCAACAGCGTAACGAGATGGTAACGAGTAACGACTGGTGCTTAACATGATTGACATAACATAACCTTAAAAATTTGACAGGATAAAGTTCTGTCCAGACGAGAAAAATTGTTCGCCAATCTCATATTGTCTGATCACATTCATCATTATGACCGATAAAATGGAGATGCGGACGCAAGTATATCAATTTGTGGCGATTTGGCGTCAATCTCCAATTAATCACCAATTTTAGGTTTATGGTCATAGCGCGCATAGAGCGCTTTATATAAATTAAAAAAACTGCCCCTAAATAGCGTCACAAATTGGTATTCTTGAGTCCGCACCTCCGTTTTATCGGCAATATTGTTTATAATCGGCGATCGAATTCGGCGAGCCAAATTGGCGTTTGCGTCCGCACCAATTTTGAACAGACAATTGAATGAATCAGGACGGCTATGATGGTTTTGTCACCATATCATTAATCATTTAATGCATGATATGACGACTATCTGATAAATGATATAATTCGGTAAAAAGTCGCGAGGATAACGTATAAGTGGCTAATGATAGCGTGATATGTTTTGAGGTTTATAAAAATCAATTTTAAACTCGATGACTTAAGGTGTATTTTAAAGAAAAGATGGTTAAATCACATTCTACCACTTATCCACATATGTCATTGAGAGTTAAAACTTATCCATGATTTGAGCTTTTGAAAAATCAATTCTAAACAAGTTTACTTAAAGCGTATTTTAATTAATAGTTCGCGAGGATAACGTATATGTGATTAATGATAACGTGACATGTTTTGAGGTTTTGAAAAATCATATTTATACTCGACGACTTAAGGTGTATTTTAAAGAAAAGATGGTTAAACCACATTCTACCACTTATCTAGATATGTCATTGACAGTTAAATTTATCTATAGTTTGAGCTTTTGAAAAATCAATTCTAAACAAGTTTACTTAAAAGCGTATTTTAATGAATAGTTGGCTAAATGACATGCTATCACCACTTATGCACATGTGGCATTGATAGTTAAAAGTTATCCATGGTTTAAGATTTTGAAATATAGATTCTAATTGAGTTTATATAAGGTTTTTTTTAAAGTGAATCTTTTATTCCATCGCCTCAAATTTAACCGTCTTTATCATGTCGCAAAATCTACTTTATTTCTAGTACTTAAGAGTTCATAGTCTTTGAAATAAGCTACATTATCGGACTAAAGTAGACTCGGCTATAATACTTAATTCACGATTGCTGATATTTGCTTGTAATGTCATACAAAATTTTAAGGACAGTAGTCGACCTTATAACCTAAAATACGGTGATCTGACAAAATGAAATAAATAATTCTGCCGTGCTTATTAAGAGCAGTAACTCATTTTGAAATCTCTTTCAATTGTAGAACATACAAGTACAAAGTATCCAATTGAATGACACTTCAAAATGAGTTAGAGTCGGACCAAGAAAAGTCTGCAGCGGATTTGATAGCCCACGCAGTGCAAGTGTTATTTATACGTCATAATTTCATAGAAGTTTGACGTTTAAAATAACACTTGCACTGCGTGGGCTATCAAATCCGCTGCAGACTTTTCTTGGTCTGACTCTACTGCTCTTGTTATAAGCACGGCAGAATTGTACAATCACCCACACTGTTAACTGCACATTGGTGGACTGTATGCCTTTTGAAATAAGGTCCACCGGTGTACCTACAGTTAGGAATGTTGCAGTTTAGAAAAAGAAATCGTTTATTTGAAAATAAAACATAACCTATTCGCTGGGTGCGACAGCGGACTTTGAAATGTCAAATGGCTGGCTGTCATTACGAAGAGAACAAATAATTTCAATGAAATATTGTAATTTACATATATTCTATTCGAACATGTAAATCTTCATTTCCCCTCTAAAATGGCACAAATGGCACAATCAATAAATTTCAAGTAGTACATACACACGGACTTTCTCATGGCTGACTTTACGAGAAGTAAAGAAATAAAAATCGATTAACGCATTTCATATAGGTAACTAATATCTGGGAGACCGAGCTATGCTCGGAAAACATATAAAAACCTAGCTAGATCAATTTTTCGCCACCGAAAACCCCCATATAGCAAATTTCATCGAAATCGTTTGAGCCGTTTCCGAGATCCCCGAAATATATATACATATAAATAAATAAATATCCAAGAATTGCTCTTTTAAATGTATTAGATATGACTGTAGTGTCGTTAATAATGCAGACTTTTCGTGTTTTTCCAAAAGGATAATAATAAGTTTTGGCTTAACATGTGCAAGATGTACCTAAAAGAAATCAAATGTGAAGATCATAAGATTCATAAGAGCCACACCATTGAAGCTCGTGTACCTAATTCGTCAAACTTCAGTGACAAACATCCTTGAATGTAAGCTGTTTTTTTCTGTTTTTGCGATCTTTGACGTATGTATGTACATACATAATATTATGATCCATTAATGTAATAATGTAATAGAAAATAAAGAAATAATTTATTTTTTACAGATTGATTATAGTCGTTATGTTACGAGTGGAAAATGTGATTGTGTGTACGTTAGGAGTAAACATATCGCGGCTCTGATATACTACATCAACTACTAAGAAAACTTCCCAAAAACCAGTGAAGAGCAGCAATTGGGCAGACCTAGTGCCAGACAGTTCGCCAAAGAAAATAACTCAAAAGGGAAATACCTACTTTGAAGAAATGTATCCACCTGCAAAGAAAATTAGGTGTAATCCTTTGCCGTTACATGTTGGAATTGAAGGGAGAGTCAGCATTAAAGTTAATAATGGAAGCTGGTGCTTTATTTATTATTCTCTTTATTCAATTAGGGTCTTAGGTTAGGGTTTTACAATGTGAGTATAAAAGTAAAATATAAAAACACTTACAAAACGATAAAAAATACATATAAACACATAATAAAAAACCTAACCTAGGGTGCCGCCAGCAGCGGGGCAAGGCCCAAGCTACCGGTGGTCAGGGCTGCAGAGAGAGGAACCGGCGGACTATCCGCGCCGTGTCCAAGATCACCGCCTTCTGCATCTGACCCTTGATCCAACCACCTAGCGAGAGTCTCTCAAGATGTTGGTCGAGACTCTTCGCTATTAGACCGTTCACTGAAACGACTATCGGGACAATGATCGTCGAATCAACATCCCACATGGCGGTTATCTCGTGAGCCAAGTCTAGGTACTTACTGGACTTGTCCTTCTCGGCCTTCACGAGATTCTCATCATGGGGGATGGTGATGTCAACGAGCACGGCCCGACGTTGCGATCGATCTATTATCACAATGTCAGGCTTATTGGCTACAATAGTCCTGTCTGTGATGATAGATCGATCCCAATAGAGCGTGGCACGACCATTCTCGAGAACAGGCGCAGGTAAGTACTTGTAGTACGGTACTTCGCGGTCCACAAGGCCATATAGAAGAGCAAGTTGCTGGTGAATAATTCTGGCTACGAGATTATGTCTGTGCAAGTACTCGCCGTTAGCAAGATGAGAACAACCGGAAATGATATGCCTGAGTGACTCTCCGGGACGGCGGCATGCCCGACAAATGTCGACCGTACCGTCCTTCAGGATATATTTCCGATAGTTGTTCGTCATCATCACTTCGTCCGCAATTGCACAGGCAAAACCCTCGGTTTCTCCGAAGAGGTCCCCGAATCGTAACCAGTTCACCGACGCGAGCAGGTCCACATCGGGTCCCGTGAGGGCCTTGTAGAACCGCCCGTGTAGCACCTTACTCTCCCATGCCGCCTTGCGATCCGCAGTACTTAGTACCACAGGTTTGCGCCAGTTCTCGTTTGCCAAGGAGAGCGGCGTGAGGTTCCTGTCTACTGCCACCACATCACGATACATCCCACACTCGTTGTTAAGGAAATAATTCCTGAGATTGTACACCTCGCGGTTGTGGAGATCCTTGGCGTTTAGGAAGCCTCGGCCTCCACACTTCCGTGGGATGTACAATCTCATAACTGACGAGCGTGGGTGTAGCATGCGATGTGTGGTGAGCAGTGACCGGACCCTCCGATCCAGGGCGTCCAGCTCGGTCTGAGTCCACCTTAGTATGCCAAAGGAGTATGTGAGTAGGGGCATTACCCAGGCGTTGAAGGCGCGCACTTTGTTGCCTCCTGACAAAAGACTGTTAAGGACTTTTGTGAGCCGACTGAAAAAGCGCTCCTTCACCGACCGTCTAATACCCTCGTCCTCAATACCCAACGACTGTGACATGCCAAGGTATTTATAGGTTTCTGATTCAGAGATAGATCTGAAAGACATTGTCTCAGAGAGTTGTAAATTTGTTGAATTTACAACCCTCCCCCGCTGTACATGCATAACCGCACATTTATCGACACCAAACTCCATGTTGATGGCACTACTCAAACCTTCGGTGGTTTTCAGTAGCTCCGACAAGTCTTGGCTATTTGGTGCAAATAATTTGAGGTCATCCATGTACAGAAGGTGAGAAATGATTTCACCCTCTCTCCGAAGCCGGCAACCTAGTCCCAAATCCTTCAGCAGGGTACTGAGGGGATTGAGAGCTAGGCAGAACCATAGGGGACTCAGACTGTCACCCTGAAATATTCCTCGCTCAATCCTTATAAAATCCTGCGGGTCAGGGGGGTCATCCCCGCCTCCTGGTTGACGAAGGACTGTGGTCCACTGCCTCATACACGCGCTTAGGAAGGCTCTCAAAGCTGCATCAACTTTATACAACTCTAAGACCCTCCCCAACCATGAATGAGGCACCGAATCATAGGCCTTCTTGTAGTCAATCCAAGCGGCTGAGAGGGCCCCCTTGTTCCGCCGGATTTGTTATTATCATTAAATTGTTTGTTTATTTATTATTATTATTACTTTATATGCACGGATACGTAGGCAAACCTCGCTAGTAAAAAGTGACAGTTGGTCTGCCGAAACTTTCTTTTTGGGCCACGGTGCGCGTTGCGATCGATTCGTGGTTCTCCGACCCAGCGAATAATATGTACATATTCTAGTAATAAGTAAAACTAAATGACTTAACAAATACAATATT
Source organism: Cydia splendana (assembly GCF_910591565.1). Lineage (NCBI taxonomy): Eukaryota > Metazoa > Arthropoda > Insecta > Lepidoptera > Tortricidae > Cydia > Cydia splendana. The sequence goes on from NC_085979.1 coordinate 2,294,678, forward strand.
ACCCCCCACTCTGATTATACCCCGGACATAATGTGCCAAAAATACTAGCGGCATTACCTCGCTAAATGGCCAGTGATATTTGTTGGACAAGGAAAGAACCAGAGCGAGGGTCACAGCCCCTTTCCCGTAAGCGTCACCTTATACTAGCCCTATATGTTACGGCAGGAGCAAATATCGTCAGTCATCGCCTCCCGCTTAATACTTTGTCTGAGATGATAGTTTCTTAGATGCTATCGTGAATTAAAAAATTGTCAGCCGGTTGTATCGCTGTGGAAAGACCGTCAGTTAATCACATAAACATGTAAAAAGAATTTTTTTTTCAATCATCGCCTACTGATACTTTGCCAGATGATAGTTTAGATGCTATTATAAATAAAAAAACCGTATAGCGGTGGAAAGACCGTCAGTTATTTGCATAAACGTAAAAAATACGGGCCTACCATTTCATGCCTTAAAGGGGTGGAATTTTGTATGGGGACTTAACAACAACTGCACATCAAACATTGTCAATAGGAACTGTCCCGCCCGCGCGGAGTAGGACCGGCGCTGGTGCAGAATTTAGTCGAAATTTGGTATGGAGATAGTTTGAGTCCCGGGGAAGGATAAAGGGTAGTTTTCATTCAAGAATAATAATTTAATAATTCAGCCTATATACGTCCCACTGCTGGACACAGGCCTCCTCTCATGCGCGAGAGGGCTTAGGCTATAGGCATATATCCCCACGCTAGCCCAACGCGGATTGGGGACTTCACATACACCTTTGAATTTCTTCGCAGATGTATGCAGGTTTCCTCACGATGTTTTCCTTCACCGAAAAGCTAGTGGTAAATATCAAATGATATTTCGTACATAAGTTCCGAAAAACTCATTGGTACAAGCCAGGATTTGAACCCGCAACCTCCGGATTGAAAGCCGGACGTCATTTCCACTCGGCCACCACTGCTACTCATTCAAGAAATCACTCTTTAAGAAAAAGGGGGGTTAAAGTTTGTATGGGGAATCAACAAAACGCAGATTGAATAAAATAATAGCTACGTTAATAATTAGTATAACCTAAATTAATAATTCCACGCTGACGAAGTCGCGGGCAAAAGCTAGTATTATAAAGGCGAAAGTGTGTCTGTCTGTCTGTCTGTCTGACTGTCTGCCTGTTACCTCTTCACGCTTAAGCCGCTGAATCGATTTAGTTGAAAAATGGTATAGAGATAGTTTGAGTCCCGGGGAAGGACATACAATATAGGATAGTTTTTATGTCGGAAATCATCAAAGGAAGGAAGGGAAAAACCAAAGGGGGGTGGAATTGAAAGATTTAATGAATTACCTAATAATTGAAGTAAGCAATGCGCGAATTGAATAATTGCTATTAGCATTATCCAGGCGCTATACCTACTTTAGCTGCTGTCACTAATTCCACGCAGACAAAGTCGCGGGCAAAAGCTAGTATTATAAATGCGAAAGTGTGTCTGTCTGTCTGTCTGTTACCTCTTCACGCTTAAACCGCTGAACCGATTTAGTTGAAATTTGGTATTGGGGTAGTTTGACTCCCGGGGAAGGACATAGGATTCTTTTTATCTCAGAACTCACCCCTTAAGAGGGCGAAAAGGGGGATGGAATTTTGTATGGGCAATCAATAACCGCTGAACCGATTTAAATGAAATTTGGTATGGTGATAGTTTGAGTTGTGGGGAAGGATATAGAATAGTTTTAATCCCCGAAATCATCCTTTAAGCGTGTAAACAAGGGGTAGAAATTTGTATAGGGGTTCAATAATTTCTTGAAATGGGACTTGCCTTTTATCATTTAAAAGTTCGTAAGAGATAAAGAATGTTTATGTATTTGTGACCAATTTTATTAGCCATACCTACCTTTAAGGGTGAAAAAGAGATGACATGGGGGTGGAAGTTTGTATGGAGAATAAATAAAAAGCAACTTTTAACTTCTCCATCTTCTTTATCTTCCTAACCTTCTTCAACTTCTCCAACATCTTCATCTTGTTGAACTTCAACTTCTTCAACTTAAACTTCTCCAATTTATTTAACTTCTTCAACTTCAAATTCTTCAATTTTTTCAAGTTTTTCAACTTCGATTTCTCCAACTTCTTCAACTTCAACTTCTCTAACTTCTTCAACTTCAACTATTCCTACTTCTTCTCCATGGTCTTGTCCAGTTCCTCTTTGGTAACTACCGTCAGCCAGTAGATGCACTGATGTTAGAACCTAAAACAAAGAGTTGTAAGTTGGTATGTCGTTATTAAATAAGGTGACAAGAATGATTTGAGGAATAGAGCAACATAATACGAGTATCTTTACTTTAAAATGTGCCGGCAATCCATCGCCATGTTGAGGCTTGAGGTCAGCGTCGAGTTTGGCACACAAATAGAGTGCCAATTCTTTGCGCACTATATATATGTGCTGAAACTCCTCGCTGGGCATATCAAATGGGTTGCATGTAGCCCTTAATGGCCCGTCGTTGGAGTTATCTATGCTATTTTTCTTCGATAACTAGCAGCAGCTGCCAAGAAGAAATGATATTATAATCTTGCCATCCCTTAAAATAATGTACGTATTGATAATGTTATATGTAAATTCAAATTTAATTCAAAGTTCAAATTGTATATATTATATTTAAGAAAAAAAACAGATACTTACCTACTGATATTTTAACTTCAAGAAATTGCATTTTTCACCACTTATATACCACAAGAGCACTTATGACTTATGAGTATACATCGGTAACTCGTGGCATTTAGGTAGCACTTAAAAGATTAGTTTAATTAATTTCCGTTTTTTAGTGGTTTCTTTTTCTCGACTCGTATAGGAAGAACATTGTCACATCACTAGTCTGTGCCTGCTACCTAAATGCCATGAGTTACCGATGTGTGCTCATCACTAATCTTTTAAGTGCTACCTAAATGCCACGTTTTACCGATGTGTACTTATGAGTGTATTGCAAAAAATTTGTACATAGTTAAGCACCTGTAATTAGTCCAAAGTTAATTGCTTCCATTGTGTTACCACAGTTAAGCCATTTCTATTTAAGTTAGATGCATGAAAGTGTGTTAGAGAATGCTAATAGACTTATATGTGTACGATTTAAGTACAATAAATACAATACAATACAATTTACATAGTTAATTTTCGTAACACAAATTAGTCAATTAAGTTAAGACTAATCACAGCTTCTTAACTGCGCTTATCGTGACCCAGTGAGCACTACGATAAATTAATCAAAGGCTAGCCGTCAAAAATCGACTTTATGTCTACTTATCCAACAATTGTAGCCACTTACCGTGTATTGTTGTCTAAGTGGACAAAACGGTATGAATGTTATAAAACTGTATAAATCTAGACAAGTGACATTTATATCATTTAACTTATCCACTTATCCACTAAGTTTAAGTTGGAAATGTAGACAAATGACATATTATCCAACGACCATGTTATGCAGTTAATCGTTTAACGACTATCGCTGTCAAAAGTGGAAAAGACGACAAATCAATAAAAACTGGATAAAATGTCCGTTTTATCATCATTTATCCAGCCATATCATTTATACAGTCGACCATCATAGCCTTGCAGATTGGCACAAAAATTGGTCCCGTCTGGACTGGCCTTTAAATTCGTTACTTGTCAAAAGATTGAACTGTCAGTGTCACTACACTGTCAAAATCAACTTATTGAGGTTACCTTAGCATTGTTCGTACGTTGATACGCTCGTTTTGTTGTGTTATTTTACTTATTTTTGGGACTATTGAAGTATTCTTGCGCTCCGCACGGTGGCCGCGATGGACGTGATGCATGCGTGTCGCTGCTGCCTGCGGCGTGCTCCGGATAAGGAGCTGACGACACCGTACACACATCTCGGCAAAACGGAGATATATGTCGACATGATCAAACAGTGCTTCGAGATACATGTAATTAAGACAATTTAGTTGGTGTATGTGACCTTACACTACCTATAATTGCGTTAATTGACAATTGTTTGAATGTGCAGCTGGTGGTGGGCGGCCTGGGTTCGTGCGGCATCTGCTCGGCGTGCGTGGGCCGCCTGCGAGACGCGAGCGACTTCAAGCTGCAAGTGCAGCGCAGCCAGGCGGAGCTGCAGGCTGCGAGTAGTGTCAAAGGTTTGAGTACAAAAGGCCATTAGATAACTATGTAACAATCACTCTTAGATCTGCAATGCTAGATGGTGGCACCATACACCCTCCTGCTAAGCATTGACTGACCAATACCCACTAGATAGTGTTATTGGACTTTTTGAAAGTTGCTGTGTGAGCATAGCAGATAATGTTTGCTTTGTGTTTGCTCTAGAGGAAGAATCTGCAGTTGAGCCAGAAAACCCAGAAATGCAGGATGGAGATGGAACCAGTGAGCCTGTATCGAGTGAGTCTACTCCTCTGCTATAATAAGTAATCATTATTATTATTATTTAACTTCTCATATGCCAAAAAGTGGATTTGCTTGCATACAGGGAAAGTTGGAAAAAAATATGTGCAGCGCATGAGAGTATAATAAGCTATAGCAGGCAGTTATAACAAGCAATTAGAAGACATATAGTTAGTTAGTATAAATCAAATACTATATGTCTTTGCTAAGTATTAGAAGACCCATGTAAGTACTTGTCTAAGGTGTTGACATTGTGTTCCGAGACCACATCTTCTGGCAGTTTGTTCCAAACCCACACTACTTGGTTGTGGGAATTTGGTTTACAGTAGTGGTTACTAGGTTTGAATACCTTGTGGCTGAACTAGCCTGTTGCTTATAAGCTTGTATGTTTGCTTCAGGTGAAGAGCCCCCGGTCAAACCGGAGATGCAGGAAGAAGATCAAACACCTGATGATAGATTGCGTGAGTCATTAGTTTTAACGACAGATTTAGAAGATTTTATGATGTGTCATGTGTGAGCAAGGGGCTAAACTTACGTTTAAAGCATTACATAAATGTGAATGTGGTATTAGGGATTTGTAAAATATTTGATATTATCATTAGTGTAAGAACAGATGTAAGGACAGAAAAAAAAATATTTCAATATAACAAGTGTTATTAAAAATAATCCTTTGGCGGAACCACTGCAAAGAAGAAATTGCATTCAGTCCCGATTACTGTGCGGAACATGGGGTTTAATATAGTGTTGGTTGCTCTAGATGACATGCTCCGGTTAAACATGGCGCCCGGAGACGGGGCGAGCGACCCGCTGTTGGGTGAGTACCTGCTTCATGTACAATAAATTAGTTCAAGTGGAAATTAGACTTCCATTGCGCCTGTAGCGGTCGCGTCTATGGAGTATACTACGTCTACGTCTATTTAGACATGTTTATTACTTGAAAATCCCAATTTAGATAAGTACGGCTACCACTAGTTTTGACATTGACATACTCGCTCACGTCTATGTAACTTACTTTCTATGCATCTCGCTCGTACAGGCATATTAGTGCAAGCGAGATGTACAGAAAGTAAATTACGTAGACGTGAGCGTTATGACCACGTCAAAACTGGTGGTAGCCGTAAAGCACAAAGTGCAGTTAGCACAAGAAAAATGATAAACTCGAGACAGTAACGCGTAACGCGCTGACGTCATGTGTGACGGACAATGTTATTCACCAAAGAACTTTAGTGATGACGTATCATAATCAGGTCAATTATTTAAAACTGGACCTTTATATTAAGCAATAAAGCTCAATGTTCTAATCTTGTACGGGCTGAAATACGAGGATCTCACAGTTATATTCTAACTTAATATCACTCCAATATAATTCAATAAAGCTACATCTTGATGAAATCGCTAATAAAAGTGAACTCTAGTCCTGGTGAATAAAACTCAAAATATCATGATCAAATAAATTTAGATGCGAGGTCTGCAAGGTAACTTTACAATTTCTATTCGAATTTTAAACAGTTAATGCTATAAATTTAAGCTTACTGGCCAGCAATTTCGGAACTAAAGTTTTTCAATAGAAAGGAGGATGGGTCAATTATACATAGTGCTGCAGACATTTTGGACTAGTCATTGAGTTTTCACTTCTGTCGGCACTCCCGGAGTGCAACCCGTTGTTTTTTTGTAGATATTACACTCCGGGCTTTAAGTTGATTGTGATCACGCAAGGATCGGACAAACGCCCGTCATTTAGGTAACATACCCCAGTTCCGTACAGTAGAGACTTCCTCGTTTTATGATGTTAACATATTTTATTTTTTAAGATTTATTAAATAACAATTTAACACAAAATATCATCTATTGAGCATTACTAATTCATCGATATTTACCTAATTAATATAGGATATCATCACACCAGATAAATACATACACATAGGTACTTAATTTTAATGACATTGTTTACTACTGGCCATTTAGATAAAATACGTAATATTTCTATCACACTTGTCACACTTTGACGTTGTCTCTTTAGGAACGTATTTTCTTTAAGCAATATAATTTCTTTTAATTACAAATTATGCCTCCCAGACGTCCGGCAAGTGAAAAATGTATACGATCATGGATTTCTTCCTATCCAGATTTATTTTTCGACGGATTTCAATTACGTTGCCGTATTTGTGATAAACGCCTGAGAACCTACCGGAAATCTGATGTTCAGGGTCATGTTGAGTCAAAAAATCACCTGAAGAACCGGAGTAATTCAGAATGCAACACAGATTTTTATATAGATTTGACAATTATGATGATATGTGCTAATATTCCCTGGTCTAAACTGAGCAACTATCATTTTAATACCTTTTTGCAAAAGTATTGTGGTGTCCGCGATATTCCAAGTGAATCAGTAATACGTAAAATTTATTTGGAAAAAGCCTATAAAATGACAATGCAAAATATAAGGAGTGAATTACGAGAGGCTGATAGTTTTTGGGTTTCTATTGACGAAACGCGTGACTGTTTGGGTCGAAAAATTGTACATTTTCTATTGATGCCTTTGAATTTAAACGCTGGTAACAGATTCTATTTAATAGCATCCAAGGTTTTGGAAACGGTAAATGGTGAAACTATTTATCAGTTTTATGAAAATACACTGAACTGGCTATGGACTGACTCTGCTGAAAATTACAAACGGAAAGTATTTATTTTTTCATCGGATTCTGCCAGTTACATGTTAAAGGCTGGAAAATTGTTGAAACGTGCATATTCTCAAATATTGCATGTAACTTGTTTCGCACATGGCCTTCATCGATTAAGTGAAGAAATACGTAATGGATTTTTAAATGCGGATAAGATGATTGCATATATAAAACAAATATTTTTAAAATCGGACTCTAGAGTTAAATATTTCAGAGAACAATGTCCTGGTTTACCTTTACCACCTAAACCAACAGTTATTCGATGGGGGACTTGGATCGAAGCCGCATGTTACTATGCAGAATACTTTGAACAAATAAAAAGGGTGATAAATGGTTTAAAAAACGAATCTTCCGCGATTCGAAAAGTCTAAAAAAAGATTTCCTGTTCATCAAAAGATATTTCCAAGTCATTCCACAAAAAATTCTTGAACTACAAAAGACGAAGTTACACATAAAAGATTCATTTAAAATGATTAAAGACATACATACTGTTTTACGAAATATTCCCGGGAGTTTTAGATCTAGAGCTATATCAAAATTTCAATCAATATTTAATAGGAATCCTGATTACGTCACCGTGAAAGAAATTCATGAAAAAATTATCTCCGAGGCACAAGCATATTGGAAGAACAATATACCAATGTCAACGATTACATATGCCCCTATGACGTCCGTAGACTGTGAACGGACTTTTTCAACGCATAAATGGGTCCTCAATTCACGTCGTTATAGGCTCACAAAAGAAAATTTAGAAAAAGTAATGGTTATTCTATTTTACTGGCGAAAGTAATTTTAGGAATGTTAATAATTAAGTACTTTTTCTTTGGATATAAATTATGGTACAATAAATGTATAAAATATATTTTTTTACTTCTTCTTCTTCTTCCTCGCGTTATCCCGGCATTCTGCCGCGGCTCATGGGAGCCTGGGGTCCGCTTGACAACTAATCCCATGATTTGACGTAGGCACTAGTTTTACGAAAGCGACTGCCATCTGACCTTCCAACCCAGAGGGTAAACTAGGCCTTATTGGGATTAGTCCGGTTTCCTCACGATGTTTTCCTTCACCGAAAAGCGACTGGCAAATATCAAATGATATTTCGTACATAAGTTCCGAAAAACTCATTGGTACGAGCCGGGGTTTGAACCCGCGACCTCCAGATTGCAAGTCGCACGCTCTTACCGCTAGGCCACCAGCGCTTTTTTTACTAACATAAGGAAGTCTCTACTGTACGGAACAGGGTTATACCACCCAAATGACGGGCGTTTGTCCGATCCTTGTGATCAGACATAGTTTAATTTAAGAATTTTAAGATCCATTATGCAGTAAGTAGTAAGTACTCCAACTAATAGACACACCGAGAAAACAGAAAAAGCCGAATACAAGATGGAGAGATGAGCTACGAAATTTCGACAGATACTGGTGGAGAACAGCCCAGAATAGAAAGGAATGGGAAAAACTGGGGGAGGCCTTTTCCGCACACGCGACATGCAAATAAATAAAATAAATTGAAAAACAATAAAAGTTAAAGAAAATAATTTAATAAATAAATGTAATAACAATGAAAGTGTAACAAAAACGCATGAAATAAAGGCTATTACTATTACTACTACTCCAACTTAAGTGCCTACCCATGTCGCTATACTCGATGTGTAGACAAGTGAATACTCAGCCTGGAGTCCGCTTGGCAACTAATCCCAAAAATTGCCGAAGGCACTAGTTTTTACGAAACCGACTGCTACATTTAACCTTCCAACCCATAGGAGAGACTAGGCCTTACTGGGAATAGTCCGGTTTCCTCACGATGTTTCCTTCACCGTGTGCTGCATAAAAATACATTGTTTCAAGCATTATTTTTGTCTAAATACTTATACCAAACTCTATCGCGATAATCCACGCTCGATAAATCGAGTCTATGATACCTACTGTTAAATTTCAAATGTAAGACACAGCCTGAAGTAGAGTTGTTGTTGTAGTGCGGGCAGTCAAGTCGGAGGTGTCGGATGCGGCGAGTGACGAGGACTGCGTGTCGGGTGAGTACTGCGACACCACGAGTCATTCCCACTAGTTACCACTAAGTTCTTACCAGCGGTAACTACTGGGAAAAAAATCCCAGTAGGTACCACCAAACCGTGTTGGTTGGTTGGTAGATTTTGTAAAGCTGGGCGTAATTGAAATGCGAGCGTGTGCTGGCTGGTCCGAGCAGTCAGCCCAACCGAAGCGCTTTATAAACTGGTTTAGTAACAGCCATATAAACTTATTTAGCCTTACTAAATTATGAATATTTAGTTCTGCGTCATATTACAATAGAACGAAATGAAGTAGCTTAGCTATCAGTATTGGAATATTTATTAGTATTGGAATCAAACAAAATTTTGATGGGTAACTACTGGGTTTTTTGTACAGTAGTTACTAACGGTAATAGGTGGGAATAAAATTGTCAGTTATTACCACTGGTAACAACTTAGTGGTAACTAGTTGGAATAGCCCCAACACCACGATACTACTGCACATATTACGATACGAGCCACACTACATTATACTTACGTAAGTACGTACGTACGACTCATATTCATTATGGTATGTACCACCCATACTCGTAATTATATAGCGAGGATATTTTTAGTTTGCATGTAGCGGAGATGAGAATGTTAAGATGGATGTGGGACGTGACGAGACTGGATCAGGATAAGGAATGAGTATATAAGAGGAAGCCTCATAGTAGCAAAAGTAAGGGCGAATCGCCTAGAGGGATGTATGTCAAAACTAAAATAAATAACGACTACTCGCGTTATACGTCATCTGTAGAAAATGATTTGCATTCTAACCCCAAGAAATTTTGGTCCTTTGTCAAAAACTCACGAAAACAGCCTAGGAACAGTTCATCTATTCCTTCTAGTATGTCCATTGGAAACGTAATAGCCAGTAATGATTCCGATATATGTAATATGTTTGCAAGTCACTTCTCCTCTACATTTTCACGACATTTCCATCCTCCAATGGGCGATGTGGTGTCCAAACAAATCTCCACTGATGCACTGAACAACACGTTTTCTTCAGTTCGAATTAATGAGTCATCTGTCATGAAGGAGCTTAAAGCCCTCGACGTCAGTAAGGGCCCCGGTCCCGATGGCATTCCTCCGTACTTTATAAAAAAATGTAGCAAATCTTTGACTGCCCCATTGGTTAAAATATTCAACGAGTCACTCCGACACTCCATATTCCCTACTATCTGGAAAGAGGCTAACGTTGTTCCGGTTTTTAAGAAAGGTGATAGGACAAAGGTATCCAACTATAGGCCGATATCTCTTTTATCTATTTTTCCTAAGGTCTTCGAGTGCATCATCTGTAAAAAACTGGCTTGGCATGTTAAAGAAAGAATTTCTCCTTTGCAGCACGGTTTCATAAGCTCTAAGTCCACTTCTACAAATTTGCTTTGCTACGTGAACGACGTTGGTACAGCTATTGACTCGGGCCACCAAGTAGACGCCATCTACACCGATTTTAGCAGCGCTTTTGATAGAGTGGACCACAGTATTCTCATGCATAAGCTTCTCGACCAGTTTAACGTCACAGGCGAGATGTGGAGATGGTTTGGTTCGTATCTGTCTGGTAGACGGCTAAGAGTAGTGAAAGATGGATACTTTTCAAACACGTACGTGGCGACATCGGGGGTTCCTCAAGGCTCGCATCTTGGCCCTGTTCTATTTATTTGCTTTATAAACGACTTAGTTTCGTCTGTCAAGCATAGCAAATGCCTGTTATATGCTGATGATATGAAGCTTTACAAAGTGGTAAAATCAGTAACTGACTCGTTGCTATTACAAGATGATTTGAATAGTGTAAAGACCTGGTGTCTGGAGAATAATATGACTCTAAACGCTGACAAGTGCCTCTTTATTAAATTCACGCGGAAAAAACTTCCTACCGACTCAAAATATTGTCTCAATGACGTTGTGCTTCGGGAGGTTTCCAATGTTAAGGATCTTGGAGTATGCCTAGATTCTAAATTAAACTTTATAAATCATATTGATTCAGTTATTAGTGAAAGCAATAAAATGCTTGGGTTTATAAAGCGTATAGGCAAAAAATTTAGACGAGCTGACACATTTCAAACTCTTTTCAATGCTCTAGTACGTTCTCGTCTTGAATACTGTTGTCAAGTTTGGAATCCAAGCTACGCAATTCACATCAATCGGTTGGAAAAAGTCCAACGTTCTTTTACTCGATTCTTAGTGTTTAAGACAAAGACCGAGGGAGTTCGTAAAAACCCCATATAACCATTCCAGTCGCAGAATCACAAAGTGGTAACTAAATGTCAGATGTGTCGTAACAGAGTCCACACAATGTGTCTAGAATTGTTTCGAAACAAAGTGTCGTCGCCGTGTCTACACTTTTCCGTAACAAGGTGTCGACACATTTGTGTGCACTTTGCGTGCGGTTTGCGACTAAATCTGACAGCAAATTTGTGACAGCAAATGTCAATATAAAATACCTCTTGAAAACCAAGGTTTGTCAAACTACTATTAGTGTCTCGTGTGCTCGTAATTCTAGTAAGTCATCATGGGCAATGCAAATGATAATAATCGACCGAAACCATATAAACACCCAACACCCGTCAACCTTTTACAGAAAAGTTTTTAAAGAAATTCAATAAGCTACTTAGGTCAGGCAACGAATGCTCCAAAAGTTGTAGAGGGAAATGCTCGGAACACAATTTTTGACTCCGTAACTCGGTTTGACAAGTTAGGAGGTGAACATATCAAAAGTCCCCGGCCGTAGCCCTTGAGCGGGGGAGAGAGAGGGGGCTTTGAAGGTCCCATTTTCCCGTTTTTCGATTATATCTCGGAAACTATGCATCTCAGCGACATGGCCACTTATACAAAATGAAAGTTAATTTAATTTGTTACAAGTTTATTCAGTCAATTTTTTCGATATGTTGAATAGTTTTTGAGATATCCGCTCTTGAAAGTTTATTTATGGCTCTCAATTTTATCTTGATATATCTATATCAGTGAAGGTGCTAGGCCGTGTTTGGTATCGTTTTCGTATAAATCTGGGGTGCTGAATCCATTTAAGATATTGACACCATTCCACAAAATAAAAATAAATCTTTTTAGGGTTCCGTACCTCAAAAGGAAAAAACGGAACCCTTATAGGATCACTCGTGCGTCTGTATGTATGTCCGTCTGAATACACAAAATAGTTCTTTACCTATAGATGACAGGAAAACCTATTAGAAATGTGCAGTCAAGCGCGAGTCGGACTTAATGTACGGAACCCTTAATACGCGAGTCCGACTCGCACTTGGCCGGTTTTTTTGAAACTCTTCTTGACGCTTAACCGCTGAACCGATTTCGTTGAAATTTGGTATAGAAATAGTTTACGTCCCGGAACAGGACATAGGATAGATCTTATAACCAAAATCATCTTTTGAAGGTGTGAAAAGTGGCGTGGAAATTTGTACGGGAAATCAATAACCGCTGAACCGATTTATATGAAATTTGGGATGGTCTACATCTTTGATTTAGTTAAAAATGATGAAAAAACATGGTTTCAAACCTAAACTTAAACAGTATTAACTTCAAGAAGTCAATTCTGAATTCCTCCCTACACCTCATTTCACACCTTTAAAGGATGATTTTTGAGATAACTTATTATATCCTGTCTCGGGACTCAAAATATATGTGTACCAAATTTAAATTAAAACTGTTCAGCAGTTTAAGCGTGAAGAGGAGTTTAAAAGAAAGTATTTTAATAAGTTTATATGTTTTTACTTCGGAATGGTGTCAATGTGATACCTTAACTAAATTTGGTACTGCGAATTTATACGAAAACGATACCAAACATGGCCTCGTAGCTTTACTGTTGTAGAACTCAAAATAAAATTGAGAGCCCTAAATTCTTATTACTTGGCCAAACTTGTGTAGAAGGAAAAGGTAAAATAAAAGTCTTCGGCAGGAATATAAGACACAAATATATTTTTTTTTTGTTTTACTATTTCATTCATCAAATATAAACATACCTTGATTATACTATTCTAGTGAGATCCTCATAGATAAACAAAAACATTTACTTAAAAAATTACAAGGTCGAAATGTCACGGAACTTGTGAGAGTAATATGTGAAAAATATAAACTTTTATGACAAAAAAAATCTGGACACAATTTAAGAATCACCCAATTGCGTCGAGGAATCATCTGTATTTTTGCTTGTTCCATTACCTCCTCGCTTCTTTTTTGTCCTTTGTATTCTGTAGCAATTTGTTTTAGATCTGAAAATAAAGATAACTTGCGTCGTCACGGATGTCGATTTATAGGTTTTAGGGAGTGCAGAATTCGAAAACGATGATCATTTTATAATCCAAGATGGCGGCTACGTATTTTGTCATAAAAGAGGAATCCAAAATAGTCATCATTTTCGAAATCTGCGCCCCCTAAAACCTATAAAACGACATCCATGACGACTTTTATGACATAGTGCTCAAATAACAGGAGAGGTTTTGTTATGTTGTTTCGAGCAGGAGCAGGGAGTATGTATTGAAACACCTTATGTGTGATAGTATAAGAACGTATATTCTCTAAATGCCTGCCTATATATACACGTTAGGTTGCGCTGACACAAGCAATACGCGTTTATGTCGCAGTAAACCAAAGCGTTACTGCTAAACACTAAAAGTGGACAATCGCCATATTACACCTCCCCCGAAAGTTCCTCTCACCGCCGGGGTGGCAGAAGAAAAAATTTAAACGCATGTTACTTGTTTACAATTTTTTCTGAAATCAATAAAAAAAAATGTTAATAAATTATATAGGTATAATGCAAACAATCTTTATTTAGCTTGACTTTATGTGTCGTATTAATGTCGTAGTCCTTGTAAAAAAATATCGTTATCTTTTAATAAGAAAATATTATCTTCACTTAAAATGTTATCATCTCTCAAACGTTAAAATATTAATTTACTTCCTTTTCTCATAAAATATAAATCTCGTTCTTTAAAAACATTTACCTACTCTTCATCTTTAAAACATTTACTATTCAACTTTAAAACATTTAAAAACATTTGGTATTCAACTTTAAAATATTCACTCTCGCTGTTTATAGTTACGGTACCCTATAAATCTCGTAATAAAAATAACTAATGCCGTATTAAGACGGAGTCCTAAGCTCCTAACATAATTAATGGGAATGGTTACCCAGGGCATGGTCACCCTATAATCAATACATCATGGGCTACGCTCCCGTGCGTACCCGAACTTCATAACTACACGCGGGATTGGCTACCCGAGGGCATGGTCACCCTAAAACACAATAATAGCGGCATATCAGGCCAGGCTGTACGGCTCTGCCTGTACCTAGAGACACAAATACATTAAGACTTAAAAGTCTCCTACAACTTTCACGGAGGATACTGTATATCACACTATGATCAAGTACGAAGGACTAGTGCTCTAGCTATAAGGTCACATTGTACGAATGTGCCTATTAAACTCCTTAAAACTTCTCAAACTTGTACCGTACTGTAAGGTTTTTTATTAAATAAACACTTTTATTTAACTTCCAAAATTAAAAAAAAAATGTAATAAATCAAACTTTCGCTGTATATCAGGTGATCAGTCCGACACGTAGCTAAAGTATTAATAATTACTCAAAAAACAATTAAATAATTTTATTGAATTGAGTTGTTTATTACTTAATCGTTATGCGATGTATCAAATTTCATTCATCGCTTATTAAAATATTCTAACTCGCGGCAAAGTCTCGCGGCCTAGTTAAGTTTTCTGTCGACGTGCGCACAACGTGTGGCACGCGCTGCAAATTGCAACATACATAATTGAGGACACTATTCGACACTTTTAATTTTTATATTATATTATGAATTCTTATGAAAATTATTTATGCTCGAAACGAAATTGAGTTTCGCGACAACCTTTAATAATTATGAATGATTTAAATATGACTGCTACTGAATTGGAAAAAAAAAAATGCTGGCTTTTAGAGAAAATTAAATAAAATACTAAATTACACGTAGGATTTACATCCTAATGCTGCGTGGCTGGCCGTCCTCGGCTTCGTCTTCGTCCGGTCCGGTGCGAGTTCGCGACCGGCATTCTTGGCAGCTGTTGGCGCGGCCTGGCGAGCTGGCACCTCCACGTGGCACTCGCTTGACGCTTCATATGGCTGGCTGGCTCTGCTTCCGATGATTATGGTGGGCCGGGATAACCCTGGACACCTCTTGGTTTGCGAGCCGGGAAACCCTGGACAACGCTCTTCGATCTTCGCTCTTCTTGATTTCTCTTCTTAACTTGGTTTCCGTTTTTTGATGTTGGGTGGTTCTTCTTGTCTGTTGGTTCTTAATGCTGGTTGGTTCTGACTGCGTGGTTCTGACTGCGTGGATTCTTGCGTTGAAAGTGTGATTGATTTTCTGGGTTGATCTTGACTGCGTTGGTTCTTCTCTTCTTTTGTAGTCTTGGTAGATTTTCCTTTTTAAGTGTTAGTTCCTTGGTTCGCTGGTCCGGGTCGCCATCAAATAACAAGATATAGTACTTGTTGTTTATGGTTTCGAGCGGGTGATGGGAGTATTAGTTAAACACCTTAAGTGTGATAGTATAAGAACGTATATTCTCTAAATGCCTGCCTATATATACACGTTAGGTTGCGCTGACACAAGCAATACGCGTTTATGTCGCAGTAAACCAAAGCGTTACTGCTAAACACTAAAAGTGGACAATCGCCATATTACAGTGCATGGCCGCCATCTTGGAATCCAAAATAGTCATCATTTTCGAAATCTGCGCCCCCTAAAACCTATAAAACGAAATCCATGACGACTTTTATGACATAGTGCATTGCCGCCATTTTTAAATTGAAAATGTTATCATTTTCGAAATCTGCGCCCCCCAAAACCTATAAAACGATACCCATGACGACTTTTATGACATAGTGCATGGCCGCCATTTTGGATTTCAAAATGGTCATCATTTTCTAAATCGGGGCCCCCTAAAACCTATAAAACGACATCCATGACGACTTTTATGACATAGTGCATGGCCGCCATCTTGGAATCCAAAATGGTTATCATTTTCGAAATCTGCGCCCCCTAAAACCTATAAAACGACACCCATGACGACTTTTATGGCATAGTGCATGGCCGCCATTTTGGATTCCAAAATGGTCATCATTTTCAAAATTGAGGCCCCCTAAAACGTATAAAACGACATCCATGACGACTTTTATGACACAGTGCATGGCCGCCATTTCGGATTCCAAAATGGTCATTATTTTCGAAATCGGCACTCCCTAAAATCTATATATCGACACCCATCTCGACTTTTATGACAAAGTGTTTTGCTACCATCTGCATGCAAGACATTTCTATTATTTTTACGTACAAAAATGGCCCCCTGTCAACTTTCAATCGAGATTTAATCGATAATTTATTCGATTAATATTCAGATTAATTCAATTTCAATCTATGTTAGGTCGACTAAACTAATCGCGATTAAAATTTGAGAATTAACTTTTTTTATTCCATTAATTAGTCGAATAAACAGTTAATCGATTAATGCCCATCTCTGACCACGGCATTTTTTACACTTTGAGAATATCTGAAAACAAATCAACACAAGGAGCCATTTTGCAAATCCAGTAACATACCAGTAACTTTGTTATTACTTTTGACAGCGCGTGTCATGTGTCAACACAGAGTCGACACAAAGTCGAAACATTGCAACTACTTTGTGACTGCAATATTTCTCAGCCTTAAACCATATTTATACATCATAATTAACAAGTTTCGTAGTATGTAAAGCGTTATTTCTGTTATTTAAGTATAGTATACGCATCGAAGTACTAAAAATGCTTCAAATAATATAGTTATGAACACAGGCACTGAGAAGTAAACAATTTCATTTCCGGCTAAACTAAAACAATGTGGTGGCGCGTTGATTATATTACACTTAGTTTATCAAATCACTCGAGCAGTTTAATTCCCCATAATAATTTAAGTCATATTGTAATATAAATGCAAACAATATATAATTACGTCTTGTAATCCGTTTTAGAGATGGCGTATTAATGTCACTTATCTTTATTTAAGTATTTTTCCATCTGACAGTTTCCATTTGACAGGAACAAAATGAACGAATGAACGAATGATTTTGGCATAAAGTAGTCGCAAACCCGAAACAATGTGTGCACACGGCGACCACACTTTATGTCACTTTGTGTCATGTGTCGACCCTTCCCCATTTCTGGTAACTGTGTCGACACGGCGACGACTCTGCGACTGGAATTGTGACCGAAACAGACGGTGTCGACACAAGATGTGTCAACACCGCGTCGTAACGGCGACTGGAAATGGTTGTATGGGACCTAACATATGAAGAGAGACTCCAACGGTTTAAAATGTCTTCTTTACAGCTCAGGCGGTCTTTCCTTGACATGGATTTGTTACACAAGTTGTTAAACGGTAAAATCGCGGAACCTTACCTGCTGGGCGGTTTAAACTTTACAGTACCAAAAGCTTGCACACGGTCTTGTCGTCGCACTATTTTTCGCCCCAGTTCTACCAGGACTAAACTGGGCAAGTCACTTCCGGTCCATAGAATGCAAGTAACATGGAACAATCTGTCTCTTGAACAAAACTTTGAAATAGACATATTTAGTGATTCTATACAAAATTTAAAGCGCAGAATGCTAACAAACTTTTAATAAGTAATGTTTACAGTAGTTATAGTCTTTCATGCATGTCTTAATTACTTAACCTATTAATGTATAGTTATAGTTTGTAAAGTAGTGTAAAAGCCTCGAACTGTTTGAATGTTGTTGCACACCTGTTATTGGTGCATAAATATCATACGTGTCTGCTGTACTTATGTAACTTTACTTGCTTTGTTTATGTACTGTTGGTGTGTCTTATAAACTAAAATAAAAAAATAAAAATAAAAATGTCATGTGACGAGAAAGGTATTACGAATGAATGTGGATGGAAGTAAGACAAATGGAAAACCGAGGAAAAGGTGGATGGACTGTGTGAGAGATGATATGATACGAACGCAAGTGAATGAACAGACACAGATGACGGGTGACAGAGAAGTCTGGAAGCAAAAGACATGCTGCGCCGAGCCCAAGCGAATGGGATAATGGCACGCGAAAGATTATGATGATGATGGTTGTGTTTGTTATAGCTCGGTTAAAATAATGATATATTTCGATGAAAATCCCACACAAATGCCGAGATATTTGTTAAATTAATTATACGCGTTATAACACTTATAACCTGTTTAAATAGTTTTGTAAATGTGTGTTCCAGTGTGTTCGGAGGGCAGCGCCGCCCGCGCCAGAGAACAGCTCGCGATGGCTTGTTCCGTGGTGCTCGAGCGCCTCCGCGACGACGCGACTGTTCACAGTGGAGCCAAACCATTTCAAGCGGCAAGTGGCAAGCATTTCATGAACAAGTCTGTTTTACGAGAACATATTCAACACACCCACTCATTGACCGGACAGAAACCATTTGCTTGTGATTTTTGTAGTTCTACGTTTCAAACCGAATTTCTTGTGATAGAACACGAGAAAAGCGAACACGGTGTTACAAATTTCATGTGTGCTGAATGTGAGTATGCAACAAGTTCCAAGAAAAGTTTGGAGACTCATTTAAAGAGTCACTCTTTGGAGAACAATTTTAATTGTAGTCACTGTAGTTACACAAGTTCTTGTAAAAGTGATTTACACAAACACCAAACAATACACATTGCTGGAGATCCTATTAAGTGTAGCAATTGTGATTTCAAATGCAATGATGAATCAAAACTGCGACGTCACCAGAAGACGCACAACCGGAGGCACCAGAGAATACTCACTAGACAAAAACCTTACAAATGTAGTCATTGCGACTACAAGTGCAGTGTTAGTTATAATTTAAGAAAACACGAAAGGACACATACTGGGGCGAAGCCTTTTCAATGTAGCTACTGTAATTATAAATGCAGTCGGAAGTCAAACTTACAACGACACCTGAGGATACATACTGGGGCGAAGCCATTTCAGTGTAGCCACTGTGATTACAAATGCAGTCAGAAGTCACACTTACAACAACACCTGATGAAACATACTGGGGCTAAGCCATTTCAATGTAGCCAATGTGATTACAAATGCACTTCTAAATCAAGTATAAAAAAACACCAGGGGATACACACCCGAGAAAAGCCTTTCATATGTAGTCATTGTGATTACAAATTCAGCGATAAATCCAACCTGCGACGTCACCAGAAGACGCATGGGACGTATCTTAAAAAGCAATAATAGCGACTACAAGTGCAGCCTGAAACAGCACCTG
The DNA here is from genome assembly GCF_910591565.1 of Cydia splendana. Taxonomy (NCBI): domain Eukaryota; kingdom Metazoa; phylum Arthropoda; class Insecta; order Lepidoptera; family Tortricidae; genus Cydia; species Cydia splendana. Next base: position 2,314,081 of record NC_085979.1, read on the forward strand.
CGGAGACACCAGATGAGACGCGGAAGAGAACCCTTATTATAGGGATCGTTCGCGGCGGTGGGTATGTCGCCTTTTGTCCTAGATCGGAAAGTTAAACCTGACATTGACACACCGCAATAAACAGAAGGCTCCTGTGCTGCTCCTACAGTACAAACATAATGTACTTGTACAAATGTAATCACATAATATTTAAATACAGTGGTGAAACTGGTGAAGTATATTAGTGTCGATTAATATGATCCGCTAGTTAGTGCAGTGAGTGAGCGCTGGGGGCGAAGTGGTCAGGGCTGTTATTGCGAAAATCGAAGTTCGCAAATTGCGGGCATCTTTCTCTGTCCCTCTAACTACGCCTTGAAAGTACAAGAGAAAGATACCCGCAATCGGCGGATTTCGGTGGTCGCGGTAGGAGTTCGGTTTTCAGATATTTTTGAGCACCTAGACAGCTCCTATATGGCGACTGTGCATCACTTGATACTTAACTTACGAGTTCCTTTGTAGTTTGCTTGCTGGAGGAAAATATCTCAAATGAACCTGCATATTAAAGTTATTGCGAGGGCTGTCACGAGAACAATAGCCCTAACCCTCTTGTGCAGTGAGATCTTCATCTCTCCCGCTCTTGCTATATTGGAGTGACAGAGATGGAGATAATCTATACTTAGAATTCTCAAAGGTCGCGGTGCCAACTGCGGCTTGAGGCCGCTGCGTGTTAGAAAATATAAATATGTAGATACTTTGTATTCCACTATTAATGATTAGAACTAATTGAAAATTGATTGATGTTGTGTATCCTTTAATAATAGTACATTACTACAGAGGCTGGGAAGTAAGGGGTTGCCGGCCGAATGCATATAGAATGAATGGATAGTTATGAGGCCGACAACCCCTTTTCACGCCGAGGTATGTATAGTGCTTTTCTTAAACATGCAATGAAATAATAATAAAAATTGATGATGATGATTGTTTCATGTCCTAATGTGATAGGTTATTGCAGTGCGTGCAGTGCGTGGGGTTCATAAGGGGAACGAAAATTTTATTAATTTTGCGCTACGACGCACGGTTTAAGAGCATTATAAAGTATTTTAATTTTTTTTTATCTTTTTTTTTAGTTTTTTTTTTAATATTAATTAGGGGTTTCTTACAGAGGAACGAACATTTTATTATTTTTGCGCTACGACGCATGGTTTAGGAGATACAGTCCTATAAAAAAAAAAATTTGCTTTTTTTTTCTTTTTTTTTTCTTTTCTTGTGTTTTTTTAAATGTTATTAAGGGGTTTCCTAAAGGGGAACGAAAATTTGATTATTTTTGCGCTACGACGTACGGTTTAGGAGATACAGCATTATAAAGTTTTTTTTGTTATTATTTTTTTATCTTTTTTCTGGTTTTTTTTTTATATTAATTAAGGGTTTCTTACAGAGGAACGAACATTTTATTATTTTTGCGGTACGACGCATGGTTTAGGAGATACAGCCCTATGAATATTTTTTTTGCTATTTTTTTTCTTTTTTTTCTTTTCTTGTTTTTTTTTAAATGTTATTAAGGGTTTCCCAGAGGGGAACGAAAATTTGATTATTTTTGCGCTACGACGTACGGTTTAGGAGATACAGCATTATAAAGTTTTTTTTCTTTTTTTTTTTTTTGTTTTTTTTTTTAAGTATTAATTAAGGGTTTCTTACAAAGGAACGAACATTTTATTATTTTTGCGCTACGACGCATGGTTTAGGAGATACAGTCCTATAAATTTTTTTTTTGCTTTTTTTTCTTTTTTTGTGTTTTTTTGTTTTTTTAAATGTTATTAAGGGGTTTCCTAAAGGGGAACGAAAATTTGATTATTTTTGCGCTACGACGTACGGTTTAGGAGATACAGCATTATAAAGTTTTTTTTGTTATTATTTTTTTTCTTTTTTCTGTTTTTTTTTTTTTTAATATTAATTAAGGGTTTCTTACAGAGGAACGAACATTTTATTATTTTTGCGCTGCGACGCACGGTTTAGGAGATACAGCCCTATAAAGATAAAAAAAAAAGAAATCGTACCATAAAGCATAAACTGCCTATAGTTTTTTTTTTAAAGCGGTGCGATAGTGTGTTATCACTTTAATGGCTGAATGCCACGATGGTGTGTCACACATATCTGTGAAATGGAAATAAAAAAAAAATTACTTCCCGGCCTAGGCCTTAAATTTTGTATGAAATTCCTTTACAGCTCTCTGGAGTTGCTCCGCCCTAAACGTGATACTTCGAAGCCTGATATAACGCCCGGAGTGACGACATTTCATTGCATGTTTGAGAAAAAAGTATTTTTCTATTCTACTTATTTTCCTTACCATTCCTACACACTCGCTGTCGCATAGCGCGCTCTCTCTCGACCGTCCCGGGCTGTCACGTCGGCGACATGTCGTCGTCGAGCGGCGCCACAGAGTAGACACCAGTACTGCGCCGCGCTCACACTACTTATATACTCATGGAGCCCCCACACAGCAACAACGCAGAAGGAGCGGAGATATGACAGGTATAACGACTCAATTATGCTTTATCTCATTCTCTTGTGCGAGATACGGTATAAGGAATATATGTACTAGTCGTATAATTTAGATCAATTGACATAGACTTAATTATATTTTATCATAAGCCAATTATTGTTCAATGTGTTATTGTTAGATAATTTTTAATAGTTATTTGTTAAATTGTAATTGTGATGTAAAATTCAAACGCAAATGTATACTGTTCTATGAATAAATGACTGACTATGACAGTCAGCTCATCTGTTATTTATCAGTTATCAGTGATAAAAAATTAATGATCGCATTGAAACATCGCAAATATGTTGCCTTAGTAATTGCGTACTGATAATATTAAATAATTAATATTTTTAATAAATTTATATAATCTACTTCCCTAAGTTGTTATTTTAAAATTCGTACACTAGTCAAGAGAATATTACCCAACAGAATTGAAAGAGTAAACGTTACCTGCTTTCCCCTCTGCCCAACTGAGAGTTGCCAGGTGTAAAAAGGTAAGTGGTGTTTTATACCCTCATCAGTTATATAATCGTAAATTATAGCAAATGAAAGGTATTTTTGTCTTAATTTAACTGTATTAACTTATTAGGTTGCCTTATTAAAAAGTCGGTACATTCCAAGGTTGCCAGCCTTTTGGAGCACGGCAACGCGTCGTGCACGTTGGAGACTTCATCGACATACAAATTTAATCATTTCATGACTCGTTGATGTACCTATATAATGCGAATGTATATACTCGTGTAGGTTTCACTCAGGGTGTCTGAGTCAAATTAATTTGTTGTTCCATACTTACGCTATGGAATGTCCAATTTAGCTAGAACCCTAAAAGCCAGGCCGGGGCTGCTGAGGAACTTGTTACCATCCATCACAGCGGTACAGCTGGATGTGGGAAATTAAACAGAATAAAAACCACATTTTACACATTACATTAACTTGATATTATATATTACAAAACACGTTCAACTTATTATTGTGCATACAGGCAAGTGTCGTGAGTGTTGAGTGACTGATGTGAGGGGGCAGGTAGTGGAGCCTCACGGGGATGATGGGAATGAAAAGGCAGGATCCAGAGCGATGAGGGGTATTTATTATTTAAATAAAAAGGCACCTGTAACAATACAGGTTACGTATTAACAGATAGGTATGTATAAAAACACTTTCGTAATTCAGAAGGTTAGAAATCAAATAACTTACAATATGTGCCTTGGTGATGATGTAGATATATATCTGGAAGGTGTGCAGGGCCACAAAACGAGCACTATACTGAACTGCACGCACTTATGAATTATTACGTTTACTAATAAAAATCACACTTAAACGGTCGTGTTTAGAAACTTGGGAAGTACAGTCTGTTAGATTAAATGATGTTTATCGATCAGAGTATGTAATCGAACTGAAAATAAAAATCATTGAATGGAATTTGGAATAGGATTTGAATTTCAAAAGGGAATTTAGAATTTGTATGGTGCCAGAAATAGTATGAAGGTCGATAGTGTAACGCTTCGTTACACGCACCGTTACACTACCGGGGTCGCCCTGGAAGGGAAAATCCTGGGGCTTATGGCCAAAGGATTTTTCCGTAATGTAAATATAATGTAATGAATATGGGTATGAGTGATAAATTTAGAAGGTGGGGATGTTATATACAATGTTTATCATACAAGAGAGGCGATTTAAACATGCATACCAAAGGTCATTCATACATCATCTTATAAAATTTTGGTTAATTGTTTAACCAAAATAAGTTTCAATAGAGTACTCCTTTAAGTAGAGGACGTACTCATTAAATCGCTCTCCATTGGTATTAAGGCTTATTAATCAGTAACCACCCGCTGAATATTAATGAATCTAAATATAATATCTACAATAATGTGTACCTACAAAGAGTACGATTGTTGAAATTTATTCAACAAAATAATGCCGTATGGAATGTAGGATTACTACAAAATATCATAAGATAATTCCTTAATGGAATTAATAAATGTACTGTACGGTACGTATGTACCTAAGTACGTAAATATGAACGTTATGTCAAGGGAAGAAATATATAAATAAGTATTGTTCTAACTCTGGTAGAGTTAGCTTTGAGTAACGTTATATGAACGTAATATAACGTTATATAAATTAAATAGTATAAATGAACGTATAAATTCGTACTAAGTAGGTATGTACGAAATGTAATGAGTCCGAAATGTATAATGGGGATGAGATATAATTATAAATGTATTTTACAAGTTAGGAGCTTAGGAGAAAAGTAGCTAAGTTTGAGCCAAATAAGAATCTAATTAAGGAAAAACAGTATATTGTTTATTTTAGAATTTTGGGGAGAGGTTTAAGGTCTCTAATATGCCATCGTCCGAGCATTTTGCCGGACATGTCTTGTAGGACATATACTAAGGGTGATATTTTTTTTAGGATAGAACATTTAATAAACTTGGGTGCAAGTTTAGCAGAATAGTGTTTAGGAGAATTACTAATTGCGTAATTTCGTTTCCAGACGATGTCATTTTCGTTGAATTCGAAATGTTGGTGATGTTTATTATACGATGAAGAATTGGTTTGGTGTGCTCTCCAAAGACGGGCTTGTACTTCGGAGAAGACAGGCTGGAGAAGACCAAGATTATCAGCGTATTCGTCTCTGGGCGCGAATATAATATCATCTGTGAGATCAGATTTATCGTATGCTGATCCACATGTGACTAATTCGCGACCAAATACAAGGAAAGAAGGAGTATAATTTGTTGTTTCATTTACGGAAGTATTAATAGCAAATTGTATCTTATGTAGGTTGATATCCCAATTCCTGTGGTCATCCTGTATGAATGAGGATATTGCTGTGGTAACAACTTTATTATATCTCTCCACGGGATTTGGTTGGGCGCATTTAATTGCGCAATAGTGTATTTTTGGGATATGATAGGAGTGGAATAAATCCGTTGTCTCTTGACTAACGAATTGAGGACCATGGTCAAGAATTATGGTCTGTGGGATTCCGTACACTAGGAAAACTAGGTTTTCTAGAATATGAACGATTACTGATGACGTAGCACGTTTAATCGCAAAGAGGAGGCAGTATTTTGAAAAACAGCAAGTAACGACAAAGATGAATCTGTTGTGTTTTAGTGTAGTAGGCAAGGGGCCGATCAAATCTATTGAAATGCATTGAAAGGGTCGAGAGCATTGCTTAGGTTTACCCATTAGGCCAAGTTTTAGTTGGGTTTGGTGTTTGCAAGCTAAGCAAGTCTCGCATTTGGCAATAAAATTTGAAATATCTTTGTACATTCCTGGCCAAAAATATTTCAATTTAACTTTATTGTATGTTTTAAATGTTCCGAAATGAGCGCAAGTTGGGGTGGAATGATTTTCTGTGATAATGGGTATTCTGTACTCTAGTGGGATAACTTCTTTCCAATTATACTCAGATTGGAGTAACGAAGGGGTTTTTGAGTATCGGTATAATTTATTATTATGTATTATGTAATCTGGAGTGGTGTTGGGGTTAGAACTGCATTTAGCGTAGATATTATTATACCAGTCGTCATTGGTATTAGAACTATTGTAGTTAATAACGTCTACTGAAGGTAAGCGTGATAAAGCGTCAGGGATTAGATGATCTTTACCACGTTTATGTTTAATTTCGAAGTTAAATGTAGATAGACGAATACTCCAGCGGGCTAGACGTCCGGTTGGATTATCTAGATGGAGAAACCATTGTAATGCGGAATGGTCTGTGTAGATTGTGAACTTTAAGCCGTTGTCAAGATAGCAACGTCAATGTTCTAGGGCTAGTAAGACACTTAAGAGTTCTCTTTCTGTAATTGAGTAATTTCTTTGGGGACCAGTTAGGGATTTGCTCATATAAGCAATGGGTTTCTCAACGCCATCAAATTCTTGGGTCAGCATGGCACCGATGCCGAAGCTGGATGCATCACAGTGGACTGCGAAGGGTTTTGAGAAGTCTGGGCAAGCAAGAACAGGGGTAGAGACTAGAGCTTCTTTAATGGATTTGAAGGCATTGTCTTCTAGTGATGTCCATTTAAATGGTGGTGCTTTTTTGGAAGTGGAGGTAAGTTTAGTTAGTGGTGCAACCTTTGTGCTGAAATCGGGGATAAAGCGTCTATACCAACTTGCTGTACCTAGGAACTTTTTAACTTCTCGAGGAGTTGTGGGAGGTGGGATGTTAAGTATTGCCTTAACCTTGTCAGGATCTGTTTGAAAGCCGTGTTCATTAACTATGTAACCAAGATATTTAAGTTCTTTTTTGAAAAATGAACACTTGGGGAAGTTTATAGTAATGTTGGCTTGTACTAGCCTTTGGTAAACTTTATTAAGTAAAGTGATGTGTTCATCGAAAGTATTACTTATGATGATAATATCATCTAAGTAGGTAAATACTGAGTTATCAAGGTTTTCAGAAGGGAATAACGCATCCATAAAGCGTTGTTGGGTAGCAGGGGCATTAGTCAATCCAAAAGGCATTACGCGAAACATGTACATGCCTTTTGAGGGTACGTGGAAACTAGTTTTAGGTCTATCAGAGGGGCGTAGGGGTATTTCCCAAAATGCTTTTGCTATGTCTATCGATGATAGATATTTAGCATTTTTTAGATTATCTAAAATGTCAGAAATGAGTGGGAGTTTGTAGGCATCTTTGCGCGTAATCGAATTTAGTTTACGGCTGTCGATGCAAAAACGCCACGTTCCATCTTTTTTAGGAGTTATTATGACAGGGTTTAGCCATGGGCTTTCACAGGGTTCGATAACATTAAGCTTTAGCATTTCATCAACTTCTTTGCATAAAGCTTTTTGTTTCTCTGGAGAAAGCCTGTAGCATCGTTGTTTGATTGGTGGATGGTCACCGGTATCTATGTGATGTTCAATGAGGTGGGTTCGTCCTAAGGGTTTGGTTTCTGTTGAAATATTTTTAAATTTTTCAATAATAATATCTGAAATTAACTGTTGAGTTTCAGAAAGGTTGTCATAATTAGTGATGTGTTGGTCACAGGTGGAAATAACTAGGGTATCTATATGTTTATCAGAATATGACGTTATGTCAGGTAATATGTGGGGAGCTATATTGAATTTTCTCCAGAAATTTGTGCCTAGAATCAAGGGTTGCTTTACAGTAGGGATGACATGAGCGGTAATAATAGCCACAATATTTTTGTACGAAATTGGTAGTTGAATTGTACCAATAGAGTATATTGGGTAGCCGTCGGCTACAGAGCCTACGACTTTATGGTCGTAATTTATGGTAAAATTGTGGGATAAGAGAATTTTATGGGAATTATTTCCGAAAATAGTTAAAGCACTGCCACTGTCTAAGAGGCCACATAAAGTTAAATTATTTGTCTGGATGTTGACATAAGGTCGTTCATCGTATGGATCTTGAGTGAAAAGTGCTGATGTAGTATTGTATGATGACATAAATAATTTAATGGTATCTAACCATTGGTTCCATTCTGTAGCAGTAGTTTTATTTAAGTTACTTTTCTCCTTTATGTGTTTTTTGGAAATTTATGGCAAACTATACATTTTGCAAAAGTGACATTTTGTTTGCCACAGCGGAAGCATACTATATTTTTACTTGTACAAATATCTAAAGAGTGATCGTTTGTTCTGCAACGCGGACAGGAGTAACGTAACGTAGAAGGTGGTGCTGTTACAGTATGGACCGGTTTATTAAATGGGAATGGTGGTATATACGGTTGGGAAGGGGGGGTATGGTTAGAATCTTGTTGAATGTTGGTATAGTTGCTAGAGCTATAAGTAGAGGTAGTATTACAGCTTTCGTACCATTTGCACGATTGGAATAATGTGTCTATAGACGTAACATCTGTAGGAACTAATCTGGAACTGTAATAAGGGCTCATGTTTCTACGGAGGATATCTATTTTTTGTTTTTCTGAAAGGGGTTCATGTAATTTGGCAAAGAGGGCTTCCATGGCTGAAAAATACATTATTATTCGTTCATGTTGTTTTTGTTTACGGGAATGTATATTTTGTAGTAAGTTGTGGTCATGGTCATGCAATTCGAAATCTTTTAAGAAGTGGGTTTTAAATGTTTTCCAATCTGTAAGGGTTGTTTTCTTTGACCTATACCAATCTAAAGGAGTGCCTGATAAAAAATCGTATATATATTTGTGTAAGCGTTTGTCGTCAATGTTACGCGCAATTGCAAACTCTTCGATGTTTCGAATAAAATCATAAGGGCAACTATCGCCTTTATAGTTGAATTTTTTAAAATCGCTTGGTTTTGCTTCAGAGAGGTTGGTTAATTTTCGAGCAAGTAGGTCTAAATTTGTGGAATCATCTATCAAAGAGGTTGCTGACGCGTAAGTTGACGTTGTTGTTGACGGTTGTGACATGTTAAATTTTGTTTGACATTTTGACAATAATTCGCATATTTTCGAATAGTTGTCAATAATTTCTGGAGATAATTCAGTGGTAATATAGAGACGTTCTATTCTGTTATATAAATGAAATAAGAAAACCGCTATTCTATCGTGCTTCGCTTGGTTCGTGGTCGCAAGCTGTAGCTGAGAAGAAACTATTGTGAGGCATCTGCTAATTTCGGTGATATCCTGTTCAAGATCATATGGGCTGGAGAGATTCGAACACGGGTCCGCGAATAAATTTGGAGTGAGGAGCTGTCTTAAATCATCAGCCTGCGCGGTGGCTGGGAACTGAATGTTCCTGAGTTTGAGCTCATAGATGAGTTCTGGTTTATTTAATAGTGCTGGATTCATTGTTTATTAAAGTGCATACCTATCACGAAGAGAATAATTGGTGTTATCAATATAAATAAAATATGTAATTATTAAAGTTTTTTTATTGGATTAAAAGGAGAAATAAGAAGGAGTTTATTGTAATACTAGGTTTAGGTGTATATTTATTTAATCGAGTGAAGGATAAGCTATTGGATTATCTCCAACAGTACTGCCGTAAGTCAGGATTGGTTCGCACTTCAGTGACTCCAAGGAGTTTTAAAAACACTTAGGATTGAAACCAATTTGTGAGATTTCAGTGGAAATCTTGGATTGTGTAATTGTATGTGATAGATGTTTTGTGTAATTACTATGTTAAGAGTTTTGTTACGTGGCGCGATAAAAAGCGTTGGACGCTGGCATAATAGGGATTAGAAAATAGATATAGATAAATTGGTATAAGATGATGAATGATGATAGATGCGTGATTATGTATATGTAATTGGTTATTTAAGGGGGGAATTTTGGTTAAACGGTTGAGGATTAGATAAAAGGTTGGTTGTAAAATAGAAAATTAAATAAAATGATGTTAGGCCGAGAGATATTGCGAAAATTTGAGTTGGGTCGACTATAACCTTTTAGAATTTTGAAAAGATCTTAAAGCTAGCAATTACAAACAATATAAAAAAAAAATTGGTAGAAAAAGGAAAAATGTAGAACTGGAACAGCTGGTTGCGGTTGTTGGGTAGGAGCAGGTGCTGGCACGGAGGTACTGGAACGGGCTGCTCAGCGTCGTAGGGCGGGTGGGTGTCTTGTCAGGTCCGGGTTTGAGCACGTTGGCGCCAGTGTGAGGGGGCAGGTAGTGGAGCCTCACGGGGATGATGGGAATGAAAAGGCAGGATCCAGAGCGATGAGGGGTATTTATTATTTAAATAAAAAGGCACCTGTAACAATACAGGTTACGTATTAACAGATAGGTATGTATAAAAACACTTTCGTAATTCAGAAGGTTAGAAATCAAATAACTTACAATATGTGCCTTGGTGATGATGTAGATATATATCTGGAAGGTGTGCAGGGCCACAAAACGAGCACTATACTGAACTGCACGCACTTATGAATTATTACGTTTACTAATAGGTGAAGAGCCGGCCGCAAAATTTCTAACCGACTTGATACCACGATGAAATGCACAATGGTTTCCCAGAAAAGTTATGCTAAGTCCGAATTCGATAGTCTGCCACGGCGGAACTTGCCGAAAGTACGAAAAAGAAGGCCACTTCCGGTGCGAAAAAAGGGGCTGATTTAACCCATCTGATACCGAGATAGTAGTTATGGCAGCAGTTAGAAATTTACATGTAGACACAGAAAAGCGAAGTCTGCCACTATTTTTTTTGCCGGAAGTGCTTGGCAGACGCTCTCAAAGGTGACCATCGGGACCCCTAAATTAACCCATCTGATACCACCATGAAACCAATGCCAGTCGGTAGGTATGAACTCTCATGTCAGGAATATATAAGTCTGCCAAGGCTTTTCCTGCCGAAACACCATGGCAGACGAGATTATGTAAGCAAGGTCGCCATCGGTTACCCTACACTAACCCATCTGATACCACCATGAAACCAATTCCATTCGGTAGGTATGAACCCCCATTTTAGGAATATATAAGTCTGCCAAGGTTTTTCCTGCCGAAACACCTTGGCAGACGAGATTATAAGCAAGATGACCATCGGTTACCGTACACTAACCCATCTGATACCGCCATGAAACCAATTCCAGTCGGTAGGTATGAACCCTCATTTCATGAATATATAAGTCTGCCAAGGCCTTTCCTGCCGAAACTCCTTGACAGACGAGATTATGTAAGCAACATCCGCATCCGTGGGACCGGTATACGTGATTACTGTAGGCTTATTTATTACTTTATGCTTTTACATATTTGTATATTATTATGTTATTAATGAAATATATTTATAATTTATTAAACCTATATACATATATACATTGGGAATTCATTACCTGCTTACGGCAGTAGTAGGGAGTAGTGGGTGAGTTCTGGCTCACTTAGCCAGGCCAACAGTCCCTCCCCCTTTTTTTCCCTTGTTGAGGCCCTGCAACCTTACCTTGAACCCAACCTAATGTCATTGTAGCTCGAATCTAACCTAATCTATTTTTATTGCTTTTAGAAAATATTCTAATAACAATTATCTACTTTTGCAAAGTTAAATGTTGAATTCTTTATTTCGCAAAATGGAATTTTAATGTGACTATAATGTATGTGCAATCTACTTAGAAACTGGGTTTAGAAATATAAAAACACACATTTTATATAGGATAATAAGTTTATTCAAGTAATATTCTGAACATATGAGATATAGTAACATCATTACTTATTCTGTGTACAGTGGAGAAAACATGCAAGTTGACATTTTTCGTTTTAAAATAAAGATAAACTAAACAGTATTTGCCACAAACCGATGTTAAAAAACTTTGCAGTTGTTGGTTGGCATAATACCATCTCTTACAATTTCTCTTCATTAACATTTTATGATACCTTCCTGTTTTTATTTACTTAATTTAATTTTTTACTTTTTATGTGATCGGTACTTCATTTATTTTAGATTTTGGGCTAATATTAGTTTGTTAACCGACTTCCAAATCTCAAAGAAGGAGGTTATCAATTCGGTTGTATGTTTTTTTATTTTTTATTTTTTTTATGTTTGTTACTCTATATCTCCGTCATTCCTGGACCGATTTTGAAAATTAGTTTTTTGATTGTATGTATATGCATACAGATTGGTTCCGTTTTTGTCAAAACCCAGTTCTGATGATGGGATCCATGAGGAATCGAGGGAACTCCTCAAATTTTAAACGCATACATATAGTGATTTTTGGGTTTTTATCATCAAATTAAGCATACACATTCAAAAAAGTGACATTTGATGAAGTGCAACTGCTGATGATGATCAGAACGGAACTCTTCAACGACGCATAGTTCACGTTTGGCGATTTGTCGTCTTCGTTATGTTTGTTAAGCAAGTCAAGTTTTTAAGCCACATTTTTGTCAAGCTCGAGTTCTGATGATGGGATCCATGAGGAATCGAGGGAACTCCTCAAATCTTAAAGGCATGCGTATAGACATTTTTGTATTTTCATCAGAAAATCAAGGATTTTCATTAAAAACTGGCGCATTTGATGAAGTGGAACTGCTGATGATGACCAGAACAGAACTCTTCAACCACGCATAGTTCACGTTTGGCGATTTTTCCTCTTCGTTATGTTTATTAAGCAAGTCAAGTTTTAAAGCCACATTTTTGTCAAGCTCGAGTTCTAATGATGGGATCCATAAGGAATCGAGGGAACTCCTCAAATATTAAAGGCATAAGTATAGATTTGTTTTCAGCGTTTTAATAACAACACCGAATCTTACATCAAGCGCTCTCCTAAATTCTTTTGGAAATATGTCAAATCTAAACGGGGAGGCTCTAATTACCCTAATTGTTTCAATTTAGGTAGTAATCACTACAACAGTGGCATGGATATCTGTAATGCGTTTAATACATTTTTTGAGAGTGTTTTTGATACCTCAAACTCCTCTTATAACCTTAACAATAGTTCTATGAGCAGCAATCAGTGCGATGCAATGCAATGTCCGGAATCGATGTAACTTGCGAGATCGTGTTAAGTTTCTTAAAGCGACTAGATAAAACTAAGGGACCTGGTTGTGACGGCGTTCCACCTATCTTTTTATCTTCTTGTGCTGAGAGCCTTGCATGCCCACTAACCATTCTATTTCAACGATCTTTAAAGGACTGTATTTTCCCCTCCATCTGGAAAAGGGCCCACATTATTCCTATATATAAAAAAGGTTCAAAGTCCAATATCGAGAATTATCGACCTATCTCTATCCTCAATACCATAGGAAAGCTTTTTGAATCCATAATTTTTAAACAAATTTACCCCCTTGTCTCTTGTGGGATCTCGGATAAACAGCACGGTTTTCTAAAGGGACGTTCTACAGTTTCCAACCTAGCTTGCTTCACGAATCATGTTTTAACAGAAATGGAAGGAGGCGGTCAAGTCGACGTGATATACACAGACTTTGAAAAAGCGTTCGATCGTGTCAACCATGCTATACTTCTCATGAAGCTTGAAGCACTCGGAATTCATGGCGACTTGCTCAGATGGGTCAAATCATACCTCACTAATCGTTCCCAAGCTGTAGTTCTTGGCGGCTATAGGTCTGATTACATTAATATTCCCTCCGGCGTGCCCCAAGGCTCCCATCTCGGTCCTCTCTTTTATAATGCTTATATATACGATATTAATACATGTTTTGTAACCGCACGCCATTTATTATATGCAGATGATAAAAAAGTATTCATGCGTGTTAAATCTTTAGCAGACTGCGAACTCCTGCAAAATGATCTTAATAACCTAGTCGAGTATTACTTCCGTAATAAGATAACAATAAGTGTTAATAAGTGTCAGTGTATAAGTTTTACTCGAAGTCTTAAGCCATTTAATTACTCATACCACTTTAATGGCGTAGCGGTGAACAGAGTCGATGTTGTGCGTGACCTGGGTGTAATTCTAGATTCTAAAATGACAATGAGAAATCACGTTGACTCCATTATTAACAGATCATATCGCAGTTTAGGCTTCGTCATGAGGACCTGTAAACCTTTTCATAGCTTGTCATGTCTAAAAGTCGTATATTACGCATATGTGAGATCCATCCTTGAATATGCATCACCTATCTGGTCAGTTTGTTACGCTGTTCATAAAGACCGCATCGAAAAAATTCAAAAAAAATTTGTAGCTCATTTAAGTTTTAAATTTAAGAAACCATCTGCTGGGTACAAAGGTAATTGCCGGGAATATAACCTACTTTCACTTGAAGCTAGGCGCAAATTAGCTGATATGAGTCTACTTTTCGATATAACTAGAAATCGTTTAGACTGCCCTGAATTATTATTTGGTCTAACGTTTCGAGTTCCAAGACGTCGAACTCGACATACAACTCTATTTCATGTTCCCTTCCACTCCACTAACTATGGTTCTAACGCCGTGTTATCACGGATCCCTCACTTGTATAACACTGAATTCTGCACTGCCGATCCTTTTGTAGGTTCTAAAAATAAATTCAAAAAATATATATATTCCATTTTGTTCAAAGAAAATTAACATAAAATCAGTTTCTGTTTTTATTACTATTGTGTTTCTACATTTAACTTCAGTACTGGTACTAATTGCTCCTTAAATAAATACATACATTTTATTACAACATCTCTTTATATCATAAGATCATAATTTTTTCAAGCTATGTGTTCCTGGTTGCCAGGGAAATGCAGTTAGTTGTACGTTCAGGTAGGTGTACTTTTTAGATTCTAACTCCTATAATAATTCTATGAACAATAAACTTTCAGTTTGAATAACTACTACATTATGATGTTTATCTTGATATTTTTGTGAACGTCTGCTGGTGTCTGATTTTCAACTAATGCAATGTCATGGTTTTGTTTTGTATTAGAAGTAGGTATTTTTAACTAGATTACTTATACATTTTACAACCGGTTTATACATTTTACAACCGGTTTATAGTATTTCTAGCGTATCGAGCATTTGTGTGTATTGTACATTCTCATTGTTTTCTTATCTTTGTTATTTTTAATCGTTATATAATGTAACTCAATGGATGACTGTTACTGGCCTTATTTTTATGTAAGCATTAATATGTCTTAGTTATATTTACGGCTGTTGTTATCCTGAATACCAATAAATAAAAAATAAAATATTTTTTTTTTGTATTTTCATCATAAAATCAAGCATTTACATTAAAAACTGTCGCATTTGATGAAGTGGAACTGCTGATGATGACCAGAACAAAACTCTTCAACGACGCATAGTACACGTTTGGTGATTTCTAATTTCGATTTTGACTTGGACTGCGACCCGGACTCGGACCCAGAACCGGACTCATACCCGGATCCGGTTCGGACCCGGACTCGGACCCGGACTTGGAATCGAACTCGGACCCGGACTCGGACTCGGACACGGACTCGGACTAGGACCCGGACTCGGACTCGGACCCGGACTCGGAACCGGACTCGGACTCGGACCCGGACACGGACTCGGACACGGATTCGGACCCGGACTCGGACTCAGACTCGGACCCGGACTCGGACCCGGACCTTGACCCGGAAAACCACTATAATATATATTATATTATAATTATTATTATTACACGTAAATTTGTTCACGAAGAAACCGTGTACCGACTCTTCATGCCATTATATTTTTAATTTGCTGTTATTCTCTACAAATCGACACTAAAAGTATCAAAATATCAAAATATGGAGTTCCGTTTGAGAAAGAAGCAAAACAATTTTGTCTTTGACAGTAATTGAATTATTGTGTGATTTTGAAAGCTAGACAATTCAAGATTTATATTTTTACTCACAAAGACAACACAGAAATTCAATCTCAAATGTAAACCTTCGAACAATTTCCATACATTGACGACATCACTCAAAATTCTTCTTCAAGTCAGATGCCCGCTGGGGCTGCACCGGAGCACACGTATAATTCTTCAAATAAAAATGACAGCTTGATTTGACATTAAATCATATACGCACACGAGAAAGTATACCAGTAGATAAATTGTATTTCAAAAAATAGGGTACATAAATATCAGCTCGCGTCTCCTTTAAATTTGATTTGCTGTTATTTACGGGTCATAATGGTTGAAAACCTCAGTAAACTATCTTAAAACAATACGATTACAGTCGAATTTAAGTATTATGTTCCTTCAAATCAAAACTCGCTTAAAATGAAAAAAGTTTAAAGACTCATCCTTTACTGATTGGGATTAATTTTCATTTTGCGTCATTTTAAAAACGTATTTGACTTCTGTACGTCAATTAATTTTGATGACAATTGTAATCTTGTAATATATTATAGAACTTTTATCTTAAAATATTGCCTATTAACAGGAAGCGTTATGTAATTCGTATAAGTAATACCTGAAAGTCTTGTACCTAGATCTGTAATACCATGGATTGCGACGAATAAATGATTATGATTATGGCGTTCGTTCCCTCTATATGTATAATGCGTGTACGTGCTGTTCTCTGAAAATCTTCAAGAAAAAATAACGGCTAGACCAGCACGAAGTACTAGCGAGTTTTTGCGGCTTTGGAGACCGAGATAAAGCTTACAGGCCAATACCGCTGTGGCCTGGTTATTGTTATGTATACCTATGTATCGAATGTTTTTAAAAAAATTTACTATAAAAAGCAATGTTTTATTTCGATTAGGTCTACATTTTGTGCATATTGTATATCTGAAGTATTTTCGTACTAAACTTGAAACTTTCGTTGAAACTAAATAAAATAATTATTCCTAATATACAGTCACCTGCAATTGTCACAGAAACACTGCAATTGTCACGAAATTCCGACATAACTCATTACCTGTCAAGAATTACCTACAATTCTTCTAGATCTTTGACAATTGTCAGAAACTTCACAGGAGAAATATCTGTTTTTTCCGATATAATAAAGTTTTATTTAAATAATACAATGATGGTGGCAAACAGGAATACGGCCCGCCCGATGGTAAGTGGTAATCGTAGCTCATGGATGCCTGTGACGTCAGCGATAGTGATTTTACAATTCGTCGCACCTGTCACCGATGTGAAATTGGGGCCTGGCCTCTATTTCACTACGGTGGCAGGTGCGACACTTGTCGACATCACAGTTGGTACTGACGTTACAGGCCTCCATAGGCTACGGTAACCGCTTACCATCAGACGGCCGGTGTGCTTGTTTGCCACCAACATGTTAATAAAATAAAAACTCCATTATATCGTCAAATACTAAGTACTTATTTTGCGAAGCTAATGACAATTGTCACAAGAAACACGACAATTGTCGGTAATTCTTGACAGCAAATGAGTTCTGTGTTGTTACACAGAGTAAAATGAATATAGGCGTGGAATCGAATGTATTTGCAGCCAACAAAATGCCAATGTTTGTTCAGCTACCTGGCTCCAATTTCACCACGGCTACAATTGTCAGTGACATATGTCGAGCGACAATTGTCAAGCGACAGGTGACATATTACAATTTTATAAAATATTTTCTATAGAAATACTTACAAACATGACAGGCATTTTGCTACAATTGTATGTATTACAATTATGTTGTGAAACAAGAATTATTTTTTCTAGTCGACATATTCGTAGAATTGTCGGTGGATCTTGACAGGAAATGAGTTATATGTCGGAATTTCGTGACAGTTGTAGTGTTTCTTGTGACAATTGTCATAAACTTAGCAAGAGAAATATCTGTTTTTTTCCGATATAATAAAGTTTTTTTTAATAATACGATGATGGTGGCAAACAGGAATACGGCCCGCCCGATGGTAAGCGGTAACCTTAGCCCATGGATGCCTGTGACGTCAGCAACAGTGATGTTTTACAATTGTCGCACCTGTCACCGTGGTGAAATTGGGGCCTGTTCACCTGTTTAAATTGCTTATTATCAATTTAGATCCGGATTTTAAACCTGGCTGACATCGGATAGCCATTTATATTGATGTCAATGGTGTTGGTGAATATTTTAATTCATTCGGGCGAAAACCGGAAGGTTGGTTGGGTATCATAAAATGTTCATGGAGAGAAATTGTAAAGGCCCCAGTACACAATGGGCCATTGCCGGCCACTCCAAGGGACGCAGCCATGCGGTAGAATGAGATAGCAATATCATTTGCTCCCTCTAACGCATAAATGCGTCCCTTGGAATGGCCGGCGATGGCCCATTGTGTACTGGGGCCTTAAGATATGGTATTGTAATCAACAACTGCAAAGTTTTTTTTACATCGGTTTGTGGCAAATACTGTTTAGTTTATCTTTATTTTAAAACGAAAAATGTCAACTTGCATGTTTTCTCCACTGTACACAGAATAAGTAATGATGTTACTATATCTCATATGTTCAGAATATTACTTGAATAAACTTATTATCCTATATAAAATGTGTGTTTTTATATTTCTAAACCCAGTTTCTAAGTAGATTGCACATACATTATAGTCACATTAAAATTCCATTTTGCGAAATAAAGAATTCAACATTTAACTTTGCAAAAGTAGAAAACACATGGGTACTATCCCTACATGTATCCCACGCCGTTTGTATTGGGAATGGTCTCATATCAAAGTCTTGAAGTACGTAGGCAGCTTGCAACAGTAAAATACTTTTTTAGGCTAATACGTGGTTCAATATTTAATCCATTGCTACTAGAATATATTCATTTTAAGGTACCATCACTATTTGTTAGAAGTACTCTCAGACCTCGCATTTCACCCCTATTCGTAATTCCGAAGACCAGCACAATGACACTAGTTACTAGTCCACTATACGTCGCACTTAACCACATTAATAATATTATTTTACATAATCCCACTCTTGACTTATTCTCACAAACAGAACCGAAATTCCTAGCCACGGCAGCCCGCTATCTAGAGTCAATATCTACGCCCACAACTATTAATATTAAGTAGGTAAATTTAGTGATAAGTCTATTATAATTAGTTTTAAGTACATATGTTTGTAACCCATAACTTGCATGTTTGGTTTAACTGTCAATGTAAAGTTGGTTAAATAAATAAAAAAAAAAAAAAAAAAAAAAAAAAAAAATTGTTATTAGAATATTTTCTAAAAGCAATAAAAATAGATTAGGTTAGATTCGAGCTACAATGATATTAGGTTGGGTTCAAGGTAAGGTTGCAGGGCCTCAACAAGGGAAAAAAAGGGGGAGGGACTGTTGGCCTGGCTAAGTGAGCCAGAACTCACCCACTACTCCCTACTACTGCCGTAAGCAGGTAATGAATTCCCAATGTATTAGGTATAGGTTTAATAAATTATAAATATATTTCATTAATAACATAATAATATACAAATATGTAAAAGCATAAAGTAATAAATAAGCCTACAGTAATCACGTATACCGGTCCCACGGATGCGGATGTTGCTTACATAATCTCGTCTGTCAAGGAGTTTCGGCAGGAAAGGCCTTGGCAGACTTAAAAATTTCCGAAATGAGGGTTCATACCTACCGACTGGAATTGGTTTCATGGAGGTATCAGATGGGTTAATGTAGGGTAACTGATGTACACCTTGCTAACATAATCTCGTCTGCCAAGGTGTTTCGGCAGGAAAAGCCTTGGCAGACTTATATATTCATGAAATGAGGGTTCATACCTACCGACTGGAATTGGTTTCATGGCGGTATCAGATGGGTTAGTGTACGGTAACCGATGGTCATCTTGCTTATAATCTCGTCTGCCAAGGTGTTTCGGCAGGAAAAACCTTGGCAGACTTATATATTCCTAAAATGGGGGTTCATACCTACCGAATGGAATTGGTTTCATGGTGGTATCAGATGGGTTAGTGTAGGGTAACCGATGGCGACCTTGCTTACATAATCTCGTCTGCCATGGTGTTTCGGCAGGAAAAGCCTTGGCAGACTTATATATTCCTGACATGAGAGTTCATACCTACCGACTGGCATTGGTTTCATGGTGGTATCAGATGGGTTAATTTAGGGGTCCCGATGGTCACCTTTGAGAGCGTCTGCCAAGCACTTCCGGCAAAAAAAATAGTGGCAGACTTCGCTTTTCTGTGTCTACATGTAAATTTCTAACTGCTGCCATAACTACTATCTCGGTATCAGATGGGTTAAATCAGCCCCTTTTTTCGCACCGGAAGTGGCCTTCTTTTTCGTACTTTCGGCAAGTTCCGCCGTGGCAGACTATCGAATTCGGACTTAGCATAACTTTTCTGGGAAACCATTGTGCATTTCATCGTGGTATCAAGTCGGTTAGAAATTTTGCGGCCGGCTCTTCTACCATAATAAAAATCACACTTAAACGGTCGTGTTTAGAAACTTGGGAAGTACAGTCTGTTAGATTAAATGATGTTTATCGATCAGAGTATGTAATCGAACTGAAAATAAAAATCATTGAATGGAATTTGGAATAGGATTTGAATTTCAAAAGGGAATTTAGAATTTGTATGGTGCCAGAAATAGTATGAAGGTCGATAGTGTAACGCTTCGTTACACGCACCGTTACAATCTATACTTAAAATTCTCGAAGGTCGTGGTGCCAACTGCTGTACGGTGAGTAGTACATGACGTGATGAGTATTAGGGTCAACACGTCATGTGACATTTAAGGTGACTTTTAATAAATAGAAAATATATTTAATAAAATAAACAATAATTCTAATTACATTTTCATAAAGGTCACCTAAATGCCACTCACGTAGGCCACTAGTATATAAGCACCAATTTACTCAATAAAGATGTTCAGTATTGAGCAGACTTTCTAGTATTCATTATCTACCCGAACGCCCCACATTACATGGCGACCCTGCCAGTGGGACTGCTCAGCAGTCCTGTTATCATCACCACCTTCGGAATCGTCTAAGTTGTGCTTTCTAGTATTCATTATCTACCCGAACGCCCCACATTACACTGCGGCTTGAGGCCGCTGCGTGTTAGAAAATATAAATACGTGGTTACTTTGTACTCCACTATTAATGTTTAGAACTAATATTAATAGAATACTAAATACTAATAATATTATATATTACAAAACACGTTCAACTTATTATTCTGCATACAGTCCAGGGTCGTGTGTGTCGGAGCCCCTCGGCTAGCGAGCAGCCTCTCGCCGCGACACACGGCACTCGCTCGTCCTGCGCGACACACGCCGGCACGACACCGGGAACACATCGTGCACGCGCGTGCAAGGGAGCCACGACACACACATCACACAGCCCACACCCGACACATGCTCCACCGGTAACTGGCGGATCACACTTCTCACTATTTTTGAACTACACTCGGGTTTTTGGAAGAAATATTTTGTTCTTCGGTGAATTTGTAACGCGTTCTCATGTCGGCTTGCGTACTTGCAGTGGGTATATTCATGGCGCTTCTGGTCAGTCGAGACTAAGTATATTTTCTACTACAGACTACATTTGTACCGCTGCTCTCCTGAATGTATCTTTTGGTGATTGCTCAAGTCTACAGTCTGACGACACATGGAACCGCAAATGTCACATTGTTATGTCTTCGCCTTAGTATGCATCGTCTGGTGTCTTTTTAAATATGATTTCAATCTGCATTTGTAGTCGCAATCGCTACATTTAAATTGCTTCGTCCCGGTATGTTTCAGTAGGTGTTTTTGTAAGTTTGATTTCCGACTGCATTTGTAATCACAGTGGCTACACTGAAATGGCTTCGCCCCAGTATGTATCGTCAGGTGTCTTTGTAAGTGTGACTTCCGACTGCAATTGTAATCGCAGTGGCTACAGTGAAATGGCTTCGCCCCAGTATGTATCATCAGGTGTCTTTGTAAGTCTACCTTCCGACTGCATTTGTAATCACAGTGGCTACACTGAAATGGTTTCGCTCCAGTATGTATCATCAGGTGTAGTTTTAAGTATGCTTTCCGACTGCATTTGTAATCACAGTGGCTACACTGAAATGGCTTCGCCCCAGTATGTATCATCAGGTGTTGTTGTAAGTGTGACTTCCGACTGCATTTGTAATCACAGTGGCTACACTGAAATGGCTTCGCCCCAGTATGTATCTTCAGGTGTCTTTGTAAGTGTGACTTCAGTCTGCATTTGTAATCACAGTGGCTACACTGAAATGGCTTCACCCCAGTATGTATCGTCAGGTGTAAATGTAATTGTGACTTCAGTCTGCATTTGTAATCACAGTGAACACACTGAAATGGTTTCGCCCCAGTATGTATCGTCAGGTGTTGTTTTAAGTTTGACTTCAGACTGCATTTGTAATCACAGTGGCTACACTGAAAAGGCTTTTCGCCAGTATGTGTCCTGTCATGTCTTCGTAAGTCTGCACTATTACTGCACTTGTAGTCGCAATTACTACATTTGTAAGGCTTTTCTCCTGTGTGCATCCTCCGGTGTCTTTTTAAGTTTGATTTCTCAGCGCATTTGTAATCACAGTGGCTACACTGAAATGGCTTCACCTCAGTATGTATCATCAGGTGTCTTTGTAAGTGTGATTTATGACTGCATTTATAATTACAGTGGCTACACTGAAATGGCTTCACCCCAGTATGTTTCGTCAGGTGTAAATGTAATTGTGACTTCTGACTGCATTTGTAATCACAGTGGCTACACTGAAATGGCTTCGCCCCAGTATGTATCCTCAGGTGTCTTTGTAAGTGTGACTTTTGGCTGCATTTGTAATCACAGTGGCTACACTGAAATGGCTTTGACCCAGTATGTATCGTCAGGTGTTGTTTTAAGTTTGACTTCAGACTGCATTTGTAATCACAGTGGCTACACTGAAAAGGTTTCTCGCCAGTATGTGTCCTTTCGTGTATTCGTAAGTCTGAACTTTTATTGCACTTGAAGTTGCAATTACTACATTTGTAAGGCTGTTTTCCAGTGTGTATTCTCTGGTGCCTCCGGTTGTGAGTCTTCTGGTGACGTCGCAGGTTTGGTTCAACACTGCATTTAAAATCACAGTCGCTACACTTAAAAGGTTTTTCAGCAATGTGTTTTGTTTGCTGTTTATTTAAATTACTTTTACACGAACTTGTGTAACTACAGTGATTTGAATTAAAATTACTCTCCAAAGAGTGACTCTTTAAATGGGTCTCCAAACTTTTCTTAGAACTTGTTGTATACTCACATTCAGCACACATGAAATTTGTAACACCGTGTTCGCTTTTCTCGTGTTCTTTTACAAGCAATTCAGTGAGAAACGTAGAACTACAAAAATCACAAGCAAATAGTTTTTGTTCGGTCGACAAGTGTGTGTTTTCTATGTGATTCCTTAAAATATATTTGTTTCCGAAATGCTTGTCACAGTATTCGCAGGCATATAGTTTGGCTCCACTGTGAACAGTCGCGTCGCCGCGGAGGCGCTCGAGCACCACGGAACAAGCCATCGCGCACTGTTCCCTGGCGCGGGCGGCGCTGCCGTCTGAACACACTGGAACACAAATTAACAAAACAATTTACACTAACTATACCACTTACAATGACTGTAACATACATCTTGACGATTCGCCTGATTGACGCGCGTTAAGAGTAGACGTCATTTTTTTATCATATTGTTACATATTACTCAACTAGCGACCTACCCCGGCTTCGCATGGGTTTCACAAAACCTCACTATATTGATGAATCACTCTATTGATAGGTAGGTGAAATCCGCATGAAAATCCGTTCAGGGGGCAGACTCGAACGAAATTCAAAAATCGTCTCTCTGTAGTTTTCGAGTTTATCGCGAACATCTTCTTCTTCTTAGTCGGTTCCTCAAGGCTGAGGGTCGTGACCATCAGGAGTGCAGTTCTTCACCACCGCTCTCCAAACCCCCCTGTCTTGGGCCAGCTGTATTGACCCCTGGATGTTGACGCCCGTAGCGTCGCGTATGGCATCAGACCACCGAGTTGGAGCCCTGCCTCTACTCTCGCGAACATACATACACACAAAAATAACTTTCGTCAAATAACGAAAACTAATTTTAAAATTATTAACTGTGCATGTCTTTAAACAGTCTTCGAAATAGATCAAAAGAACTTAAGTTGTATGTGAGTAAATAATTGAAATAGCATTGCATTGTATTCCAAATATCAGTTTAATTACACGTAGTGGTTTTTCAAACATCACAGTAAACTTTTAAACAGTCATCAGTTTACAATCTTGCTAGTAAAATTATAAACTGATGGTAGGTAGGATTACAAATTAACCTAACCTACTTTAGATTGTAAACAAATGGGTGCACAATCTTACCTAAATCTTACTTATATTAATATTAATAGTAAAACTCAGCTTTTTGGGCTGCACGAGCAAATAAATTATTATTTCTTCTTCAGTCGGTCCCTCAATACTGAGGATCGTGACATCATATCCTTCTGTTGAAGATCAGTCAAATTATTATTTATAAATTAATAATAAACTGACTTTGTAAAGGGAGCAGTTTAGGGCGGTGCCACTCCTCGGGGCCCAGCACGAGCTCCTCCTTGACCACATGATCAACATACAGTCCAGCCCGTGCGGCCGCCACGCTCACTCCGTGCCCGGCGCTGTCCTCACACTCCTCCTTCACACACAGCTCTCCAGGCTCCATCTTCACACACAGCTCTCCAGGCTCCATCTTCACACACACTGTCTCTAGTGACATGTTGTGTGCTCACAAGCTAGTACCAGTGAGAACCTGCAATGCAAGTAGCACATGATGATTTGTTGAGCCTCACAGCAATCACAGTAGAAGCATTGTGGTTCTTGTGGTATTTAATTTTCAACAGAATAAGGTACAAAATCATTACGAAACCACAGAGTAGTTTGGTGAGAAGTAAATAAGATAGTAACAGAATTATAAGTTGGATAGAGTTAAACGCAATTGCGTTAACAAGTATAACTACCAACTTACAGGTGACAGTAGTTACAATATAGTAACTATAACATAAACATAGTACATAGTATAAAAGAAACATAGTGCAAACATACCCACTTAATACTTATCTAAAAAGTATTTATACTTTATTATTCTTCCTATTTGGCTGCCGCCTACTCTATGGATGCGTGGCTGTCGATAATGTCACATATGTCATTGAAAAATATGAAATGCAGTAAAGAAAACGTTTATTTAAGATAAGTTTATAAAATAGTGATTTAGTGTACATACGATGGACGAATAGACATTAAATGTCGTTTCCTTCGTTTCTGGTATGTAGGTTTACTTTTAGTTATTCTCTTACGAATGTAATAAAGATAAAAACACAGAGTAAATAAAACTTTCGTTTCAGATAAAGCAACGCATTATTATTATTTGTCCATCATATCATACTGATAAAAATATATCTTATACTTATATTATTATTGTGTTACACAGCAATAAAGGCTTATTTTATTTATTTATTTTAATTTTAACTATAACATACGTAAGTAATGAAAATACCTTTCTCGTTACAGCTTCGAACAGTCAACGAAAGCGGGAGCATATCTATTTACGGGGCGAAAACTACAAAATACGTATCGTAGACAACTCGCGCTGGTACAACTAATTTACAGCAAAATTAAATTAACACCCAATTCTCTCGACAAAAAACGATTAATCCAAACCGACACAGTATAACATAACCTCTAAAATTTGACAATTGACATTCAGTCCGAGAGCTCCGAAACTCGTAGAGCCATACCACACTACCGTACCGTACCGCGACCTTGGTGTACCCATGGAGTTATAAGAAGGAGTGAACTGTCACTTTTTTTGTCATACTAAATTGAACCTTATCACAGAGCCAGAAAGATGTTCGTACCAGTACAGAGAAAACGGTCCACTTGAGATAGCAAAGGTGGGCCGCGGTGTCTCACTCGCACATGTTGCCAATGTTAAAAATATACCATTGTGGTAGTATTTATATCAATATACTACTGAAATTAAATACCTTCTTATATTATTTAAGTGCTATATTCAGAGTGTTACGGTTCTGATATCTTTTAGGAAATTTGTAAATAATTATGATGTCAATATTATTAACTGATTTAACCAAGCATGTGCACAACAATAAAAAACACTAATTTTGATATGGTAGACATTGTAGCAGTAAGTTTGAATATTAATTGGTATCCCTAACCTGATGACATATTTACAAAACACGTGAATGCAAAATTTCTTAAAAATGGTGAAGAAATGTTGCGTTAAAGGTTGTGGGAGTGAAATAATTTCTTATTGTGTAATATCGTTTCACAAGGAAGGCACAATTATTACATTTTACGATAAAAATACAAGTTAGACATTGTCAAACTCATTAGGGTGACCATGATGTCGGCACGATGAGAACCAGTTTAACCACTTCCTTTATGGTTTTACACAATTCTTATTACGTACTTAAACGTAAGTTTTCATAATATATTTATTTCGGCATGTTTAAATTGGTGAAATGAGAGCCAATACAGAATAAATAATTGCAAAAATTGAAATCCAAAGTCCTTAAACATTACAGACACATTTATAAATTGTTATAATAATAAAAAAAGCACATAGATAATAAAAGATAAATAGAAGTTTATCGTAATTTACTGACTTTTGGAACGATACCAGAAACGTTACTGGGAATTTAGCCCTCATAAGCACGAGCGCTCTTTGGAAAATTTACTGGGAACGGCACATCACTTTTTTCTTTACATTTCACGACTCTTCTCTTTTCGCACAGATGGCCTACCACCGTGAACACCGAAGTTCGCAAATTACGGGCATCTTTCTCTTTTACTCCTATAAAGGAGTAATTACAGTGACAGAGAAAGATGCTCGCAATTTGCGAACTTCGGTGTTTATGGTTTTCGGTGACGCCGAAATAATTTTTAGCTTGTAAGATTTTTACTATTGTACGTATGTTAGTTTGTAAGGTATGTATCTATGGGCCTTAGTCGCCTGATAATAAATGATATTTATTTTTTTAATTTAATTTATGCTCCAGTGACAAGCGTCCTAGTTAAAAACTATAACAAACGGGCGTAGCGGATCCACGCGACCCTGAGGCAGTGGCGGATTTGCTCTAAGGCTGAATAGGCCCGGGCCTAGGGTGGCAGTCTATATGATGGGTGCTGAGAAAGGGGCGTCTAGTGCTTGCTACAGGGCCTGGGGCCTAGGACGGCAAATACTGTAAATCCCCCACTGCCCTGAAGGCCTACCCCAAACCACTTTCGACATTTTGTCTCTCTGTCGCACTTGTAAATTCGTACGTAAGTGTGACAGAGAGGCAACACGTCGAACTTGGTTCGCGGTAGACCCTCTGGTTCTGTCACCATATCTGTCTCTCTATCTCTCTCACTCATACCCGTGTTCTTGACAGACGTTACGGCGGACCACATTCCTGACGATCCACCATGTTCGTGGTCCAGTGCGCCTATTAGCAACAGCTTTTAGAACAACTAAATTAAGTGCCTAAGGTTGTGTGAAGCGTTTTACAGAAGAGAAAAAAACTATATCCATCCCTTTTCAGACCATAATACTAGTACAGCGAAAATACAGTATGATTCTCTATAACTATGCACGAATAACAAAAGATCCTGGCCAAACTATATATTCAATGTTATCCTATTATCCCACATACATATGACTTATGGTCACCCTAATTAGAAAGAGATGCAACGGCCCACCTTGACTTCTCATGTGGACACACTTTTTGGCTAATGTACTCTGTCCGGTTTACTCTCTAGGTCCGTGGGTGTACCGCATATCGAGATATCTCTTTCTCGCTCTCACTTACCTGTGACCTTGGTGCGGTGCGGTAGTGAATTACGGCGGATGATATACACGATCGAACAGAGCCTCGGACCGGTCTAATGATGCCCGCTTGTTAAGCCTCCTCCACACTCGTGCGCGAATCGCGGCGCAAAGCCGCGAACGCGAGTGTGGAGTCCTGAACGCAGACCTGCGAAATCGACTCCACACTCGCGTTCGTGGCTTGTCCCGCGATTCACGCGCATAGTCTGGAGGGGGCTTTACAGCTTTAGACTTACTACTATTTCTGAACGTATCCTTAGCTTTGCTATCTGTCTAAAGCCCCCCATTCACACTCCTATATTGTAGTCCGCCTCGTAGTGTAGATTGTGTATGGGGGTTGCGGACTACGAGCCGTCCTATCCTACCGTTTAGCCGTTTGTAGGACGGCTCGTAGTCCGCAACCCCCATACACAATCCTACCCAACGAGGCGGACTACAAGGTAGGAGTGTGAATGTTAGCCCCCATTCGCACGACAGCTTTTTCAACGTGCGTTAAAAAAGCGCTTTAATTTGTCCACACTCTAAATTCGACTTAACGACCAAGGCTTAAAGTGGAAAATCCAACAACGCTTGATAAAAAGCGCCATCGCTGTCGTGCACCTGTCGTGTGAATACATACATGGTTATCCATTTGTGTCACTCAAACGCTTTTTTAACGCGCGTTGAAAAAGCTCCCGTGCGAATGGGGGCTTAAACCAATGTTAAGCCTCCTCCACACTCGTGCGCGAATCGCGGCGCAAAGCCGCGAACGTGAGTGTGGAGTCCTGAACGCAGACCTGCGAAATCGATTCCACACTCGCGTTCGCGGCTTCGCCCGCGATTCACGCGCATAGTCTGGAGGGGGCTTTAGGACTTCTGGTTCGAGCGCTATCTTGACTGTCACGCGTCGGGATCAATTGCTTTGTTTTTTGCTCATTAATATTGTTTAAAGTGTAATATCGATAGCCTATTATACAGTAAACTAATGTGGTAGTGTGCAGTAAATGGATAATTTATCTTGAAGCACGTTTAACCATCATTTTGGAGTCAACGGCCGGTTGTCCAAGTGTTCCTTGTAAAATTCGCTATCGCTTTACAAGAGCTAAATCACCAATGAGAATGGATGTTTAATGGATATGACCAAGATTACTGAAGACATTACTATCGGAATTGACCTAATATGAATAGTATTCACTGAAGACGTTTACCGGATTGAACTTACTGAAAAGACAAAAAATCTACTTATGACTAGGCAGTATGGCTTAGAGCTTTAGCCTGTCCTGATGGACGAAAAAGAAAAAAAAAACAATGTTAAATGTCAGTGTCATGTCACTTTGTACGGTGAGTACGTCGTTTTTTAGTTTATAGGGTTTTATATTTTCTTGCTAATAAATCCAATAATGTATATTATTTAATTTTGTTGACACTTATTCTCTAATCCTAACTGACTCTAGCAAAGGCTCAAGGCCTATTCTTTAACAATATAAAGAGTTCGTCTTGTTGTGGTATTCTTTTGAATCCGTTGCAATATTTCTGCGCACCGCGCAGTTGCCGTGATGGACGTGACGCACGCGTGTCGCTGCTGCCTGCGGTGCGCTCCAGACAAGGACCTGACGACGCCGTACACACATCTCGGCAAAACGGAGATATATGCCGACATGATCAAAGAGAGCTTCGATATACATGTAAGTAAAAGTATGACAATCTAGTTATTGTAATATATCTGACACAAACAATAAATTGCGAAAAATTAAATGTTTCTGTTTGAATAATTTAACTTGCAGCTGGTGGAGGGCGGCTCGGGCTCGTGCGGCATCTGCTCGGCGTGCGTGGGCCGCCTGCGAGACGCGAGCGACTTCAAGCTGCAAGTGCAGCGCAGCCAGGCGGAGCTGCAGGCGCGGCTGCAGTTAGAGAGTATCAAAGGTAAAAGGAGCACATATCAAACAAGTAGTGAATTTTAGTCATTCTGTTTGAGTTCTATGCAGTACATTAAATAACTATGTTACAATAACACTTGATTTGCACTCGATGGTGGCACCATACTCTCTCCTGACTACTTATTGCTGTTGGAGCATACATTTATCAGGAAGATGATGTGATTTGTGTTCTGTTTGTTTGCTCTAGAGCAGCGGTCGGCAACCTTTTAGCAGCCAAGGGCCACATAGCAGTTAACGAAGTGGACGCGAGCCACACTTTCTTAATATTTGTAACATTATCAGACATTGTCATTTGTCAATATTACATACAAAACAGCCAGGGAGGCTCGCGGGCCGCAAGTGAGAGGCCGCTGGTTGCCGACCGCTGCTCTAGAGGAAGAATCTGCCGTCGAGCCAGAGAATCCTGAAATGCAGGAGGAAGAAGGGACCAGTGAGCCGGTATCAGGTGAGTCTATTCCTCTTTAATGAACATTACTAATCATTATTATTATATATTAAGCTGACAATTAATGACATGCAGTTATAACAACTGATGTTGTCTGTGTAGCAATCTTCAGATAATGTCATTGCCAAGTATTAGAAGACACATGTATGTGCTTGTCTAAGGTGTTGACATTGTGAGCCGAGACCACATCTTCTGGCAGTTTGTTCCAAACCCACACTACTTGGTTGCTAATGGGAATTAGGTTTACAGTAGTGGTTACTAGGTTTGAATAGCTTGTGGCTAAACTAGGCTGTTGCTTATAAACTTGTATGTTTGCTTCAGGTGAAGAGCCCCCGGTCAAACCGGAGATGCAGGAAGAAGATGAAACACCTGATGAAATATTGTGTGAGTCATTCATTTTAATGACAGGTTTAGATGATGATGCGTGATGTGTGAGCAACGGGCTAAATTTACATTTAAAACATCTGCATAAATGTCAATATTGAATCTATGGGTATTGGGGATTTGTAAAATATTTTGACATTATCATTAGTGTAAGAACAGAAAAAATGTGAAAGTAAAATGAATTATTTTAAGATTTTTTTAATACACTTGTTTACTAAAAAAATCCTTTGACATAACCATTGCAAAGAAGAAATTGCACTCAGCTCCGGTTACTGTGAGGAACATGGGGTTTAATATAGTGTTGGTTGCTCTAGATGACATGCTCAGGTTCAACATGGCGGCCGGAGACGGGGCGAGCGACGAGGGTGACCCGCTGTTGGGTGAGTACCTGCTTCATGTACAAGTCACTAGTTCAATTGGAAATCAGACTCCATTGCGCCTGTAGCGGTTGCGTCTATGGAGTATATACGTCTACACCTATTTAGACATGTTTATTCACGTAAGAAAGAATGAGCGCGCCGCGCTCTGACGGGAAACGGCATGTGCCTGGATTAGTATGGAAACCTATGTCGCCAAAACGCTGTCATATTAATTGGCCATATTTTCTTATTTCGAAAGGGATTATGAGCCGTCGCCCATCACAATAATTTAAACTTTACTTTACAGTAAAGAAAATTATGTTGACAAGTGAATACTCAGCCTGGAGTCCGCTTGGCAACTAATCCCAAAAATTGCCGAAGGCACTAGTTTTTACGAAAACGACTGCTACATTTAACCTTCCAACCCATAGGAGAGACTAGGCCTTACTGGGAATAGTCCGGTTTCCTCACGATGTTTCCTTCACCGTGTGCTGCATAAAAATACATTGTTTCAAGTATTCCTTTTGTCTTAATAGTTATACGAAACACTATCGCGATAATACACGCTCGACAATGCGAGTCGTTAATACAATACAAATACTCTTTATTGCACACCTCATTACAGAAAACAATACAAATAATACAGGAAGAAGAGGTTAAACAACAGGCGGTCTTAATACCTATTGTTAAATTTGAAATGTAAGACACAGCATGAAGTACAGTTGTTGTTGTAGTGGAGGAGCGGGCAGTCAAGTCGGAGGTGTCGGACGCGGCGCGTGACGAGGACTGCGTGTCGGGTGAGTACTGCGACACCACGAGTCATTCCCACTAGTTACCACTAAGTTGTTACCAGCGGTAACTACTGGGAAAAAAATCCCAGTAGGTACCTACCACCAAACTGAGTTTGTTGGTTGGTGGATTTTGTAAAGCTGGGCGTAATTGAAATGCGAGCGTGTGCTGGCTGGTCCGAGCAGTCGGCCCATCCGCAGCGCTTTATAAGCTGGTTTAGTAATAACCATATAAACCTGGCCTGTACTTCTTTAGCCTGACTTAATTATGAATATTTAGTTTTGCGTCATATTAGAATAGAACGAAATGAAGTAGCTTGAAGTATTGAAATATCTATTAGTATTGGAATCTAACAAAATTTTGGTGGTAACTACTGGGTTTTTTGTACAGTAGTTACTAACGATAAAAGGTGGGAATAAAATTGTCAGTTATTACCACTGGTAACAACTTAGTGGTAACTAGTTTGAATAGCCCCAACACTACGATACTACTGCACATATTACGATACGAGCCACACTACATTATACTTACGTAAGTACGTACGTACGACTCATATTCATTATGGTATGTTAGGTATGTACCACCCATACTCGTGATTATATAGCGAGGATATTTTTAGATTGCATGTAGCGGAGATGAGAATGTTAAGATGTATGTGGGGCGTGACGAGAATGGATCAGGATAAGGAATGAGTATATAAGAGGAAGCCTCATAGTAGTAGCAAAAGTAAGGGCGAATCGCCTAGCGTGGTACTGGCCTATGATGTGGAGGGATGAGTCATGTGACGAGAAAGGTATTACGAATAAATGAGGATGGAAGTAAGACAAATGGAAAACCGAGGAAAAGATGGATGGACTGTGTGAGAGATGATATGATACGAACGCAAGTGAATGAACAGACAGAGAAGTCTGGAAGAAAAAGACATGCTGCGCCGACCCCAAGCGAATGGGATAATTGCAAGTGAAAGATGATGATGATGATAGTTGTGTTTGTCATAACCGGTTAAAATATTTGATGATGATAAATGATACGCGATATAACACTTACAACCTGTTTAAATTGTTTTGTAAATGTGTGTTTCAGTGTGTTCGGAGGGCAGCGCCGCCCGCGCCAGGGAACAGCTCGCGATGGCTTGTACCGTGGTGCTCGAGCGCCTCCGCGGCGACGCGACTGTTCACAGTGGAGGCAAACCATACCGCTGCGAACACTGTGGCAAGCATTTCATGAACAAGTCTGTTTTACTAGAACACATTCAACTCGCCCACTCATTGACCGGACAGAAATCATTTGCTTGTGATTTTTGTAGTTCTACGTTTCAAACCGATTTAGAGTGTAGCCACTGTGATTACAAATTTAGTCGAAAGTCAAACTTACAACAACACCTGATGATACATACTGGGGTGAAGCCATTTCAGTGTAGGCACTGTGATTACAAATGCAGTTGGAAGTCAGACTTACAAAGACACCTGACGATACATACTGGGGCGAAGCCATTTCAGTGTAGCCACTGTGATTCCAAATTCAGTCGTAAGTCACACTTACAACGACACCTGACGATACATACTGGGGCGAAGCCATTTCAGTGTAGCTACTGTGATTACAAATGCAGTCAGAAGTCAGACTTACAAAAACACCTGATGATACATACTGGGGCGAAGCCATTTCAGTGTAGCCACTGTGATCACAAATGCAGTCAGAAAGCACACTTAAAACTACACCTGATGATGCATACTGGGGCGAACCCATTTCAGTGTAGCCACTGTGATTCCAAATTCAGTCGTAAGTCACACTTACAAAGACACCTGATGATACATACTGGGGCGAAGCCATTTCAGTGTAGCCACTGTGATTACAAATGCAGTCTGAAGTCAGACTTACAAAGACACCTGAGGATACATACTGGGGCGAAGCCATTTCAGTGTAGCCACTGTGATTCCAAATTCAGTCGTAAGTCACACTTACAAAGACACCTGACGATACATACTGGGGCGAAGCCATTTCAGTGTAGCCACTGTGATTACAAATGCAGTCAGAAGTCAGACTTACAAAAACACCTGATAATACATGCTGGGGCGAAGCCATTTCAGTGTAGCCACTGTGATCACAAATGCAGTCAGAAAGCACACTTAAAACTACACCTGATGATACATACTGGGGCGAAGCCATTTCAGTGTAGCCACTGTAATTACAAATGCAGTCTGAAGTCAGACTTACAAAGACACCTGAGGATACATACTGGGGCGAAGCCATTTCAGTGTAGCCACTGTGATTCCAAATTCAGTCGTAAGTCACACTTACAAAGACACCTGACGATACATACTGGGGCGAAGCCATTTCAGTGTAGCCACTGTGATTACAAATGCAGTCAGAACTCAGACTTACAAAAACACCTGATGATACATACTGGGGCGAAGCCATTTCAGTGTAGCCACTGTGATTACAAATGCAGTCTGAAGTCAGGCTTACAAAGACACCTGATGATACATACTGGCGAGAAGCCTTTTCAGTGTAAACGCTGTGATTACAAATGCGGTCAGAAGTCACACTTGCAACGACACCTGATGATGCATACTGGGGTGAAGCCATTTCAGTGTAGCCACTGTGATTACAAATGCAGCCAGAAGTCAGACTTACAAAAACACCTGATGATACATACTGGGGCGAAGCCATTTCAGTGTAGCCACTGTGATTACAAATGCAGTCTGAAGTCAGACTTACAAAGACACCTGATGATACATACTGGCGAGAAGCCTTTTCAGTGTAGCCGCTGTGATTACAAATGCAGTCAGAAGTCACACTTGCAACGACACCTGATGATGCATACTGGGGTGAAGCCATTTCAGTGTAGCCACTGTGATTACAAATGCAGTCAGAAGTCAGACTTACAAAAACACCTGATGATACATACTGGGGCGAAGCCATTTCAGTGTAGCCACTGTGATTACAAATGCAGTCGGAAATCAAACTTACAAAAACACCTACTGAAACATACTGGGACGAAGCAATTGAAATGTAGCGATTGCGACTACAAATGCAGATTGAAATCATATTTAAAAAGACACCAGACGATGCATACTAAGGCGAAGACATAACAATGGCATTTGCGGTTCCATGTGTCGTCAGACTGTAGACTTGCGAAATCACCAAAAGATACATTCAGTAGAGAAGCGGTACAAATGTAGTCTGTAGTAGAAAAGATACTTAGTCTCGACTGATCAGAAGCGCCATGAATATACCCACTGCAAGTACGCAAGCCGATGTGCATACGTGGTACAAATCTACCTAAGAACAAAATATTTCTTCCAAAAACTCGAGTGTAGTTCAAAAATAGTGAGAAGTGTGATCCGCCAGTTACCGGTGGAGCATGTGTCGGGTGTGGGCTGTGTGATGTGTGTGTCGTGGTTCCCTTGCACGCGCGTGCACGATGTGTTCCCGGTGTCGTGCCGGCGTGTGTCGCGCAGGACGAGCGAGTGCCGTGTGTCGCGGCGAGAGGCTGCTCGCTAGCCGAGGGGCTCCAACACACACGACACTGGACTGTATGCAGAATAATAATTTGAACGTGTTTTGTAATATATAATATTATTAGTATTCTATTCATATTAGTTCTAAACATTAATAGTGGAGTACAAAGTAACCACGTATTTATATTTTCTAACACGCAGCGGCCTCAAGTCGCAGTTGGCACCACGACCTTCGAGAATTCTAAGTATAGATTATCTCTGTCACTCAACACTCACGACACTGGCCTGTATGCACAATAATAAGTTGAACGTGTTTTGTAATATATAATATCAAATACATAAATGTAATGTGTTGTTTTTATTCTGTTTAATTTCCCACATCCAGCTGTACCGCTGTGGTGGATGGTAACAAGTTCCTCAGCAGCCCCGCCCCGGCAGGACGACTCCTTTTCCAATTTCAACCTTGTAATTTTTAAATATATTTTGACCTGTTGTACAGTAACTAGGGCTTGCAAATATTCGAAACTTTCAGGTATTCGAATATTCGACTTTTTCTGACGAGATATTCGAATATTCGAATAATTATTCTAATATTTAAAAAAAATAAGAAAAGGAACGAAAAATCGGTTTATTATCGTTTTATTCAAAAGCTTTTTCCACATATTGCTAAAATTAATGATATTTTGCAGAAATCCACTTATTGACTAGATTTTATCATCCTACTCTGAAATACCCACGTTTATAAAAGCAAGTAAGTACCTAAAACGCAAAAATTAGTCATTTTCAATATTTCTTGATAAAACTTTTTATTATAAATGCGTCGTTGCGTGAATTAATATAACTTTAACCATCCAAACACGTATGTAAGAGAGAAAACATTTTAGTAGGTAATCAACTAATCACTAATCATTTACTGATTTAAATTAACTTCTTGTCGTTAAGAAGCCTGTAAAATGGCCTTTAATTCCATTGTATTTTGAATCTTTATTGACTTTATTAGTCTTGGCAAGTTTAGTTTTGATTCCTAATGGTCGGCTGTTATATAATAAGTTATATAATTGGTATTCGAATATTTAAGGGAAAAAGTTGGCTGACTACGGGGTGGATTACTCGTTAGCTAAAGGTGCATGGTTAGAACTAGTTCGGTAGGTTTGGTATGATCAAATTTGTGAATTGCGATAAAGGGCAAGGTTTAGACTTCGAATATTCGCTTAAGGTACGATTTTACTCAATAAACAAAATGACCCTTTATCTTAAAACTTACGTAAAGTTACTTGTACCTAGAAAAAGCATTAGCCGCACCGTAATAAAACATACTTTTTGATTTCGTTTCCTTTGAAATTGAGTTAGGTTTAACTGTATTCACGAAGCCTATTGAGAGGAATACAGTAAAAACATTATTTCCTTCGCATTTGGGTACCTACGGTTCCTCATTCACTGTTAACACCCGGCAAAATACACAGAAACTGTAACTATAACGGATGATAATAGATTTTACCTAGTAATAAAAAATATTCGAATATTCGAAACCTGAGCGGCCGAATATTCGAATATCAAAACAGGTCGAATATTCGACATATTCGAATATTCGAATATTCGAATTGCAAGCCCTAACAGTAACTATAATTTCTAAATTCTAAAACAAACGAATGCTAATTCCTCTGCCGGAACCGCGACCCGGCAGGATTATAAACGACCACGTGGAAGATATTCTGCGGGATCGGAAGCCCTAGTCGCGGGACGTCTCCGGGCCTCGACGAGTATGCAAGTACCAGTAAGTACACTCACGCTCCGTGATTGTTACGCCTCTTAGCGTTCTAGCTAAATTGGACATTCCATAGCGTAAGCATGGAACAACAAATTAATTTGACTCAGACACCCTGAGTGAAACCTACACGCCGAGTATATACACTTGCATTAGATAGGTACATCAACGAGTCATGAAATGATTAACTTTGTATGTCGATGAAGTCATGAATGATGGGAGACACTGACACTTGTGCTCCAACGTGCACGACGCGTTGCCGTGCTCCAAAATGCTGGCAACCTTGGAATGTACCGACTTTTTAATAAGGCAACCTAATAAGTTAATACAGTTCAATTAAGACAAAAATACCTTTCATTTGCTATAATTTACGATTATATAACTGATGAGGTGATGAGGGTATAAAACACCACTTACATTTTTATACCTGGCAACTCACACTTGGGCAGAGGGGAAAGTAGGCAACCTTTACTCTTTCAATTCTGTTGGGTAATATTCTCTTAACTAGTGCACGTATTTTTAAAATAACAAACGAGGGAAGTAGATTTTATAAGTTTATTAAAAATATTAATTACTTATTTAATATTATCAGTACGCAATTACTAGGCAACATATTTGCGATGTGTCAATGTGAATATTATCTATCATTTTTTCTTATCACTAATAAATAACAGATGACTGTATATATTTCTTATGCCGTATCTCGCACAAGGGAATGATAAAGCATAGAGGCGATACCATAAAGGTATACCTTACCATTTGCATACATAAAGGCGTTATACCAGTTATAGATTTAGATATTTATTCTCATAATATTAAATTACATTATAAATTATGCTAGACTAATCTACACGAATTTATATTATGATCGTCATTCATATTTACATAATATTATTTAATACATACAAATTAAAAAATGTCTTGCAATAATTAATCTTATGTCAACAATTTATCCATTCATGTCAAAACAAAATACGGTAATAACTTAGTACGAGTATCTCTTAATGATCGTCATGTTCTAAATAAAATACTAGGTACATATTACAATATACAGAATTCTCGGGCCGACTCCTCGAAATTAATTCCCACATGGCACTATGTATTCTTCGTTCCTGCCTTTTCGTTCCCAAATTGACGTATTCCTTACGCTGCAGTCCCTTATGGAAGTTTCCAAACATAACCGCATCCATAGACTTAATACTGCACACTCAGCTGGAAAAAATTTTAAATGTCAAAATTAACGATCGCCAATTCCTCCATGCCACCCTACCAATTAGATTCGGAGGACTCGGTATCCGTCAAATTTCAGGTGTCGGCTTACCCGCATTTCTGTCCTCAGTACATAGTACGCTCACCCTCGTAGGCAAAATCCTTACGCCATCACTCCGTGGTTTCGAGGTAGCGTACTTGTCTGAGGCAGAAGACGCCTGGAAGATGGCCTGCCCTGGAAGAGATAAATACCCATAGATAAATCAGTTCAGAGAATCTGGGATCAACCTATCTGCACACAAGTACATTCCCACATCCTAAACTCTTGCCCCACCAGCCAGGAAAAAGCACGCATTCTGGCTGTTTCGGAAAGAGAATCCGGCTCCTGGTTGCATGCTCTCCCCTCCTCCAACTTTGGTACATTGCTCGACAATAATACCCTCAGGCTGGCTGTCGGTCTTCGCCTGGGATCCCACATTGTCTCACCCCATCGCTGCCCCTGCGGAACTTTTGTGGATAGCCTTGGACACCACGGTCTATCATGTCCTAAGAGTGCCGGCCGCCTGTCACGTCATGCCTGCCTCAATGACATCCTCCGTCGGGCCTTCGTCAGCGCCAACGTTCCAGCCATCCTAGAGCCACCTGGCCTCGCACGTGACGATGGCAAGAGGCCCGACGGAATGACCCTTGTGCCCTGGAGTGTGGGACGGGCCCTTATTTGGGACGCAACGTGTGTGGACACCCTGGCACCGTCCCACCTCGGTTCAACATCATTGAGAGCGGGCGCGGCGGCTGCAGCTGCTGAGGGGGCAAAATGCCGCAAATATATAGCTCTCACTGACCGGCATATATTTGCGGCATTTGCAGTCGAAACTCTGGGACCGTGGTGCCCAGGGGCCCATAAACTAGTTCGCCAAATATCAAAAAAAATATTCGAGGTCACCGGGGACCGTAGGGCTGGCTCGTTCCTCGCCCAGCGGATCGGCATAGCCATCCAAAGGGGGAACGCAGCCAGCCTTATGGGAACCCTTCCACAGGGTTCGGACCTGGGTGATCTAGCCTAATATATACATATTGGGCTAGGTCACCCACATTATGTTTTATTTATTTTTTTAGGTATTAGTTTTAGTTTTGTAGGTAGTTTTAATTTTAGGTTAATTTTTATTGTAAGTTTGTTATTAATTATGTTTATGGTTTTATTAAATTTTTACATAAATCAATAACTGAGAACATGTCAAATTTATACGATTCAATTTTCAATTTAAAATGTCAGGGTCATATACTCATTTACAGAATAAAGTGGATTATCCAATAAAAGGACTCTCAGTTGACGTTCAAATGTTTCGTCAGATGTTTCCGTTCGTAATTCAGCGGGTAGACGCTCGTAGTATGTCGGGCCGATTACTCGCGGGTTTTTGCATGAAAGCGCCATGCGTCGCGGCACTGTTCTGAGTCTCCCCGTGGATCTGATTATTTTGCCCGGAAAAGAAGTAGCATAGAATAATACTCTTTATTTAAGGAATCAATTAATTTAATTCTAGTAATTGTAGTGAAATACACAGTCACTCTTTATATTTTCTAACGCGCATCAGCCTCCAGTCGCAGTGGACACCGCGACCTTCGTTTGTGTAGATATCCCCATCTCTTTTACTCCAGTATTACAAGAGCGAGAGATACATAATATGCAGATCTCATTGTACTAGAAGGTGTGAGTGATGTTCTCACGCTCGCCCTTTCAGTTACTATAATATGCAGGTTCCTCAAACTTCAAAGCAACTGGTAAATATCAAACGATGCTTCATATGTACATAAGTCCCAAGGAGTCGGTGGTGTCTGTGATGTGAGCCCACGACCGCCGGCTCGGAAGCCACGTGTCTGGCCACTTCGCCCGCAGCGCTCACTCACTACTCTAACTTGTAGATCTAAACTAAGATATTTCTCCACGTAAGGTATTTAGATTGACTGGTGTAATGGCAGTGATTACATTAGTACACCGGAGCGCGCGCGAGCTGTAGGGGGCAGCACAGGAGCCGCCTGCTTATTGCCGTCAATGTCAGGATTAACTTTTCAATTTAAGAAAGAAAGAAAGTAAATACATTTGTTTAACAGCACAATTTGTATGTACGAGTATACTATTTGAAATAGAAAATAACACAAATTAGATACTAAAAAGGATTTGATTTGATTTCAGTATGGACATTTCTTAAATCGAATGAATTAAATAAATTTAGATCAAAAGGTCAAATGCGGTGGTTGCCGAGTGGATATGACGTCCGACTTTCATTCCGGAGGTCGCGGCTTCAAATCCTGGCTCGTACCTATGAGTTTATCGGAACTTATGTACGAAATATCATTTGATATTTACCACTAGCTTTTCGGTGAAGGAAAACATCGTGAGGAAACTGTAATATATGAGTATAATTATGTATGAGGGTAGAACCAATTCT
Source organism: Cydia splendana (assembly GCF_910591565.1). Taxonomy (NCBI): domain Eukaryota; kingdom Metazoa; phylum Arthropoda; class Insecta; order Lepidoptera; family Tortricidae; genus Cydia; species Cydia splendana. Next base: position 2,354,427 of record NC_085979.1, read on the forward strand.
CGGCGACAGATTAATGTATACCTACATATCATCGCTCTCTTTCAATAAATGGTTGTTACCAAGTGGACGTGTCTTATGCTTTCTCTCTCTTCTAGAAGTTCCTGGATAGCTAGTGCACCCTAAGATACTTCAGTGGCGACGAAATCGAACTGTGAACGCGTGTGAAACGTTTTTTTTAGTGGACGAGAGTGAATATCGCAGTGACAATGTCGGTCGGTAAGATTGGTGCTTTCGATGTCCATAAGGATAATTGGGACTTGTATGTGGAGCGCTTGGGACAATTTTTTTTGGCTAACGACGTTAAGCCGGCAGTGCAAGTACCAACTTTAATCACCGTCATGGGTAGTGAAGCGTACGAACTCATGGCAAATTTATGTTCACCGGACAAACCGTCAACAAAAAAATATGATGACCTCGTGGCACTTATGAAAAAGCACCTACAGCCGACACGGAGTACCATGGCCGAACGATTTAAATTTCGTCAGAGGGCACAAAGATGTGACGAAACCATTGCAGAATATACTGCGGAGTTAAAAAAGTTAACAAAAGATTGTGATTTTCAAGAAGCCAATTTAAAAGATAATTTACGAGACCAATTTGTGTGTGGTATCCGTAATGATAGCATTCGGCAAAAGTTATTTACGGAAGATAACCTAACATTTGAAAGAGCATTTAAAATGGCGGTGGCGATGGAAGCTGCGGAAAGTCATGCGGCGCTGGTACAGGACCGGTCTATAACAGAGGAGGGAGTATCATCGTCCATGATGGCAACGGCAGTGCATCAGCTGGCCGCGGTGAAGCGGGACAAGCGGCAGTCGGCGGCGGAGGCGGCCAGTACAGAGCGTTATGGACCGCGCGGGCCAAAGGTCACGCAGTGCGACGGTACAAAGGGCGCGGGCGCGGGCAAGCGACAAGCCGTTAGGAACAGTGCGCACTGGAAGGGTGCACAAACGCAACAATGTTCGGCGTGCGGAGGGCAACATGGGCAGAGCTCGTGTAAATTTAAGGCCTACGTGTGCATAGTATGTAACAAAGAAGGGCATCTTAAGAAAATGTGTCCTAATTTGAGGAAAAACGTCGCATTTCATGCGATGTTAGAAGAGCGGGCAGTCTACGAGTATTCAGACAGGGACAGTAACGCCAGTGACGAGGTAAATAACTTTTCTATAGAGGCTAAAAAGTTTAAGAAGTATGGGCCTTACATGGTGCAATTACGAGTGAATAATGTAAATTTAGTAATGGAAGTAGATACGGGCAGTCCGATATCTTGTATTAGCTATGATTGTTATAAACAATTATTTTCTGAGTATCCGTTAAAAGCTAGCGATTTGAATTTGTGTTATTATACGGACATTAATGTCACACCCACAGGTAAAATATTACCTTCGGTTCAATATAATAAAAAATGTAAAGATTTAGATTTGTATGTCATGGTTAACGGGAAAACGAGTTTACTCGGCAGACAGTGGATAGAAGAATTAGGAATTCTGCCTGACGTAGTAAAATCGGTAAATTGTAATAATGTCAGTACGAAACATATTTTTGATATAAACGATTTCAGTTCCAGATATTGTGAAGTGTTTGAAGACGGCTTGGGAAGGTTTACCGGCGGAACGGTGGGGTTCCGGCTGCGCGAGGGCGCGGCGCCCGTGTTCCTGCGCGCGCGGCCGCTGGCGTACGCGCTGCGCGAGCCGGTTGAGCGCGCGCTCGATCAGCTGGTGGCGGACGGTGTGATCACTCCGGTAAACTCGTCCGACTGGGCTACGCCTATTGTTCCGGTGATGAAAAAAGATGGAACCATTCGGGTATGTGCTGACTTTAAATTAACTCTCAACAAATGTTTGGAAGTGGACCGTTTCCCGCTGCCACGAGTGGAGGACTTACTTGCTAAATTACATGGAGGGAATCGATTTACAAAATTAGATTTATCACAAGCATACGCACAATTTGAATTAGATGAGTCCAAACGGTTTACAGTCATAAACACTCATAAAGGCTTGTTCATGTACAATCGACTTATATACGGCTTAGCTTCGAGCCCTGGTATTTTTCAGAGGAAATTAGAACAGCTGTTCGGAGATTTACCGCGTGTAGGTATTTTTTTAGACGATCTGATAATAACCGGGGAAGATGACGAAACGCATTTAAAAACGTTACACGAGGTGTTCAGGAGGCTCAAAACTTACGGTCTGAAGGTTAGGAAAGATAAGTGTACTTTCTTTTCCAAGTCGGTGACGTATTTAGGTTTCGTTATCAGTAAACAAGGTGTACACACGTGTCCCGAGAAAATAGAAGCAATAAAAAAAGTTCCCGAACCAAGTAATATTACTGAGTTACGTTCGTTTATAGGCTTAGTAATGTATTATGCGAAATTTGTCCGAAATATTAGTACAATACTCACACCGTTTTACAAGTTACTAAAGAAGGGGGTTACTTTTCAGTGGAACCAGGAGTGTAGTGAGGCGTTTAGGAGAATAAAAGAAATATTAATGTCTAGTGAAGTCCTGGCTCATTATTCTCTCCATCTGCCGGTGGTTCTCACATGTGACGCTAGTAGTTTGGGGGTAGGTGCTGTGGTGTCTCACATTACGCCCGGTAGCGTACGCGTCACGAACACTCAATGCAGCAGAGAAGGGCTATTCCCAAATTGAACGTGAAGCACTAAGTATAATATTTGGGGTGAGGAAATTCCACCAATATTTATACGGTAGAGAGTTCACTTTACGAACCGACCACAAGCCTCTGGTATCTATTTTTGGCGAAAAGAAAGGAATACCCATGGTCTAATAAAACATGGTCTTCCATTCCCAGAGTGACACGCGATTACGTCACAATAACATTGCCACTTTATTTCAACATAACATGTTACATGGGTACATTATACCTATGGTTAATAAGTTAAAATATTTCTTTATAATTTTATAATTTTCATTTATATGTATTTTAGCTTAAATTTTACAATAACACGTCATTTTTAATTACTCGTTAGCAATATCTTCCGATTCACGAAAGAAATTTCAGACTTTCGGGTAATTCTGTTTATACTACTGGCAACACAGGATAGCGCTGGGGACATTTGACAATTCGGATCTAGATAACTTCATGCCCTGACCGTCATCCTTGTCGAACGCGTGTTAATTGTTATTTCCTTCTCGCTCAGTGTCAGCAGTCGCAGTGTTTTCCAAACTTTTCACGTCGTAAGCTTGGTAATTAATGTGTAACTGTGAATTAGTTTTTTAAACGTTTGTCTTGTATAGATAAATAAAGTTTAATTTAATACATTAGATTTGTTTTATTTTACTATGTTTCTACATGAATAACTTAAAATTAATGCCGTTAAAATAATTTTCACCGTTGGTTAAAATTCTCCCACATTTCAAAGTTTGAGAACCTGTAAACAGCATGATGACGTAGGCGCGTGTCAGTTAGGTCATACGCGAATCTCGGAATGGAGTACCAGGCGGAGTATATTATTATACCATGGGAATACCAGTAATGGCAGCTAGTAGACTTCAACGGTGGGCGGTATTGCTAGCCGGATATAATTTTAATATTGAATATGTGCGCAGTGAGAATAACGCGGCAGACGCCCTGTCCCGTTTACCGGTAAAAAGATCGGTCGGTTTAACGAAAGAGGTTACGTATTTGAATTTTGTTCAAGATTTTTTACCCATAGATAAAAAAATGGTTCAGGTTAGCACAGAAAAAGATCCTTTATTAAGGCAAATAGTAAGTTACTTACAGGCCGGGTTGGGCGGAGGCGGGTCCATATGCAAGGAATAATTTGCGGCCGGTCGCTGCTTGCGATGGGTCTGTCTCTATGGTAGCTACCTGTCCGGTAGTTGGCATGGTGAATGGTCTCGGGGGGAGCACAAGTTGCGGAGATCCTCGAGGCAAAACTGGTTGTGCTCCTTCCCGAGGTTACTGCCTGTTAACTGCCTGGTTCTACCGTAGAAACAGGCAGAACGGAAACAACCAGTTGAACTATCTCAGGGTGAGTTTTGCAACGGATCGAACGCCGGGCTCGGAAGTCGATGATGTCATCCGTATGACTTCATCTATAACGGGGCCAGGTAAGTGAACCAGTGCAAAGAACACCCTTCACGCAATCCCAACCCATCCCTATCCCTCAGATGGATCTGTATTTGTGTGCCAACATCGAAAAGCCACTGTAGGTTCGTCTCCTTTGACGGAGGCGAGCATGCAGGGGCGGGAAGATTGGTGGCCGCAAATAACGATCCATATCCCACGTAATCAGCCGTAAGCGATGATGTGGCATGTCGCAGCGGGCTTTTCATCCACAAAGAAGGATGATTAGCGGTAGAATGCCACCCGCGTGTTTGTGCCGTGCGCGGGGACCCGTACGGGTGGAGAAGGAGATCCTGGGAGCGGGCGCGAAGCGGGGGTCTGTTGTCGTTATCCCCGTTAGAAGAAGTTCCTTCGGCTCTAGATTCATCTCACACGGGAGGTCTAGACCTAGCCAGTCAAGATCAATCGGCTGTTGTGTCCAGTCAGATGGCCGCATGGCGAGTGTCCTGGGGTGTAGGGGTCTGTAATCGGCGGAGCACGACTCCCATGTCGGCTGTGGAGCTGACTAGGGTTTTGGCACCGTGCGGATTCATGGGCAACGCACTTTGGGACGCTATATCAGCTTGGTATCCCTGATGCGTCAAAGCATCCCAAATGTGAGGCTCCGAGGAGGGTGGGGAGCCAAGCTGCTGAAAATTTCACTGGTGGTTTATGGACAACATAATACCAAAAACGACGGAAGGAGGAAAAGCCGGACCCGTACGGGATGAGGCAAAGGCGCATAGCGCAAAGGTTGCTGCACCAGCTCTTAGTGGGCCTGTCCCTGACAGGAACGCGAGAGTAGGTAGCGGTAAGGTTTGGCGGTCCGCGAGGACGGAGGACGCGCACGGCGCGAAAGGCAGAGGCCATGGTGGAGCAGGCCACTCCAAAGGTACCACTCGCGCCGAGCAAGTTCCCCCAGGGGGACCGACTAGCGCAGGTGCCGGAGGAGTAGGCAGCGGAACGATGGCCTACTGCAAGAGGCAAACGGGAGCACCGCTTCCAAATCCTGCTGGCGTTGCTCCGGGCGCCCTCGACAGCGCGGCCATGCCTAAGGGCGTGGACGTGCAGTCGGGTGGAGGAGCCGCTAAATCCAGGAGGCAGAAGAGGCGTGCGAAGGCGCGACTTAGAACGGACGCGGAATCGGTGGCCGGACCCTCCACAAGTGGAGCGGGAAGGCCACAGAATAAGAGGTCACTGGGGGCCAGTGGCGATTCATCTCTGCTCGCTGGTGACTCCAAGAGAGCGAAGGTAAGGGGATCGTTCGCGGAAGTCACGGCGAGCGAGAAGATGGCCATCGTCCCAGTGGCCTTTCCTGCCGAGAAAGTGGTGCAGGAGCATATGCCGGCCATCGTAGGAGCTCTGCTACTATCTCTTGACGAGGCCGAAGAACCAATGCCCGACATCACACTCGGCAATCTCGTGGGGGGCGCGCTCAACGTCACCTGCAAGGGGAGGGAATCCGCGGCATGGCTCAGCACGGTAATCGGAGGTGGAGAGATTGCCGGGCTGCGCCTGAAGGTCGTGAGTGCCAAAGATCTGCCGAAACCGGTCAAGATGGCCTGGAGAACGGTGGTCGATGGCACTCAGGACATGGCGAGAGCCCTCAGGGTGCTGCAGAGGAGGAACCCTAGGCTGCGCACGAGCGAGTGGAAGGTAGTCGACACCGTGGGGTCGGGGCCGAGCACCAGGCGAATCGTACTGATGGACCGGGTGTCGGCCGCCGTCATCAAGGAGGCCGACTACGTTCTGCACACAGGGCTCGACACCAGCCACTTCAAGCTTCTGGAGGAAGCGCGGGAGCAGGGGCCTGGGGGGGCTGAGGTCGAGCCGTGTAGGGAGGGGGGAGAGGGGGGGGAGGTAGCCCAGAAGGCTACGGTCGCTGTGGCGACAGGGGGGGCCCCGGAACGGGAGGCGCCACCAGCCGGTGACGCACCTGTGGAGGTGGCGGAGGATCAGTCGGAGGAGGCCGGGGGCATGGTGCAGCTAGGAGAGGACCATGCTGGACCGCGCATGTCTCGAGCATCGTCACCGATTTCATCGATGGCGGGCTCAGAGGATCTGCGTGGTCTGGCGGAACTCTACCTGGAGGGTACCATGTCACCCATGTCCTTCGACGACACGGTCCAGGAGGTGGCTGCTGATCTCAGCACCACCAAACAATAAACGCCGCAATGGAGGGCTTAAGGTGCGTACAGATTAATCTCCAGCACAATAAAGCAGCCACTGCCCTTCTGGCTAAGCTGTTAAAAAGCGATAAATTCGATATTGCTCTTATTCAAGAACCATACATTTACAAAGGCGAGATAAGAGGCTTAAACGGTACTGGCGGGACATTGTTATATGTTTGTCCTGAGAGTACTATGAGGACATGTATCTATGTTAAAAATGGCATTGACGCTCTGCTTCTACATGCTTTCTGTTCCAGGGATGTAAGGCACTAATCATCTCATCAGCCTACCTTCCCTACGAGGCAGCGGATCCAATCACTGGGCAACTGAGGGATCTCGCTGCTTACGGCAGCCAGGCGAACACCGACCTGATCATCGGCTGCGATGCAAATGCTCACCACGTCATCTGGGGGAGCTCGGATGTCAACAGAAGAGGAGAGAAGGTACTGGATTTTCTGGTAAGCTCTTCTTTACAACTATTAAATAAAGGCAATGAACCGACATTCGTCAATGCAAGGCGGGGGGAGGTTATTGATATAACGCTAGCGTCCAACAACGCGAGTAATAAGATTAGCTCATGGCATGTCTCTGGGGAGATTTCTTTATCGGACCACAGATATATATGCTTCAGGTATAAGACTAAAATCCAATTAGAAACTATACGCAAACGGAATCCCAGGAACACCAACTGGTTAGCGTTCAAAAGCGACCTGGAGGTGGAACTGGGAGACCCTAAAGGCAAGTTAAACTCTATTATTGACATAGAACTTGAAACAGACAGAATAGCACAAGCTGTCTATACAGCTTGGACAAACAACTGCCCGGAAAAGAAAATCCTGGCGAAGAAGGTGCCCTGGTGGAACCCGGAGATTGCAAAACTCCGGAAGGAAACCAGGGCTGTCTTCAATGATGCTAAAAGGACCAACGACTTCGAGCATTACGCGCGAAAACTCACGGAATACAGCAAAGCTGTGAGGAAAGCAAAAAGGAAAGCATGGATGAACCATTGCGATCAAATCAGGTCCATACCGGAAGGCATGAGACTTACAAAGGCACTAGCTGCAACGAAGTCAGTTCCACTCACTTCCATTAGAAGAAGTGACGGAAGAATGACTGAAACGGGGCTAGAAACCCTCAAAGTTATGTGTGACACACACTTCCCAGGCTCGATAATACATCAGAGCGTAACGGACGATGGAACCGGTGCAATGGAACAATCCATCAGCACGACCAGATACAACTGGGACACGTCTAAAAAGGTAGTAGATCACGATAAGATACAATGGGCACTATCCACATTTCAACCATACAAAGCCCCGGGGCCAGATGGAATCTACCCCATACTACTACAAGAGGGCGCCAATGTACTAATACCGCACTTAGGTAGACTGTACAGAGCGTGCATAGCCTTCGGACACGTACCGCGTGTGTGGAGGATGGTAAAGGTAACGTACTTGCCTAAACCGGGCAAAGCAGATTACACAGAAGCCAAATCATACAGGCCGATAAGTCTGTCATCGTTTTTCCTCAAAACACTGGAGAAACTGGTAGACAGACACATAAGGGATGGTCCTCTTAAGAGGCATCCGCTGCACCAATTGCAGTGTGCGTATCAGCCGGGTAAATCGACTGAAACGGCACTACACCTGGTGACAACCAGAGCGGAACAGGCGATAGAGAACAAAGAACTATGTCTGGCCACTTTTATAGACGTGGAGGGGGCATTTGACCGCACCACGTATCAGGCAATCAATATTGCAGCATCTAAACACGGCATAGAACCAACAATCTGTAGATGGATTGGTACTATGCTAAATAGCCGACTAATAAAATCCTCCCTTATGGGAGATGAAATATTAGCTACGGCCACGAAGGGTTGTCCACAGGGTGGGGTTCTCTCACCAACTCTCTGGAGTCTGGTAGTTAACTCACTGTTGGAAGAACTAAACAAAGGCCCAATACATACGGTAGGGTACGCAGATGATTTAGTGATTCTTGTAAACGGGAAATTCCCGGGAACAGTATCGGAAATCATGAATAAAGCACTGAAGCAAGTGGAGAGATGGTGCAACTGTCATCAACTCTCCATAAACCCAGGCAAAACAGTGGTAATACCGTTTACCAGGAAAAAGACCCTTAATGGCATGAAGCAGCTGAAGCTTTATGGAAGGGTACTGGATATGTCCAATGAAGTGAAATATCTAGGCGTTACACTAGATAAAGAGCTGAACTGGAGAAAGCATGTCGAACTAACAACCACCAAGGCACTTAGAGTGTTTGGAATGTGTAGATCGGCTTATGGCAAAACGTGGGGTCTAAACCCAAAGGTACTAAGATGGATCTATACCATGATGGTAAGACCAATCATCTTGTACGGATGCCTGGCATGGTGGCCAAGGACACTAAAGAGCACATGCAGGGATGCCCTTATGAAAATACAAAGAACGGCATGCATGGCTATTACTGGCGCGTTTAGAACGACGCCAACAGCGGCGATGGAGGTACTGCTAGACCTCTCGCCGCTACACCTAGTGATACAATCTGAGGCGCGGAAATCGCTACACAGGTTGACCCTAACAGGCCTCTGGAGCGATAGCAAGCCAAAGACCAAACACACAAACATGGAATGTGACAATTTCATGAAAAGGATTACGAACATGGGCTGCGATAAGATGCAACCCAAGTTTGTGTTCCATAAGAATTTTAACGTTAAAATTCCAACAAGGGCTGAGTGGACCGAAGGTCTTGAAGCACCAATCTCTGATGAAAACGACATCATATGGTACACAGATGGGTCTAAGACAGAATCTGGTACGGGGGCAGGCATTTATGCAAATGACTTTAGTAGTAGTATAAGCATGGGCAATTACGCCACTGTCTTCCAAGCCGAGACATTCGCTATAATTGCCTGTGTGCATGAGAATATAGTTAGGCGAACCCAAGGGAAGAATATCTATATACTCAGCGACAGTCAGGCCGCTCTCAAAGCGCTCGAAGCTCCCAGAGTGGACTCTAGACTGGTATATAATGGCGTCCAAGCCCTGAACCAGCTTGGAAGGCAAAACAGAGTGCAACTGGTATGGATCCCAGGGCACGAGGGATTCATAGGCAATGAAAATGCAGATGAACTCGCCAGAGCCGGATCTGTAAGTAACCTTATAGGTCCGGAACCATTCGTGGGGCTCTCACAGGGAACCATCACAACGGCTATTAAAGACCATACCAAGACCAAACACCAGGAAGAATGGGATAGTCTGACGGGTCTAAAGCATGCAAAGCTCTTTATGCAAGGAATAGACTCCGGCTGGAGCAAAAAGCTTTGGAAACTTAGCAAAAGACAACTCCAAACCATAACGGGGGTGTTTACTGGCCATTACGGGGTCAAAGGATTTCTGGCCAAGATGGGACACTCTGACAACACCGATTGTCGTATGTGTGGCGAAGAGGAAGAGACAGTAAGACACTTAATGTGTGAATGTCACGCCCTCGCCAGACAAAGAATGAAGGACTTTGGAGCAGGATACCTGGAACCAAAGGACTTTAAAACGCTACCCATGAGCTCCATCATCCGACACATGGATATGGTGGGAAAAGCTCTTGAGTAGTTGACGGATCTCTTCTAGGGGGTAACTGCACAAAAGATCCCTATGGGTCGAAGTGTATCCGCAAGGGCCCCCGAAAACAATAAGATAAGATAAGATACAGGCCGGGTGGCCATTATCAGTAAACGATAGGGAGGTCCAACCTTACTTTTTACGACGAAACGAATTGTATATGGATAGGGGCTGCATGGTTTGGGGCTACCGGTTAGTAATCCCAGAAGTGCTGCGGGAAAAATTATTACGGGAGCTGTATGTGGGACACATGGGTATTGTAAAAATGAAGAGTATGGCGCGCAGTGTGATGTGGTGGCCGGGCATCGACGCGGACGTGGAGCGTGCCTGCAGGAGCTGCGGCACGTGCGCGGCGGTGAGCTCGGCGCCGCCGCGCGCGGCGCCGCAGCCCTGGCGGTACTTGACAGATGCCTGGACCAGATTACATATCGATTTCTTGGGACCCGTACAGGGTAGAACTTTTTTGATTCTTATCGATTCGACTTCTAAATGGTTAGAGGTTTTTCAAATGCAGTCGACCACGGCGAAATCCGTAATTAAGGTATTAAGAGAGACATTCGCGCGTTTCGGTTTACCACGGGAAGTAGTTTCAGATAACGGACCACCCTTTACGAGCCACGAGTATAATAGTTTTATGTCACATAATCGGATCAAGGTCACCTTTGCGGCCGCATACCATCCGGCGTCCAACGGGGCCGCGGAAGCGGCGGTCAAGTTGTGCAAGCGGGCAATTAAAAAGGCTATGCGGGATGGTGGCGACATAGATGCAGCGTTGCAGGCTTACCTTCTAGCGTATCGAAATGTAGAACATAGTACCACAGGGGTATCACCGGCAGAGCTACTGCAGCGTAGGAAGCTTCGTTCCAGGCTAGACTTGTTAAAGGATGGATCGGTAGAAGACAGAGTCAAAGAACGGCAAACAAAGCAAGTAACTTACGCTGGCGGTACATCCAGGGAATTTAACGTGGGGGAAAAGGTATGGTATAGGAACTATAGTGGGGGTAAGAGATGGTTAGATGGCAAAATTCAGGAAAAAACAAGTTCACGTAATTACATAGTTGCGGCGGAAAACGGTTCACCCATTCATAGACATGTGGATCAACTTAAAAGTCGCTGGATGAGCTCATATGAGGATCCGTCTCCATCATCACCAACCCAGGAGTCGGACGGTTTGGGGAGTGAGAGCAACGACACATCTAGTGTAACGGTTCAAGATCAATGCTCTGAGGAATCTGGTGGGGCAGCGGTGGCAGCTCCCTCACCACCCCGACCAAATAGGTCAGAACCCACCGACCCCCCGGCCCACACTGAGACCTAGGGACAAGTTACCACTTGTAAAAAGATATGGTTTCGAGATAGACTAAATACTTTATCATCCTTTTAATGTACCTAGGTTAATTGTAATTTAAATACATGTTAGAAATAAGGGTGGAGGTGTAATATATGAGTATAATTATGTATGAGGGTAGAACCAATTCTCGGCGACAGATTAATGTATACCTACATATCATCGCTCTCTTTCAATAAATGGTTGTTACCAAGTGGACGTGTCTTATGCTTTCTCTCTCTTCTAGAAGTTCCTGGATAGCTAGTGCACCCTAAGATACTTCAGAAACCTGCATACATCTGCGAAGAAATTCAAAGGTGTATGTGAAGTAGGGCTTCCAAATACCGGGCTTCTTTCAATACCGGTATTAATACCGAAACTGCCTTCATCAATACCGGGATCCCGGTATTGTCTATAAATGGCTTAAAAAAATTGAGTTTTTTTTTAAAGGCTCACTTTTACACCAGATATGTATGTCCTTAGCTTAGGATATTAAACAATAATCGCCATCTGCAATAATTATGTGAACCCTTCAGGTTGGCAATCATTTTATCCGCCTTGTTGACTTCACAAGTCACATTTTTAGTTCAATCTAATAATCAGCCAATAAATATTCTTTGGCACCAAAAATTCGTATGCCATTACAATTAATTTCTTTCTACTTTTTGATAAAATTTTAAGAACTAATTATATTAAGGGCCTACCCGACATTTTTCTAAAATAAAACACTTTTTTCGTATCTAGTTTGCAGTGAAGAATCTTACAATTACATGTACGAAATCGAAATATTTGGGTTCGTCTTTGACGTCTCGAGAAACGTGTCCAGGGTTTTCATTTTAAACTAATTAACACAAAGGTTATGGCCAGAAAAACAGTTTTTAGCCTAAAATTGTTCAACTTTAATGCCAAATATCTCGAAGGCAATGAACTTTGAAGTAAATATAGGATACTAAACTGCAAAACTTAATTCAAGACCAAAAAAAGTAAGACAATGTTGCCACTGCAATAATTTGTTTGTAAAATAGTAAATTCCTTTTGATAAATAATCACGCTAAGATAATCTATTTATTAGTAATTATACTTCTGCGATTTAAAAAAGTACTTTTATATACTTATTTTTGCATAAATACAAGACGCGCTAGTAAAAAGTGGCAACATATTCTTACTTTTTTTGGTCTTGAATTACGTTTTGCAGTATATATTGCTTCAAGATGTTGTTTGTTAATATAATAAGCTACAAAAAACATTAGAAAACTAAGGGATTCAGATCGAAGGTCATTCGCGTGGGGTAGCCCCTAAATATATCCTGAACATCAGAATTCATCACCAAATATTTATCTAACGCATATGCACAGATCTTGTTTCAATTAAATGATCTTCTTTAATTAAATTGGCAAGTTATCTTCTTGATACAGCCGAATTTGACCATTTTAATAGATTTTAAACGTTATAATAGGCACATTTTCCTTGTTTTTGAAAATACCGGGATCCCGGTATTTCATTAAAAAATACCGGTATTGAAAAATCTGTTTAAACAGACGGGATCCCGGTATTTCGGGATCCCGGGATCCCGGTATTGGAAGCCCTAATGTGAAGTCCGCAATCCGCATTGGGCTAGCGTGGGGACTATAGCCCAAGCCCTCTCGCGCATGAGGGGAGGCCTGTGCCCAGCAGTGGGACGTATATAGGGGCTGTCCATAAATTACGTCATCGATTTTTGACGATTTTTGACCCTCCCCCCTAAAATCATCCAAAAATCATGCTTCGAATGACCTCGTTTCCTCCTACGTTATGCTACCATCATCCGATGTCCAGACCCCCCCCCCCCCCCTAATTTGAAATGACGTAATTTATGAATTTTATGAATTTTTTATTTTTTATTATAGATTAAAAGGTACCCTCTAACGCGAACGTTCCCTACAAGGTTTCTCTTCAGTGTGTATCATCCGGCGTCGTCGCAGGTGCTGTTAAGGCTGCAGTTGTAGTCGCTATTGCTACGGTTTAGGCTTGTTCCCTGTATGCGACTTCTGGTGACGGCGTAGGGTTGCTTTATCACGACACTTGTAATCACAACGACTACATTTGAAAGGCTTCTCGCCAGTATGTGTCCGTTCATGTCTGTGTAAGCTTGACCTGTCACTGCACTTGAAGTCACACTGACTACATGTGTACGGCTTCTCTCCGGTGTGTATCTTCAGGTGTTGTTGTAACAGTGACTTCCGACTGCATTTGTAATCACAGTGGCTACACTGAAATGGCCTCGCCCCAGTATGTACCATCAGGTGTTGTTGTAAGTGTGACTTCCGACTGCATTTGTAATCACAGTGGCTACACTGAAATGGCTTCGCCCCGGTATGTATCATCAGGTGTTGTTGTAAGTGTGACTTCTGAATGCATTTATAATCACAGTGGCTACACTGAAATGGCTTCGCCCCGGTATGTATCATCAGGTGTTGTTGTAAGTTTGACTTCCGATTGCATTTGTAATCACAGTGGCTACAATGAAATGCCTTCACCCCACTATGTATTATCAGGTGTTGTTGTAAGTCTGACTTCCGATTGCATTTGTAATCACAGTGGCTACACTGAAATGGCTTCGCCCCAGTATGTATCATCAGGTGTCTTAGTAAGTCTGACTTCCGATTGCATTTGTAATCACAGTGGCTACACTGAAAAGGCTTCGCCCCAGTATGTGTCCTTTCGTGTCTTCGTAAATTACAACTAACACAGCACTTGTAGTCGTAATGACTACATTTATAAGGTTTTTTTTTTGTGAGTATTCTCTGGTGCCTCCGGTTGTGCCTCTTCTGGTGACGTCGTAGTTTTGATTCATCATTGCATTTGAAATCACAGTCGCTACACTTAATAGGATTTCCAGCAATGTGTATTGTTTGGTGTTTGTGTAAATGATGTAAATCACTTTTACAAGAACTTGTGTAACTACCGTGACTACGATTAAAATTGTTCTCCAAAGAGTGACTCTTTAAATGAGTCTCCAAACTTTTCTTGGAACTTGTTGCATACTCACATTCAGCACACATAAAATTTGTTACACCGTGTTCGCTTTTCTCGTGTTCTATCACAAGAAATTCGGTTTGAAACGTAGAACTACAAAAATCACAAGCAAATGGTTTTTGTCCGGTCAATAAATTAGTGTGTTGAATGTGTTCTCGTAAAACAGACTTGTTCATGAAATGTTTGCCACAGTGTTCGCAGCGGTATGGTTTGCTTCCACTGCGAACAGTCGCGACGCCGCGGAGGCGCTCGAGCACCACGGAACAAGCCATCGCGAGCTGTTCCCTGGCGCGGGCGGCGCTGCCCTCCGAACACACTGAAACATACATTTACAAAACAATTTAAACAGGTTGTAAGTGTTATGTTATAACGCGTATAATTAATTTAACAAACATCGGCTTTGTAGGGGATATTCATCGAAATATTTTTATTTTAACCGAGCTATAACAAACACAACCATCATGATCACCATCTTTCGCTTGCCATTATCCCATTCGCTTGGGGTCGGCGCAGCATGTCTTTTTCTTCCAGACTTCTCTGTCACCCGTCATCAGCGCTGTTCATTCACTTGCGTTCGTATCATATCATCTCTCACACAGTCCATCCACCTTTTCCTCGGTTTTCCATTTGTCTTACTTCCATCCACATTCATTCGTAATAGCTTTCTCGTCACATGAGTTTTATCCCTCCGCATCACAGGCTAGTACCACGCTAGGCGATTCGCTCTTACTTTTGCTACTATGAGGCTTCCTCTTATATACTCATTCCTTATCCTATCCATTCTCGTCACGCCCCACATCCATCTTAACATTCTCATCTCCGCTACATGCAATCTAAAAATATCCCCGCTATATAATCATTAATCACGAGTATGGGTGGTACATACCATCATCATATATATAAAATTGAAAAACCAGAACGGGATAAAAAACGAGCGAAGAAGAGAGATGGCGCCTTACAAATTTCTAAAAAAGTTTTTGACACGTATCTCGAATACAACGCACGTATGATAAGAAAAAACTGTTTAAATCTATTATCTACATATGAGAATAAAACAAGAACATAAAAACTATCGCTTTCGTATTCCTATTCGCTTAATTTACAATAAGGAAAAGAAATTTTCATAACAATCTTCATTTTACGACTTCGACCATTTCTCGGGAACTCTCGGTTGCTTTCGTTTGGCGGTGCTACAGATTAGACCAAATAATCCGTAAGTTAAAGTAAACTAAATTATGTTTGTCATGTTGGTATACAGGTATTTCTGAGTTTTTTTACACGAAGTAAAATAAAAAGTGCTGCCAACCTCAACCTTAGTCCATAACCCATACGAGTGAATTATGCCATTTATGACATATCAATCAAATTAATATTATCGTATGATTATAGAGTTAATAATTTGTATTTTATTGTTTTAAATTTCTTTATGAGTTATTATTATTCAGATTGATTTTCATGGCTCGGCAAACATTGTCATTCGTCCAGGGAAAGGGCTGCCGAGATGAGCCAAAAATACAAAGTTATAGAATGGGAGACGAGCGTACTTGGGACAACAAAATGGGAGACGCCCGATGGCGAGAGCTATCGCAAGATCGCAAGAAACATGACGTGATCTGGTATCGGTCCGGTGGTATATAGGTACATATTGATAGAAAATTAAATAATTACTTAATCTTAATTACTCATATTTTTATGGTTTATATGGTTGTTACTAAACCAGCTTATAAAGCGCTTCGGATGGGCTGTCTGCTCGGACCACACGCTCGCATTTCAATTACATCCACCTTTACAAAATCCACCAACCAACCAACTCGGTTTGGTGTTCCTACCTACTGGGATTTTATTCCCAGTAGTTACCACTGGTAATAACTTAGTGGTAACTAGTGGGAATGACTCGTGGTGTCGCAGTACTCACCCGTCACGCAGTCCTCGTCACTCGCCGCGTCCGACACCTCCGACTTGACTGCCCGCTCCTCCACTACAACAACAACTCTACTTCAGGCTGTGTCTTACATTTAAAATTTAACAGTAGGTATTAAAGACTCGCATTGTCGAGCGTGGATTATGGCGATAGAGTTTGGTATAAGTATTTAGACAAAAATAATGCTTGAAAGAATGTATTTTTATGCAGCACACGGTGAAGGAAACATCGTGAGGAAACCGGACTATTCCCAGTAAGGCCTAGTCTCTCCTATGGGTTGGAAGGTCAAATGGCAGTCGTTTTCGTAAAAACTAGTGCCTATGGCAATTTTTAGGATTAGTTGCCAATCGGACCCCAGGCTGAGTATCCACTTTTCTATACATCGAGTATGACGACGTGGGTATTGGGTAGGCACTTAAGTTGGGGTACTTACTGTATAATGGATCATAAAATTCTTAAATTAAGAATGCAATCATATCTAATTTCGATTACTTTTATTTCGAAGATCGTATTCTTGAATCTCTGATGTTATAATCTTTAGTCCCGGTCCCGGTATATTGGTAGATTAGAGAAAAGCCTTACCAATAATACAGTTTGTGTTTCCTATTCAAGTTGGTACTTACGCGACATCTCATCACCTGTAACATCTTCGTTCGCCGAGTCTGGCTTGACTAGGAGCTCTTCACCTGAAACAAACATACTATTTGTGGTTTGTGTCGACGACTCAGGGATCTCACACCCTCGCTCCGGATCTTGCCTGGTGCAACAGATCTGGTTCAGTGTGGCCACGCTGCCAGTGATATGGTAAAGTTTAAATTTTCTTAATTTCACCACAATAGAAAAAAGCCCTTCAGATAGATGACAGTATGAATCATATAAATGTGCAACGTAGAAAAAAAATCTGATATTTTTAATTTAAAAAAGTTAAAACAAAACACCCCTCGATTGATAGTTTTAAAAAAGTTGTCCAGAAAGAACAGCATTGAAATGCACTTTGTGCTTATTTAAATTGGTGAAGTAATAAACATGTCTAAATAGACGTAGACGTAGTATACTCCATAGACGCGACTGCTACAGGCGCAATTGAAGTCTGATTTCCACTTGAACTAGTTTATTGTACATGAAGCAGGTACTCAGTGTACTCACCCAACAGCGGGTCACCCTCGTCGCTCGCCCCGTCTCCGGCCGCCATGTTTAACCGGAGCATGTCATCTAGAGCAACCAACACTATATTGAACCTCATGTTCCCCACAGTAACCGGGGCTGAGTGCAATTTCTTCTTTACAATGGTTCCGCCATAGGATTATTTTTAATAACACTTGTTATCTTGAAGTAATTTATTTTACTTTCACATTTTTTTCTGTTCTTACACTGCTGATAATATTAAATATTTTACAAATCTCTTAATACCCATAGATTCAATATTCACATTTATGCAGATGTTTTAAATGTAACTTTAGCCCATTGTTCACACATTGCGCATCATCATATCTTCTAAACCTGTCCTTAAAACTAATGACTTACGCAATCTCTCATCAGGTGTTTCATCTTCTTCCAGCATCTCCGGTTTGACCGGCAGCTCTTCACCTGAAGCAAACATACAAGTTTATAAGCAACAGGCTAGTTTAGCCACAAGCTATTCAAACCTAGTAACCACTACTGTAAACCAAATTCCTATTAGCAACCAAGTAGTGAAGGTTTGGAACAAACTGCCAGAAGATGTGGTCTCGGCTCACAATGTCAACACCTTAGACAAGCACATATTTGTGTCTTCTAATGACATAAAGTATCTGAAAATTACTAGATACAGGCAACATTGGTTGTTATTAGTGTTCCAAAGGACTCGAGCCTTTTAGTTTTTTTTTTAGGGCTCGCCTCATATCTTGACACCTAAAAGGCTAAAAGCCTATTTCTGTTTAATTAGTAAAATAGGCTTTTAGCCTTTTAGGCGTCAAGAGATGAGGCGAGCCCTAAAAAAAGACCTAAAAGGCTCGAGTCTTTTGGATCACTAGTTGTTATAACTGCCTGCTATAGCTTATTTTCCCCTCATGTGCTGCACATATTTTTTTCCAATACTTTCCTTGTATGCTAATCCACATTTTGGCATATGAGAAGTTAAATAAAATAATGATTATTTATCATTGCAGAAGAGTAGACTCACCCGATACAGGCTCACTGGTTCCATCTCCATCCTGCATGTCTAGGTTTTCTGGCTCAACTGCAGATTCTTCCTCTAGAGCAAACAAACACAAAACAAGTAAACATTCTCTGCCTGTTATAGTTATGCTCACACAGCAACTTTCAAGAAGTCCAATAACACTATCTAGCGGGCTATTGGGCAGTCAATGCTTAGCAGGAGGGTGTATGGTGCAACCATCTAGTATTGCAGATTTAAGAGTGATTGTAACATAGTTATTAAATGGCCTTCTGTACTCAATCAAACCTTTAACACTACTCGCAGCCTGCAACTCCGCTTGGCTGCGCTGCACTTGCAGCTTGAAGTCGCTCGCGTCTCGCAGGCGGCCCACGCACGCCGAGCAGATGCCGCACGAGCCCGAGCCGCCCACCACCAGCTGCACATTCAAACAATTATCAATTAACGCAATTATAGGTAGTGTAAGGTCACATACACCAACTAAATTGACATATTTACAATATTTACATGTATATCGAAGCACCGTTTGATCATATCGACATATATCTCCGTTTTGCCGAGATGTGTGTACGGCGTCGTCAGGTCCTTGTCCGGAGCACACCGCAGGCAGCAACGACACGCATGCATCACGTCCATCGCAGCAACCGTGCAGAGCGCAAGAATACTTCAATAGTCCCAAAAATAACACAACAAACTGAGCGTATTCTACAAGCGTACAACGCTAAGCTAACCTCAATTATTTGACAGTGTAATGACACTGACAGTTCAGCTGTAAGCCCACTTAGGCACGAGCGCTTTTTCAACGCGCGTTAATTGCATTTTTAAATTAATAGTGATATTTGAGTGCTCTACGTTTTTAAAAATGCCTCCAGACGAGATTGCGTATAATATGAATAACGTCAAAAATTATTAGTCTTGCGTACGCAACGCGGATTGGCGAAAAATTGTTCCCGTCTGGACTGGCCTTTAAGCTGTCAAATTATTAAGGTTATGTTACTTTGTATTTTTTGCCAGGTGAATAAATAAATAGACTTTCCTTTCGTTGATCGAGGCTACTGAGCTCCTAGTGAGTATTATATTCTTTGCTACTGAGGTTAGCGACAAAGGTACTTACCAAAGAATATAATACTCACTAGGAGAAGAACGATAACTCCATACAAAAAAATGTCCCTTTCAAAAGTTCGTTTATACTACTAGCGCTCTGGTAGGATACCATTGTAATTAGAATTGACAACCCGTTTAGCCTAGCGGGTATTGGCAGTAATCCAGTTCAGGAAGCTAATGGTCCTGGGTTCGAATCCCAGAGAGGGAATTTCTTTTTGTATTTTTTTATTTTTTGTTGATGTCAGGTTTTTAAGAGCCCATCAACGTGCACACTAGCGCCACTGCTGAATACATTAAATTAGTTTTTATGTTATTGGATTCGTCAATCTACCCGTCCAAAGTTAAAACGGCCGTTTTTGTTTTGAGCTCATAGATCGACGAATCCAGCAACATAAAATCTAGTTTGATGTATTCAAAAGGTACCTAAATACACAATACAGTCCGTAGCGGCCCTTTTTTTAAATACATGTCGTTAAATTTAAATAATCACGATTATTTAGCAGTGGCGCTAGTGTGCACGTTGTTGGGCTCTGAAATTAGCATTTCACAAATAAGTAAAAAAATACGTTAAAAGATAATGATTAGGTACTATATTCAGAAATTCGTGAAATATAAAAGGTAACAAAAAGTTACGTATTATTAAGATATAAATATTTTCATAATACATATGAATACATACACTGATATGGCAAATGGTTACAAGTTGTTATTACATCTATCCGGTTATCGGACATTTTCTGCTTCACAGCTCCGCGCAGCGTTCTTGGTCACCGGGAAACTAGTTTGGATATGCGGCAGATACGTGCCCTTCTGAGCTTTTTCCAAAAAATCATATGACGGCCCAGGATTATATTATTATCTCACGCTCAAGCCATCTGCTGATTCACTTTCTAAAACAAAATAGTCAAAAAATTAAACAATATAATCTATCTTCCTAATTACTAACGTCGCTAATTCCTAGGGTTACCAGCTTAAACAATGTGGGGTTTTACATCTATGTTGAATTTTGATTATAATTTCGGACGCGTCCGCGGGACTTACGGGGATAGTAAGATTAAATTATTATATTTGAATTTGGTAATTAGCACGCTCATTTTTATTTAAAGATTAATATATATCTTACCTTGAAATTATCGCTGTTTCTGATTTACTACAACGGTTTCCACACACACATTAGGGCTTTCCATAATCCGGATAAGAATTGTTGATAAAGTCGCCATTGCCGGATACATACAGCAAGGAAGGAAGAGAGACAACGGTTTAAATTTAACTAAGTCTGTGCGAAGACGCATTTAGATATGTTGCTCGTACATATGAATAGATTTTATTTTCAAAATTAATAGGTAAATAAATATATTTCAAGTGAATAAATCGTTTTATATGAAAATTGATATTTTTGCATTAAATGACTTAAATGACAGCATTGACATTACAGACTTTTATCTTGTCTATGTTCTTACCGGCCAGACCCAAATCAAGGCCTATCAAAGAGGCCAATTGACAAAGATTTTTTTTTATTTTATCAAGGAGGGTAGAGGCACGTCTACCCTTCGTAGATTTTATGAACATAGACAAAGAAAAACTGAAATATAATAGATAATAATATACATATATCAAAAAATAAATAATAATTTACATATGACTACTTCATAAAATACAAATCAAAATAATTTGATTTGTTCCTAGAAATCGCATCTATAGACAAAGCCAGTTCTAGCAATGTTGCTGTAGTAAAATATTTTGATGTTAATTACTGGCAATCTCGTCTGGGAACGGACAACACATGCTAGGCTTGTGCCTGCTCGGTCACTACAGAGAGCGCTCCGCTCTCGGTCAATCGGTCAAACGAACTAGTTCGGTCTTTTAGTTCCTTTAGTTCAGTTCGGTCGTTGAGAGCCGGGAATGAATAGGAGTCGATTTTTCATTGGTTTCTTTCCAATCTTTGGTAACTGAATACAATTTAACTTGTACGATACGATATGTCGATATTAAAAATTAAAACACCATAACAAAATTAAAAAATATCAAATATGTCGAAATATATTTGATTTTCCTTCATATTTTACGGGCTTAGGAGTGTCACGTCGTTCTTTCATCTCGTTCACACTCGTGCCAGCGACATTGACAACCGTTTCGTTCCGTCCATTTTACGTTTCACTCAGTCAAGCGCTCTCGAATCCCACTGAACTAAAGGACCTAAAGACCGATTAAGAGCGTGCAAAAAGATTTAGTTCCTTTCGGTCCTTGATGGGATTTCATTCTTAATAGTTCTTAGTTCAGGACCGACTCAAGCCTAACACATGCACAATTTTGAAGGGTCACATCGTTTCAAGGAAGTCAATAGGCCTTGGTACTTACTTTCATTACTTATGTTTAGCTACTTTTACGTACTCTGTGCTGTAGCTATACTTGTTCACGTGATCGCGTCTAACTCTATCGAACTTGTATGTGATCCCAGGAATATCTCATTTACTTCAACAGTATAGTACTTAGTCCAGGGGTTCCCTATATTTTTCAATCCGCGGCGCATTTGCAAGTTAAAAATTTAATCTCGGCGCCCTGACCTAGCTAGACTATTCGAAAAAGGTATATAACATGGTGAAGAAGATTGCCTTACGGCGACCCTCTTTATTGTCTGCGGCGCCCCAGGGCACCGCGGCGCACAGTTTCAGGACTTAGTCCCATTTGGCCTTACATCAAGCCACATGGTATTTTTGTAATTTCTTATAGGTATTTTAGTCTCCTAGTATTTTGTGTCACCATTTAGTTAAGGATTATTTTGTTCCTTAATGAGTAGTAAATAATGTGACATGGTGGCTATGTAGCCCATTGTGGAACTAGTGTGACCTGTTATATTATTTGTTATGTTCTAATGGATATTTATCAAAAGATTACTCTTTCTTTGTATTGCTAAAACCTTTATTTAAAAACTTTGTACATTACCCACTTGCATAGTACAGATCTTATTCTGCTATGTTTTAAATATTAAGTTTATTTTTCTTCTAGTCTTTTTCTTGGTGTTGCTAACACTTGCATCATACACATTCTGATAGAAATGAAATACCACAACATTCCTTCTATGGTAGTTATTGTGAGACTCCACAGATCATGTGCTACTTGCATTGCAGGTTCTCACTGTTACCAGCTTGTGAGCACACATTAACATGTCGATAGAGATAGTGTTTGTAAAGATGGAGCTTGTAGAGGTGTGTGTGAAGACGGAGCCCGGAGAGGTGTGTGTGAAGACGGAGCCCGGAGAGGTGTGTGTGAAGGAGGAACGGGAGTATGAGGACAGCGTGCTTCAAGGAGTGAGCGCAGCAGCCGCAGAGACTGGACTGTATATTGATCATGAAGTCAAGGACGAGCTCGTGCTTGGCCCTGAGGAGGGGCACCAACCACGAGTGTTTCAAGGTCTGTTTATGATAAAAATTGCTCTTGAATGTCAAAACCTACCACTGTGTCTAACCATTGCCCTGAGATGACAATGGTACAAGAATCTGGAATGATTAGCTTGCTTAAATTAGACTGTAGCTACTTTGCATCAAGATTGTTTTATACATTAGATTAGGTATTAATATAGATCATTGTCAAACTTCCTTGGCTGTGACATCACCTGTTTTTTTCAATGTCAAATGGTGAAAATTTTCTAAAACAAATTATTAAATTAAAATTAAAATTTCTTTATTAAAGACAACATATGGTCCATACATTTGTTAGTTATTGCTTATAATTTATGTTAGTAACAACAGTAACCTAATAAAATATTTAATAATTTATAAACAAAAGTGACTTTGTCCGCTGACCCATTGCCCATAACAGAGGACAATCTAGCTTATTAGCTATCATGTTTAGAATGCTGTTGGTACTCCCGCGCACTCTGTCAAGCAGTGAGGCCGTTTTCTTGCGCCGCACGGCATGGAAACCGTCTGTGCGCGCCTCGACGAACATGGACGATGCGCTGCAGAAACGCGGCAGTCTCAACAGCATCCTAAACGCATTATTGTATTGAATGCGCAAGGCATTTTAAGCTCGCTGAGTATATCTAACCCACAGACTTGACGTGTACAAAGATGTACAATAAGCCTTAAATAGAGTGATTTTGACTTCATCTGTACACCGAGCAAATCTGCGGGCTAGCATGTTCGCTCTAACTGACAATGCCCTGCGCTCCCTCTCCATATCTAAATCATCCTTCAAGTCTTCGGTCAGCAAATGTCCCAAATATTTGAACTGTGTCACTCTTTCGAGTGGAACACTATTAAGGATGATAGGTGGTATAAAGAAAGGACATTTACTTCCCGCCTTAAAGACCATGATCTTTGTTTTACTTACATTGTAAGTCAAACCATGCGCTGTCGCGTACGCCTCACACACCTTGATTAGCTGACGCAATGCACTGACTGAGGGGGCCAGCAG
Organism: Cydia splendana; assembly: GCF_910591565.1. NCBI lineage: Eukaryota > Metazoa > Arthropoda > Insecta > Lepidoptera > Tortricidae > Cydia > Cydia splendana. Next base: position 2,378,218 of record NC_085979.1, read on the forward strand.
CACCATGTCATCTGCGTAACTTAGGTTATTGACGCAGACACCGTCAACAAAACAGCCGACTTGAGTGCTACTGAGCTCCTCAATCAGTGCATTCATGTATAAACTGAAGAGTAAAGGCGAGCTCAACCCCCCTTGCCTTACTCCGCAGTCCATCCCACATGGGTCCGACAGCTCTCCTGCCCATCTCACTCGATTTTCCTGGTGTAAGTAGGTACCAGTACTTAAATAGTGAAATTAACTCCGGTGGTAGCCCTATTCCTTCCAGTTTACGCCAAAGTATGTCATACGAAATCGTGTCGAAAGCTTTCGAAAGATCCATAAAACAAGCATAAATTGGCGTATCCCGGTCGGTGTAATACCTGACAGTGTGCTTCAAACTAAGAATGGCAGCTTCCGTAGATAGCCCCGGTACGAAACCGAACTGAGCATCATGGAGCTTCACATACCTTTTTAAATGCGAGTTGAGCACACTGTCAAGTACCTTTGCTATTATCGTGGCCAAGGAGATAGGTTATTATTGAGGCCATTGGAAGTGTTGCAATTTGGTACTCCAGATAGGTTTTTTTTTAATGATGAACAGCTACAAAACACTCTTGTCCAGTACAAGGTTCTGACCAATGTTCTCATTGTGTAATACTAATGATGTGAAAGGATCCCAACCCCTATCTCTTAATCGCCGACCCAATTCTCAGACAAACTCCGTAACCTCCGCACCCCAAAGTCCAGCAGTCTCCACTGCAATTGGTATAAAATCATACAAGGCAGAATAGTTACTATGTTTCTGTTTATACTCCCATACTCCGCAGTCGAACCAGCAGCACTGACGGTGTAACTCATTGTCAGATGGGTCGGGGCAAAGGTGCTGACACACGTTGCGTCCCATAAGAGGCATCGACCCTTCTATCTAGGAGCCAATGTAAGACCATCTAGCTGTTTGCCATCAGCACGGCACTAACCCGGAGGCTCCAGGACACAGGGAATGTTGGCTGATACCAAAACCCTGCGATTTCTGCGAACTACTGCTGACGCAAAAAACGCCCAGCGCAATTATTTGGCACATTAAATGTGTTCCAAATGTTATACCGGATGTGGCCTGTAACACGAGCAAATAATTAAAACTTGTACTCCTCAAATGGTGACACTTTTGTTCAACAACTTTTAAAAATTATGAAGTATTTAGAGTCCCTATTTTTCATACAAAATAAATATTATCTTCAATGGACGCCATCGCCACGCCATTATCATTGTGATTGACGTTACTTGTCACGTCTTAAACATAACAAAATTCGCAATACATTGCGTCTTAGAATAAAATGTAAAGTGTATTAAAAATCAAACCACACGTTATTTTTAAAAGTTGCTGAACAAATGTTGGTCAGTATGAGGAGTACAGCCTACAGTTAAATTTTTTGCTCGAAGTACAGGCCACACCCGGTATATTATGTCATAAAATTAATATACTGAACAAAAAATATACAAATCAAAACATTATTTATTAAAATTAAACGACGGTTGCTTGCGAAAATAAAATCATTGGCGAAAAGTTGATTATTAGTTGATTAGTTTTTTAAGTCTTTATTTTTTTTTTACAAATATCTTACATTATTTTGTGTTTCAGTGCGTTCGGAGGGCAGCACCGCCCGCGCCAGGGAACAGCTCGCGATGGCGGGCTCCGTGGTGCTCGAGCGCCTCCGCGGCGACGCGACTGTTCACAGTGGAGCCAAACCATATGCCTGCCAACACTGTGGCAAGCATTTCAGAAACAAATATATTTTAATGAATCACATACAAAACACACACTTGTCGACCGGACAAAAACCATTTGCTTGTGATTTTTGTTGTTCTACGTTTCACACCGAATCGCTTGTAACAGAACACGAGAAAAGCGAACATGGTTTTACAAATTTCATGTGTGCTGAATGTGAGTATACTACGAGTTCCAAGAAAAGTTTGGAGACTCATTTAAAGATTCACTCTGTGGAGAACAATTTGAATTGTAGTTACACAAGTTCTTGTAAAAGTGATTTACACAAACACCAAACAATACACATTGCTGGAAATCCTATTAAGTGTAGCGACTGTGATTTCATATGCATTGATGAATCAAAACTGCGACGTCACCAGAAGACGCACAACCGAAGGCACCAGAGAATACTCACTAGAAAGAATCCTTACAAATGTAGTCATTGCGACTACAAGTGCAGTGTTAATTCTATTTTACGAATACACGAAAGGACACATACTGGGGCGAAGCCTTTTCAGTGTAGCTACTGTAATTACAAATGCAGTCAGAAGTCAAACTTACAACGACACCTGAGGATACATACTGGGGCGAAGCCATTTCAGTGTAGCCACTGTGATTACAAATGCAGTCAGAAGTCACACTTACAACTACACCTGATGATACATACTGGTGAAGTGGTGAAGCCATTTCAGTGTAGTCACTGTGATTACAAATCCAGTCGGAAGTCATACTTACAACAACACCTTATGATACATACTGGGGTGAAGCCATTTCAGTGTAGCCACTGTGATTACAAATGCAGTCGGAAGTCAAACTTACAACAACACCTGATGATACATACTGAGGCGAAGCCATTTCAGTGTAGCCACTGTGATTACAAATGCAGTCGGAAGTCACACTTACAACTACACCTGATGATACATACTGGTGAAGTGGTGAAGCCATTTCAGTGTAGCCACTGTGATTACAAATGCAGTCAGAAGTCAGACTTACAAAGACACCAGTTGATACATACTGGGGCGAAGCCCTTTCAGTGTAGCCACTGTGATTACAAATGCAGTCTAAAGTCACACTTACAACAACACCTGATGATACATACTGGGGCAAAGCCATTTCAGTGTAGCCACTGTGATTACAAATGCAGTCGGAAGTCACACTTACAACAACACCTGATGAAACATACTGGGGCGAAGCCATTTCAGTGTAGCCACTGTGATTACAAATGCACTAATAAATCGGATTTAAAAAAACACCAGAGGATACACACTCGAGAAAAGCCTTTCATATGTAGTCATTGTGATTACAAATTCAGCGATAAATCCAACCTGCGACGTCACCAGATGACGCATGGGACGAATCATAACAAGCAATAATAGTGACTACAAGTGCAGCCTGAAACAGCACCTGCGGAGACACCAGATGAGACGCGGAAGAGAACCCTTATTATAGGGATCGTTCGCGGCGGAGGGTATGTCGCCTTGTCCTAAATCGGAAAGTTACAACTGACATTGACACATCACTACAAGCAGGGGGCTCCTGTGCTGCTCCTAGTACAAACGGGCTATTTCATTTAAAGTTGTACCCTACACTTTTTTTTTAATTTGCAAATTTCTATGTTATTTCTACTCAGAATCACAAGCTCTTTCTATCCCTGCCGCGATAGCAGAGGACGCTGGTTCGATTCCAGCCTGGGGCACTGGATGCCTTGATCACTTTTTCTTAGTATATGACATTTATTACAGTTTAGAATGGGGTTGGCAACTGTCAAAGGTTTACATAGATGACGCCATCATAGTTGGCCCCTTTTTCTATGAGATTTGGCTTAAAGGGCTGGCATCCAGGGCAATAAAAAAAAAATTACACATTTCTACGGATTGACAGGGCAAACTCATGGAGTTATAAGAAGGAGTGAACTGTCACTTTTTTTGCCATACTAAATTGAACCTTATCACAGAGCCAGAAAGACGTTCGTACCAGTACAGAGAAAACGGTCCACTTGAGATAGCAAAGGTGGGTCGCGGTGTCTCACTCGCACATGTTGCCAATGTTAAAAATATACCATTGTGGTAGTATTTATATCAATATACTACTACAATTAAATACCTTCTTATATTATTTAAGTGCTATATTCAGAGTACGGTTCTGATATCTTTTAGGAAATTTGTAAATAATTATGATGTCAATATTATTAACTGATTTAACCAAGCATGTGCACAACAATAAAAAGCACTAATTTTGATATGGTAGACATTGTAGTAGTAAGTTTGAATATTAATTGGTATCCCTAACCTGATGACATATTTACAAACACGTGAATGCAAAATTTCTTAAAAATAGTGAAGAAATGTTGCGTTAAAGGTTGTGGGAGTGAAATAATTTCTAATTGTGTAATATCGTTTCACAAGGAAGCCACAATTATTACATTTTACGATAAAAATACAAGTTAGACATTGTCAAACTCATTAGGGTGACCATGATGTCGGCACGATGAGAACCAGTTTTACCACTTCCTTTATGGTTTTACACAATTCTTATTACGTACTTAAACGTAAGTTATATCATATATAAATAGGTATGTCTTTATTTCGGCATGTTTAAATTGGTGAAATGAGAGCCAATACAGAATAAATAATTGCAAAAATTGAAATCCAAAGTCCTTAAACATTACAGACACATTTATAAATTGTTATAATAATAAAAAAACACATAGATAATAAAAGAAAAATAGAAGTTTGTCGTAATTTACTGACTTTTGGGACGATACCAGACACGTTATTGGGAATTTAGCCCTCATAAGCACGAGCGCTTTTTCAACGCGCGTAAAGCCCCCTCCAGACTATCCGCGTGAATCGCGGGCGAAGCCGCGAACGCGAGTGTAGAGTCGATTTCGCTGTCTGCGAAAATCGACTCCACTCTCGCGTTCGCGTTCGCGCACGCGCATAGTCTGGAGGGGGCTTTACAAAAGGGGTTGAATCCGTTCACACGCTAAATTCGATTTAACGACCAACGCTTAAAGTCGAAAAAAAAAAACAAGGCTTGATAAAAAGCGCCACCACCATCGTGTGAACAAATACACATGTTTCCATTTGTTTCATTCTAACGGGCTTTTTTAACGCGCGTTGAAAAAGCGCTCGTGCGTATGAGGGCTTACCCTCTTTGGAAAATTTACTGCGAACGGCACATCACTAGTTTCTTTACATTTCACGACTCTTCTCTTTTCGCACAGATGGCCTACCACCGTGAATACTGAAGTTCGCAAATTACGGGCATCTTTCTCTTTTACTCCTATAAAGGAGTAATTACAGTGACAGAGAAAGATGCTCGCAATTTGCGAACTTCGGTGTTTATGGTTTTCGGTGACGCCGAAATAATTTTTAGCTTGTAAGATTTTTACTATTGTACGTATGTTAGTTTGTAAGGTATGTATCTATGGGCCTTAGTCGCCTGATAATAAATGATATTTTTTTTTAATTTAATTTATGCTCCAGTGACAAGCGTCCTAGTTAAAAACTATAACAAACGGGCGTAGCGGATCCACGCGACCCTGAGGCAGTGGCGGATTTGCTCTAAGGCCGAGTAGGCCCGGGCCTAGGGTGGCAGTCTATATGATGGGTGCTGAGAAAGGGGCGTCTAGTGCTTGCTACAGGGCCTGGGGCCTAGGACGGCAAATACTGTAAATCCCCCACTGCCCTGAGGGCCTACCCCAAACCACTTTCGACATTTTGTCTCTCTGTCGCACTTGTAAATTCGTACGTAAGTGTGACAGAGAGGCAACACGTCGAACTTGGTTCGCGGTAGACCCTCTGGTTCTGTCACCATATCTGTCTCTCTATCTCTCTCACTCATACCCGTGTTCTTGACAGACGTTACGGCGGACCACATTCCTGACGATCCACCATGTTCGTGGTCCAGTGCGCCTATTAGCAACAGCTTTTAGAACAACTAAATTAAGTGCCTAAGGTTGTGTGAAGCGTTTTACAGAAGAGAAAAAAAACTATATCCATCCCTTTTCAGGCCATAATACTAGTACAGCGAAAATACAGTATGATTCTCTATAACTATGCACGAATAAGAAAAGATCCTGGCCAAACTATATATTCAATGTTATCCTAATATCCCACATACATATGACTTATGGTCACCCTAATTAGAAAGAGATGCAACGGCCCACCTTGACTTCTCATGTGGACACACTTTTTGGCTAATGTACTCTGTCCGGTTTACTCTCTAGGTCCGTGGGCAAACTATGATGGCGCCATCTGCTAAATACTTCGACCGGCCAACCCCATTTATTGATTGATGTGTATCTTTTAATAAAAAGTATTATTCTATGTATTCTGCTTATTTTCCTTACCATCCTATATACTCACTGTCGCATAGCGCCCTCTCTCTCGACCGTCCCGGGCTGTCACGTCGGCGACATGTTGTCGTCGAGCGGCGCCACAGAGTAGACACCACCCAAGTAGCACAGATAGCTCTATAACTACTCACTTTTAGTTCTATCTAACGCTCTGTGCGTATTAAGAAACTTATAAGAGCACACTCGTGGTCCTACAGCTGTATAATAGATCTCAGTGGTATTTATATAGCTTAGGGCTGATTAAAAGCTGCATTACGGCTCTGAAAACTACCATTAATACGCAAAGAGTGATATAAAGGTATATTTGCTACGACCCTTTACAGCTTTAAGGGTTATCAAATGCTTTAACCGTTATAAGGTCTGTTTAGTGGATAAAATTACGCCATGTGCTGTATAAGGAGGTAATTGTGGACTTTTATTACGTTTACTTATTAAGGGAGCACAAGTGAACTATTATGAAGCTAATAGACGTATAATGGAACACATGTGGCACATAATACAGCTTGTCGCTTAACATGTTTACCGCTAAGCAGCTTTTATTACACTGACTTTTAAGGGAGCACGAGTGAAGTAATATGAAGCCAATAGACGTATAATGGAACACATGTGGCGCATAATACAGGTTATCGCTGAACGTGTTTACCGCTAAGCAGCTTTTATTACGCTGACTTTTTAAGGAAGCACGAATGAACTGTTATGAAGCCAATAGACGTATAATGGAACACACGTGGCGCATAATACAGCTTGTCGCTGAACATGTTTACCGCTAAGCAGCTTTTATAACGCTGACTTTTAAGGTTACACGAGTGAACTAATATGAAGCCAATAGACGTATAAATGGAATACATGGGGCGTATAATACAGCGTATAGCTGAACATGTTTACCGCTAAGCAGCTTTTATTATTCTGACTTTTTGAGGAAGCACGAATGAACTATTATGAAGCCAATAGACGTATAATGGAACACATGGGGCGCATAATACAGCTTATCGCTGAACATGTTTACCGCTAAAGCAGCTTTTATTTCGCTGACTTATTATAAGGGAGAACGAGTGAACTATTATGAAACCAATAGACGTATAATCGAACACATGTGGCGCATAATACGGCTTAGCGCTGAACATGTTTACCGCTAAGCAGCCTATTATACTACCATTTGGACTGTCTGCATAGCGGCTGTTAAAACGTTCACAAGATGCCTTATAATTGTTTAGAGGTTCACTAGTGTATCGAAATAACGACTTGGACTTTATAGTGGTTCACTTAAGTATCTTTATCAGATATATAACAGCCGTATGCTGCATATAAGAATTTTAACGGTTCACGTTGCTTTTTAACATTGACCGCCATTTTATTGTATATAACCTACAAAATTGAAATTGCTTTTCCAACCTTTAAGGGTAACAATAAGGTTTTGTGCCTGAGTTCTTAACCAAAATCATTAGTTTAGTACTTCCTATAACGTATTATTAACTTTTCATCTCATAATTCTGTCCAAACCACTGAAATAGTTTTTACACATAGCTTATTTATATCATTAATTTAAATAAATACTGATTATTTTCGTGGCGCACTGAAATTTCCTTAGATAATGTATATATATAATGTCAATAAACTTGCATTCCCAAACATCTTTCTCGCATTCATATATAAAAGATCATGTACAAACATTTAACTAAACACTTTAACAAAATGACTTATGGTGTCGTTGCGATTAACGTTTTTGCTTCAATATAAATATGTTCACCTCTGCGTTCGTCGTCACTATACTAAATATAATAGCTGATTTTTAAGGCAGAGGTGTAAAAGTATGTTATTAATTATCTTTTATTCAGCCCAACGTCAATCTTTCCCGGTATTAGGGCGCACATGTGACATATTAGCTGAATAAAGGGTAACTGGTGGTCTCTTACCCAGCCAATATACACCTCTTATAACTCCTGTTACCCCTTATAATTCCGTTAAATTGCTGCTACAACGCTCTTAAGTAGCTATGTGAACTTAAGGCTGCCTAATTTGTGCCCATTTAAGAGTTATAAAAGCTGAAAAGACGCTTATACAGCTCTTATGCAGCTTTTATATTCCAGCTTCAAGCGTATTCGTACTTCATTATGCGGCTGCCATACAGCTAATCTGTGCTACTTGGGCAGTACTGCGCCGCGCTCACACTACTTATAGTAGAGTCTGTGCGGAAAGAGAAGAGTCGTGGAATGTATGGGGCCCAATACATTTTACGACTCTTCACTTTCCGAACAGACTCTATGCTCGTGGAATCCCCACACAACAACACCGCTCGAGGAGCGGAGATATCTCATTCTCTAAAGCCCCCTAAGGCCCAGCCATACAAATGAAAAATCCAAAACTTGCCACTGAAATTTGAACCTATACTGTAAGAAATTGAGTTGATTTTGCTTTGTATAAAAATTTAACGAAAAAACCAGGGTGGCCACTTTCTGGAAAACCGGGAAAAGTCAGGGAATTTCGCTAGTCATGGAAAAGTCAGGGAATTGTCAGGGAAATTTAATGGAGGTCAGGGAATAAAAATTGTCTCTGTATGTACAGTCGACGTCAAAGATATCTTTACATTTTTCGCCTTGTTTCAAAGGAGTAAGGTGCAAAAGTGTAAACATAAATATCTTTGACGTCGATTGTACATAATACAAGTACATAATAAAAAAACAAATTATTAATTTTACCATCTCCAAACATTATAAATATCTACTATAGTAGGTAAATGCGATCATTCTATCACATCACACTAATATTAAAGAAAAACGTGTTATAATGACAATGCTGATTAAGGACGAAGTTACGAAGGCTGAAATCATTTGGTGTTTGTATCAAGTACTAAGTCATAGCTAACAAAGGAGCGGTGGACAAGCCGTGGATCTCTTTCCTCTGATGATTCCGGACTCTGATATCGCAAAAAAAATGCGCTTGCAAAGAACAAAAACAGCCTACACTGTTGTATACGGACGCCATATTTTTTTCGACAATTAAAAGAAGCATGTTCTGATTGTGATGTCGTTACCATAGGCTTTGACGAATCCCTTAATAAAGTTGCTCAGAAAGGGCAGATGGACATCTTTTTCCGTTATTGGGACAATGAGAAAAACCAAGTCCGAAGTAGATATTACGGCTCAGCTTTTCTGGGGCACGCAACTGCTGCTGATTTGTTGGAGGCTTTTCTTGCCACGACTGATGGCAATGACACAAAAAAAATATTGCAGGTTTCGATGGATAATATTTTTTTGCAAGACCTAAAGCCCAAACTCAAAAGTAAGGGCGAAGCAGGTGACCCAATTCTGCTCAACATGGGGAGTTGTGGACTTCATAATCTCAACAATGCGTTTAAAAAATCACTGAAAGCCTCGGGATGGAAGGTTAGCGTTTTTACGTTCTCTATACTACCTATTCTGCTATAGCCCCGCGCGACGTGAAGACTATACAAGGTTTTCAGGCTCGAGTACATTCCCATTAAATTTTTGTGCAGTACGTACGTTGGCTCGAGAACGTTAGCGTTGTTGATCGCGCCACTAAAATTATTTCGTATGCTTTGACTAAGGGAATATCTTGTTTCGATCCCGCAATCGCAGTCAATGCAGAATTCCGACGAGAGAGGCTCGATAAAGTGTTGGACATATTTGTCAAAAATAACCGGCTTTCAGGATATGAAGCAGATAACGCCAAAAGTGTCTGCAACATGAATCTAGTATTAAAACTGAATCTGGCATGAGGGTGGGGAGAAGTGACCGAACAGGATAGTCTTATGTATCTTTCAGTAGGAGTAGCAGCGAAAGAGCTATTATTGTTTGTCCTTGTCACAGTCTCACATTTTATTTGTTCCCCACCGTAAATTTAGTATGGATTATGGTGGGCAACAAATGAATTCGGCCAATCACAGTGTCGCATTTGCGTATGTTTTGTCCCTGACGGAGGCACGCGTATACCACTTCTATACGATCCTACCTTCTATGGTCTGCAATGATATTTTTAAATCACCTGAATTTGAGAAATGAATGAAACAATTTTCCATTAAGGATGGTCACCGACTGGATGATGTTTGGCTCGGTTTGATAAAAAAGGAAAATAAAGACATGCAAACTTTAATAAAAATGGTCATGGTGTTATCCCACGGAAACGCTTATAGTGCTGAGCGTGGCTTTTCCATCAATAAGGAGATATTAGTGGAAAATCTTTCGCAAGAGTCTATAATTGCGCAAAGACGCGTTTATGACGCTATATCCTAGAGTCGGACCAAGAAAAGTCGGCAGCGCATTTGATAGCCCACGCAGTGCAAGTGTTATTTATACGTCATAATTTCATAGAAGTTTGACGTTTAAAATAACACTTGCACTGCGTGGGCTATCAAATCCGCTGCAGACTTTTCTTGGTCTGACTCTACCACGGCGGTATAGACAAAATAAATATTGAAAAAAAAAAGATCCACGCGGCTCGATTATATTATATGATACATTTAATATCCAATAAATTCAGTAGTCAGAGGTACCTACTGTTTCAATTGGTTTTTCCTGTATACCTAGCTTTTAACAATAATGGTCAAAAATTAAATTAATTATTGGGTAACTGTAAGAACTGTCTGATAGCAAATTACAATTTTTAAATGCAATGAAACAGTACAAAAACGTCACCTGAAGTAGGATGTGAACCCACGACTTCCGTCTAACTATGCTTTCGCTCTTACCAACTGAGCTATTCAGATACTACTTCTTATTATTTACGTTTTTGTATTATTTCATTGTATTTATAAATTGTGATTTGCTAGCAGATAATTCTGCAAAAGCGCAAAAATGTATTCCAATTATATATTTTATATTTATTACATTTAAGATTATGGTCAGGGAAAAACTTGAAAAAACGCCTGGAAAACCGGGAAAAGTCAGGGAATTTTAGTTGTAGGAAATAGTGGTCATCCTGAAAAACAAATGCAACTCTGTTCCAATTGGATATGATTTAAATTTCATCAAACTGAATAAGTACTAGAGATGCAACGGATAGTTGTTTGGCCGGATACCGGATATTCGGCCTGACCATCGGCCGAATATTCTGCCGGCGGAACTATACCTTCATTTCGGTTTTTCAGGTGCGAATTGTGCAGGTCTAACCTGTTTCCTAGTGAACATTCGCGCGGACACATTTATAGGTTCGAAATGAGTGCACGCGCAAGTCAGTTGAATGTTTAAATTGTTTTAAAATAATAAACGAGTACGATTATGACCGTGACTGTTTCTTAAATCCAAATTGTTTACTCCGCAATCAAGCAATGTTACTATCCGGTATCCGGCCGGATAGTAGGCCACTAAGAATAAGAATAATGTTTATTTCTTTAAAATTATCCAAAATTATAACATTCATAATACACTTAAATAGAACATAACTAATGTAAATATACAAATATGGTTTTAAAAAGTAAACAATGTTTACTTAACATTAAATATAAAATCTTCTATGTAAGCTATAATTGTATCTGGCTCGAATATATTTTACATCAATACCTAAACTAAGTAACTCAATACTTGTATCTTAGGTATTTCGTGTTAGTAGGCTAATGTAGTGTAACTTATTGGGCAAAAAAACAATAAAGATTATATTAGTACGTGACAAAAACGTATGTAGGTAGGTACTTAAATAACTTTGTATGTCAAGCAATGAGCAAGACAACTAAATGCTAACCTAAGTATATAGCAGAATGATTATTTATAACAAACAATAGGAGGGTAAAGTGAGTGGACTATGTTATACAAATAGCAACTGGTGACATAACTATTTTTATGGAAAAAGTGACTTATACTATTTTTAATAACTCTTGCTATACATAGCGCTCTAGGCACCCTCATAGTCTATAGAACTTAAATATCTAGTTTGCGCATTTTTCCTCGCTGGCCACTGATCGTCTCCTGTTTTATGGTTGGACGGTTTCTTAAAGCGCTGACATGTAGCACATTTGGAAGCCTCACTCCTTGCACACTTCTTGGAGCTGTGCCCTGATGATCCGCAATGTCCACATGTGGGCTCTGTATCTCTGCAGAACTTAGCTGAATGTCCATATTGCTGACAGAAATAGCATAAGGTCAAAAGAGTAAAGTCTCGTACCGGACAGGAAGACCAATTGATATATACACGCTGTTGTTGTATAAGCATTCTTCTGATTTCGGCCGTACATTCCAAAATATAGTTGCAGGTAGAGCTGTCCTTTTTGCCTGATTTGTGACTGAGTTTGACTGAGTTCATAAATACATCTCTGGAGAAATTAGGTTGCAGGTCTAATATGTTCTGTTCGAATATACAGTCAAACACATCTTTTTCGGGCATGTTTGTCGGTATCCCCAGCAGGATTATCTTGGATCTCCGTTTGGCAGTGTCTTCTAGTTTAAGTCCTGATTGTTGGAGCTGTTGGGACGCTTTGAGCTTTTCGAGGTCGTCCTTTCTATCTGTGCTAATTATGACACCACCATTTTTCGTCTTCCTCATACCGCAAACATGTAGTTTGAGGGCTTCGGGCTTGATTAGGTTTTGGACTAGTTTTTTTGTATCCTCACTGGATTTCTCCTTATCGGCGGGGTAAATTGCGATGCTACTAGTTTTGGTTGGCACAACAGTGGACGTTTTTCCGGTTCTGATCATATCGGCGAAGGATTGGTTTACTTCGGTAGTTTTGGGTGCTGCTTGTAGGTACTGCTTAAGTTCATGAAGTTGGGTACTATAGTCTCTTTGCTGGGTTAAGTTCTTCACTTTAGCATGACACAGTAAATAATTCATCTTGGCCGACTGGTATTGAACGGCTAGCTGCGAGACTCCACCCATGACGCTCTTTGTAAGGTTGTTAATCCTCAATTTTTGGTCCGTGTTCAATTTACCTTCACTCGAAATTATGCAAATTTCATTGATGCGTATTTCAATTTGGGTCAACCATCCTTGAATTTCAGCTGTTGAGACCGTATCCGGCATGTCCGATGGTGCTGACGCTACAGGTGTTCCTTGGGCAGTTTCCATGTCTACAGTATTTTTTTCTGAAGGCGGTGGGGTCCGTAAAGTCCGTGAACTTCTATTAAAGGCGTCTTGCCCACTCATCGCGGCGTTGAAAAATTGTACTCATTTCCAACAGTCAGTATTACTCACGCTATAGTTCACAATTTGCTAAAAGTGCTGACACTGATTTGGCACAGTTACACTTTTATTGTTATGAATAATTATTACATAAAGAATTCAGAAATAGCAGTTGACACGACCGCCTTTGACGGCTGTCGACACGAGGAGGTCAAATGACACTATCCGGTATCCGGCCGGATATTAAAATAATGGCCTGATAGGCCGGATACCGGATAGTAACCGAATATCCGGTGCATCTCTAATAAGTACTATAGGTAGGACCTCGGGCCTTACGAGGATAGAGCGCGAGATCCGGTAAAAGATATATATACCTACAGCAGGCGCAGGCGTGTTATGGATAGTTTTATCCACGTGATAAAATGTAAGTAAGGATAAAAATCATCCATTTAAATTATTTTTCAAGTGATTTTATTATAGGTAATTAAACAGTTTATGTTTTAGTATTTTTGGTCATTTTCAAGCTGTGTTTTCAAGGCAGTTTACTGAAATGAAACACTAATCAATTGATAATAATGTATTAAAGCAAATGTAATTAAAAAAAATTGGCTGGTCTGATGTTGATATTTGTATGTGAGAATCAATTTTTATTTCGCGATTATGGTATTGGTTCCATAAGAAGAGTTGTTCAGATTCAGTATGACGTACATATTATTCACCCCGTAAATTATTACAGAGGACTATAAAAAACACCCTGTATTTATACTGTTTTTGTTAGTAATGAACTCGAACAACATTTTGGTGGTAACTACTGGGAATAAAAATTCCCACCTTTTACCAGTGGTAACTAATGGGGCTGTCCATAAATTACGTCATCGATTTTTGACGATTTTGGACCCCCCCCCCCCCCCCTATAATCATCCAAAAATCATGCTTCAAATGACCCCATTACCTCCTACTTCATGCTACCGTCATCCGATGTCCAGACCCCCCCCCCCCCTAATTTGAAATGACGTAATTTATGAATAGCCCCAATGGGAAAAAAATCCTAGTTTTGACTTCAAAAAATTTCAAATAAATTATTTTATTTGTCGTTATGTCGCCTCAGAACTCCGTCATTTCTGAACCGATTTTGGATTATTTTTTTGTTACAATGTATGTAGTCCCAAGTTGGTCCCGTCTTTGTCAAAACTCAGTTCTGGTTGATGGGATGCGTGAGGAATCTAGCGAACTCCTCATATCTTATTGGCATGTATATAGCAATATTAGTATTTTCATCAACAAACAAAGCATTTTTATCCAAACAGTGCCATTTGATGAAGTGGAACTGTGATGATGACCAGAACGGGACTCTTTAACAACGCATATTTCACTTTTGGCGATTTGTCCTCTTCGTTATGTTTGTTAAGCAAATAAGTTCTGAAGGAACATTTGTATTTGTAACAACTCCTCAAATCGTGATAGCTTCAGATCCATACCTTGAACATAGATACATACCCGAACTGCAAAAATGTTTAGTGACACGACAGTTTGGCCAGACAGGAACGCGTCTTACAAAATGATGGATCAAATAAGAACTAAAAATTAAAAATGGAATATAAAATAAAATACATAAAATATATCCCGTTTTATATGCGCTAGTAACCGAAACGTTTGAAGTTGGTGCCAAGCTAAATTTTAATAGGATCAACACCCCGTCAAATCGAATGCCGACCCACCCTGGTGTAGTTTTATAAGAAAGAAACACCCAGTATATATTGTAACTATTTACTCTGGCACCGACTGCAAACGTTTTAGTTGCTAGCGCATATAAAACGGGATAATATTTTAATCTGTCCTTCTTGAAGTCGGTTTTACTATTTTTTAAGATAAATTTAATTTTGTGTGTTAATAAAAATCATTACAATTTTATGAATATAAAGCAAACGTCACAGAAAAGGTCTCCCTCAGCTTGGTGTCAAGTTCCCTTTAGGTATCTTGACGCTGGTCTTCCGTGGAGACCTGTTCAGTGTTCAAGAGATCGCGTCAGTATGTAAACTTAACTACCATTAAACTAAATCTAGATCAGGATAGGAATAACAATTAAATATTTCTCAGCTCGCTTTTGGAATATAAATACCCTATGCCGGTCCGCTGTTACAGTCTGACGACACTTGTACTGTAATCGCAAGTGTCACATTGTTATGGTTTCGCCGTAGTATGCTTCGACTGGTGTATTTTTAAATATTGTTTCCATCTGCATTTGTAATCGCAGTGGCTACACTGAAAGGGCTTCGCCCCAGTATGTGTCCTTTCATGACTTCGTAAGGCTGAACTATTAGTGCACTTGTATTCACAATGACTACATGTGTACGGCTTCTCTCTGGTGTGTATTCTTTGGTGAACTAGTAAGTGTTCTTTCTGATTGCTCTTGTAGTTGCAGATGCTACATTTAAATGGCTTCGCCCCAGTATGTTTCGTCAGGTGTAGTTGTAATTTTGTCTTCTGAATGCATTTGTAATCACAGTGGCTACACTGAAATGGCTTCACCCCAGTATGCATCATCAGGTGTTGTTGTAAGTGTGACTTCTGACTGCATTTGTAATCACAGTGGCTACACTGAAATGGCTTTGCCCCAGTATGTCTCATCAGGTGTTGTTGTAAGTGTGACTTCTGACTGCTTTTGTAATCACAGTGGCTACACTGAAATGGCTTCGCTCCAGTATGTATCATCAGGTGTTGTTGTAATAGTGACTTTTTATTGCATTTGTAATCACAGTGGCTACACTGAAATGGCTTCGCCCCAGTATGTATCATCAGGTGTTGTTGTAATAGTGACTTTTTATTGCATTTGTAATCACAGTGGCTACACTGAAATGGCTTCGCCCCAGTATGTATCGTCAGGTGTTGTCGTAAGTGTGACTTCTGACTGCATTTGTAATCACAGTGGCTACACTGAAATGGCTTCACTCCAGTATGTATCATCAGGTGTTGTTGTAATTGTGATTTTTTATTGCATTTGTAATCACAGTCGCTACATTTAAAAGGATTTACAGCAATGTGTATTGTTTGGTGTTTGTGTAAATCACTTTTACACGAACTTGTGTAACAACAGTGACTACAATTAAAATTATTTTCCAAAGAGTGACTCTTTAAATGAGTCTCTAAACTTTTCTTGGAACTTGTTGTATACTCACATTCAGCACACATGAAATTAGTAACACCGTGTTCGCTCTTCTCGTGTTCTGTTACAAGCAATTCGGTTTTAAACGTAGAACTACAAAAATCACAAGCAAATGGTTTCTGTCCGGTCAATGAGTGGGTGTGTTGAATGTGTTCTCGTAAAACAGAATTGTTCATGAAATGCTTGCCACAGTGTTCGCAGCGGTATGGTTTGCCTCCACTGTGAACAGTCGCGTCGCCGCGGAGGCGCTCGAGCACCACGGAACAAGCCATCGCGAGCTGTTCCCTGGCGCGGGCGGCGCTGCCCTCCGAACACACTGAAACACACATTAATATAACAATTTCGGACTAAAAAAACTCTGCAGCCGATTTGATAGCCCACACAATGCAAGTGTCATTTATTAATTTCATAGAAGTTTGATGTTTAAAATAACACTTTCACTGCGTGGGCTGTCGAATCCGCTGCAGACTATTCTTGGTCTGACTTAGGGCTTGCATTCCGGAATTTCGAAATACCGGAATCTCGGACAAATTTTCCGATATTACAATTCCGGAATTGATGCAACTGATTATCGAAAATTCCGGAATTGGATTTAAGTACTTTTTCAGGTTTTAATACGTTTATTATTGAAAATTGTTAAGAAACTACACTATACTGGTGTTTTTTTGTTGTTAAAAGTGCCTCTTAGTCATTCAGTGAACTATAGTATAGGTATATTTACTATATTTTACTTTTTCGTTTGCTAAAGCAGTGGGACAATAATTATGGGAACATAAAAAAAAGCAAAGCGATTTACTTGCTTAGAATAGTCTGAATCCTACATAAGCGAATTTTAAGAATAGAAATCTAAAAATATTTGGACTTTTTATCTTCGATTCAGATAGAACTCTGACTCTATAACAAACTCACTCCTCAACGCTGAATTAGCGAACAATTAAAATTTCCTCAGGTGATTATCACGAATATGGGTGGCAGTGGCGTAGCTAGCATGGGTGGTACCCGGGGCGGAAATTGTGGGTGTCACCCCAAAATTCAATCAAAATTGTAAAATATAATTATTTATAAAGTAATAGTAATTTATGTTTATTACTCCATAGCTCACAATTTACTCCATCACTTTCATTTTAGATTCCATGAACTCTCAATAATCCACCCCTGGCGGGTGTTGCCTCTGCGCGCGTTCTATGACACGGGCAAGGACAGCATCCGCTCGGTGTAACCCACATTTCATAACTGTCAAAAGGGCATCTACATGTTGGCTTTGGCTCCGCGCACACCTCCCAAAGGTCCGAGTCATCAATTCATCATTATCCCGTGAAAGATATACAAATAATTTATGTTAAAAAAAACAACGGGTTTCACTCCGGGAGTGCCGGCAGAAGTGAAAACTCAATGAATGTCTGCAGCTCTATGTATAATTGAGGTTAACGCCATCTAGCGTTATTTCGTCGCATTACCCCTAATCACATCACTGTTAGTATTCAAGTTATATTAGTACCAGTTAGAGCAGGGCTCTGCAAACCCCGGCCCGCGGGCCAAATCCGGCCCGCGAAGCGTTCCAATCCGGCCCGCCGACAGCGGTCCAATCCGGCCCGCCTGGAGCCAGGCTCCAGGTGTTCAGCCCTAACAGCAGTAACCAGATACACCCCACCGCCCCTCGGCGCCGACGGTGGCCCGCGCGAAAATTCTGAGGCGCAATATGGCCCTCAGGTAAAAAAGTTTGGAGACCCCTGAGTTAGAGGGAAACTTACTAGATGGCATTTAAATCAATAAAGAAAAACAAACTCATTGTAACAGTTTTTCGATCAGGTCACGTGTCCGTCTTACGCCTTACGGTCACGTGACACCTGTTACGAGTTTAACATGTTTTCTCCATCACAAAAAGTGCACAGCGCCGCTAAAGAAGTTTTCACTTCAAAAAAAGTAAAGACTTTTTTGCCAAGTGCGAGATTTGCAAGAGATTCTGTAAAATCCAATCCAGTTTGGCATTGACATAAACGCTATCGCGAACGTAATTTACTTTCTATATATCTCTTTCGCACTAATATGTCAGTACGAGTCGGGTACCCCCCCCCCCCCCCCCCCCCTATCTCCGAAACTACTGGGTCTAAAATTTTGAAAAAAATACTCAAAATAGTTCTTTACCTATAGATGACAGGAAAACCTATTAGAAATGTGCAGTCAAGCGTGAGTCAGACTTATGTACGGAACCCCAGAAACGCGGGACCTACTCGCATTTGGCCGGTTTTTTTTATAGATGACACTACTGATGTTCACGGTCGGGTGTCGCCCATCCTAGCTATAGCTACGCCACTGATGGGTGGTAAGAGGTGGTGGCTGAGAGGATATGACGTCCCGACTTTCAATCCGGAGGTCGCGGGTTCAAATCCTGGCTCGTGCCAATGAGTTATTCGGAACTAATATACGGAATATCTGTTGATATTTACCATTAGTTTTTTGGCGAAGGATAACATCGTGAGAAAACATGCATACAGCGAATAGATTAAAATGTGTACTTACCTATGAAGTCTCCAACCCGCAGTGGGCCAGGGTAGAGACTATAGCCCAAGCCCTCTTGAGCATGAGAGAAGGCCTGTGCCCAGCAGTGGGACGTATATAGGCTCTGAATTATCGGTGGTACAAGACCATAATGAATATGGGTCGTACATGTGTAATGTAGTGTGGCTCGTGTCGTACTATGTGCAATAGCATCGTGGTGTCGCAGTACTCACCCGACACGCAGGCCTCGTCACGCGCCGCGTCCGACACCTCCGACTTGACTGCCCGCTCCTCCACTACAACAACAACTCTACTTCATGCCGTGTCTTACAATTACAGTACAGTTGTACTTAAAATAAAACAGTATTAAAGACTCGCATTTGCGGTCGTGGATTACCGCGATGGGGTTTGCTATATTTGGCCAAAAAGAATACTTGAATCAATGCATTTTTATGCAGCACACGGTGTAGGAAACATTATGAGGAAACCGGACTATTCCCAATAAGACTTACTTTTCCCTATGGGTTGGAAGGTCAGATGGCAGTCGTTTTCCTAAAAACTAGTGCCTATGCCAATTTTCTATACCATTTTTCGATACAGCAAGTATGGCGACGCGGGTACTTAAGTTGGGGCACACACTGCACAATGGAATTGGATTTTAAGTTAAAAAAAAGTCCTATCACAATCTACAGATAGCCAGGACTGGAGGTACAATACCTACAATAATTAAGAGATGTATCTAATATTAACACATAAACATTACAAATTCACATTAGAAGCGCCATGAATATACCTACGATATATGTGATGGGGACTGTACTTATGCGACGTCTCATCACTTGTCTCATCTTCGTTCGTCGATTCTGGCTTGACTCTCAGGAGCTCTGCACCTGAAACAAACATACTATTCATGGTTTGTGTCGACGAGTCAGGGATCTTGCACCCTCGCTCCGGGTCGTGCCTGGTGCAACAGATCTGGTTCAGTGTGGCCACGCTGCCAGCAATATAAAGTTTGAATTTATTTGAAAGCACAGAAGAAAAAATCCCATCAGATAGAAAACAGTATGAACCTTATAACTCAGGGGTTCCTAAATTGTGCGCTGCGGCGCCCTGGTACACCGTATAAAGAGGGACGCCATGAGGCAATGTATTATATAGGTATAGCACTGATTTTAAACTTGAGAGTGAGGCGCAGACAAAATAAGATTGGGAGCCCCTGTTAAAACTGCTTCATGTAGACATATACCTACGCGACCCCTACAGGCGCATATATCTATGCAATGCAATGTCTGAACAAACTATAGTTAAATTTTCACTAGACCTAATTACTAGTACATGAAGCATGTTGTACTCACCCAACAGCCGGTCACCCTCGTCGCTTGCCCCGTCTCCGGCCGCCATGTTCAACTGGAGCATGTCATCTCGAGGAACCAACACTATTGGGTCATCCTCGTCGCTCGCCCCGTCTCTGGCCGCCATGTTGAACCCGAGCATGTCATCTAGAGCAACCAATACTAATTAACCCCATGTTCCGCGACTTCGATCCGCACAGGAACCAGGACTGAGAGCAATTTCTTGTTTGCAACACTTGTTATCTCGAAGTGATTCAGTTTATTTTCACATTTTTTATTGTTCTTACACAAATAGTAATATTAATTATTTTACATAAAGTTCTTTATTATCCTAATATAAGTAACTTATAAGTTATGAGTAACTTCACTGGATGATCAGTCCAATAACAATATTCACATTATTTATGCAGATGTTTTAAATGTAAATTTAGCCGGCTACTCACACACTGACATCGTCACATCTTCTAAACCAGTAGTTAAAACAAAGTATCAAGAGTACTAGATAATTATTACTATTACTCATTGCAGCACTCACCTGATACAGGCTCACTGGTTCCATCTTCCTCCTGTATTTCAGGATTCTCTGGCTCGACAGCAGATTCTTCCTCTAGGGCAAACAAACAGAACACAAATGACATCACCTTCTTTTTATTTAACATCCATTTGTATTCTTAAACAGAGATTTTATAAACTACCTTTGATGTTCTCTCCCAGCAGCCGCGCCTCCAGCTCCGCCTGGCTGCGCTGCACTTGCAGCTTGAAGTTGGTCGCGTCTCGCAGGCGGCACACACACGTAGCGCAGATGCCGCATGAGCCTGAGCCACCCACCACCAGCTGCATGTAAAATAATCAATCACCATCATCCATCAAATAATCAAATACTAACACTATTTCTAACAATAACATCCGTCTTTAACTGAACAGAATATTAAGTTTGTGTACGTTTCGCTACACTAACAAGAATGTCGTACTTACATTTATGTCAAAGCACCCTTTGATCATGTCGGCATATATCTCCGTTATGCCGAGATGTGTGTACGGCGTCGTCAGGTCCTTGTCCGGAGCACGCCGCAGGCAGCAGCGACACGCATACATCACTTCCATCACTGCAACTGCTACGCTGAATGTTTGTATGAAATATAAATGTAATTAACAGAAAGTAAAAATTCCAATCACTCTAAAGTGATGCAATCACAAACGAGTTTTATCAAAACTAAATAAAACAAAACAACCGTGCTTTGCTTTCGTTTCGTGGTTGTTTTCGTTTTCGTTAACAATAACAAGTTAACCTCAAATCCTTAAAATAGTCACATTTGACAGTTCCCACTGCCACAGACAAGTAACTAGTCAATATGTATAATAGTCAATAATCTGTGCGCATAATGGTGGTAACACACTATTACACCGTATTGTGACCTTGATGCTCGGAGTAATTGGTTATATCCTCTAAGCCTTGATGCGTCGCCCCATAAGTGAGAGCGAGGGAGAGATATTTGTTCCTCGCTCTCACTTATGGTTAAGCCCCCATTCACACTCCTACCGTGTAGGCCGCCTCGTTGGGTAGGATTGTGTATGGGGGTTGCGACCACAACCCTACCCAACGAGGCGGATTACGAGGCGGCCTACATGGTAGGAGTGTGAATGGGGGGCTTTATGGGTGCAACGCCCCAAGGTTGCGGTGTGTTATCACTATTAAAGTGATAACACACTATCGCACCGCACCAAGGTCATTGAGGGACGCACCCATAAGTAAGAGGGAGAAAGAGATAGCGCTTAGAGATACCTTGGTGCGGTGCGATAGTGTGTAATCCAAGTGTAATCACTTTAACATTGATAGAAGGTCTGTAGAGACCATAAAATAAGCGCATCCTTTTCTTATCTGTGTGATAATGTCAAAATGTTTGAGGTTAGTTTAGTATTTGTTTAACTATATTATTTAGTTCTTTGGAATCGTAGTCAAGTAAATCAATTGCCGTACCACCGCTACGGCTGATGGTATTGTTGCGAGCCCACCCGAGTTGTTTTCGAGTCGTGTTGGTCGTGTGTTCAAAAATAAAGGCATACACAGATAGGTATGTATTTCACATTATATGTTTTGTATAGCTATAGCAGTAGCTGTTTATTCCATGGTTTATTCTGAATGTAAACCTTTTTTCCTTATACCTAAAGGCCCCAGTACACAGTGGTCAAGGATAGTCCATTACAAGCCATTGTGTACAGGGGGCAATAGTATAGGACAATGGCGGACGGCTCGGCTGGACATCAGTTGTCTATCGTGTCGTGGTGCGCAATCGGGAAGTTGTCGGTTTTTTTGACACTTGAAAGGAACGGTATGGGAGTCGTGGCGCACCATGGCCTGTGGTGTTCACACCGTCGTCCATGGCAGAGGCGTGGCAGAGGCGTGGCAGAGGCTTGGCGTGGCCCATCGTCAGCCACTGTGTACTGGGGCCTTAAGAATAAGCTGACGCTATATTGCTGGGACCCAACAGTGATTTCTTAATGCGCCTATTTCGTCGATGTTACGCCGGTTGTTATTTTATAATGTTGTCTTGGAAACCCTACCCACTGCATATATTTCAGATTATTATTTGCTGTGAGGGGTACTAAACAAATGGTCTTGCTGATTGATCTTGCATTGCAGGTGTTACCAGTACCAGTAACTACAGCTATAATGCACAACATGTCTCTAGAGACAGCACATGTTGAGGAGGCAGAGGCGGTGTGTGTGAAGACGGAGCCCGGAGAGGTGTGTGTGAAGGAGGAGCAGGAGTGCGAGGACAGTGCCGGGCACGGAGTGAGCGCGGCGGCCGCGCGGGCTGGATTGTATGTTGATCATGTGGTCAAGGACGAGCTCGTGCTGGGCCCCGAGGAGTGGCACCGCCCTCAAGTGCTCCCTTTACAAGGTCAATTTATTATTTAATATTAAAACACTATTACTACTTATATATTATATATATATATATATATATATATATATTATGTATTAGCCTTTTCATCCTGAATGTGGTAGTTTGTGATTTTATTTTTGCATCAGAGTATCTCCCTCAATTCAGTGTGCCTCTTGGCAAAGGCCTCCTCTAGCTGCTTCCCCTGTACTCTATCTTTACTTTATTACTACTATTTAGTAGCAACTTTTACTATGGGACCAACCTCGAAAACGCGAAAAAAAAATTTGCCTGTTTCATACATTTTGGCTGGTCCATTTTCTATGGAAGGGTAAATTTTTTTTTTTCGCTATTTCGGAGTTGGTCCCATAGTAAATGTTGCTCAGTATAATCCCGAAACCTCCCTGGCAATGGGAATGCAGTTATTTTTTAGCCAACCTGTATGGGAACACCGGAATTTCATAACAAAAGTTAAAAGTTAAAAAATCATAATACGAAAACTACGAAAAATCGGCTAACATACATGGGGTATATTCTGATAGCTCACGATGTGAGGAATCAAAAAAAATTTTTTGGACGTCAAGGTTTGGACCACCCTGCATAGTCACAACAGCCGCAAGATGGAGTGAATTAAAGACTTGAATAACAATATTCTTACCCCGGAGTTAGACACAATGTTTTCATGACACTTGAAAAAAAAAGAAATTTGAAGCAAAATAATTCTTAAATACGGCGACATTTCAGACATTCGTCTTCCATATTGTCATTTTTTACTAGTTTAGTTAGGCATCGACGGCACGGGCCCGTCCGCATTCAGCTATGATTGAAAATTGTGTAAAAATATTATAATGGCTATGAAATAAATCAAATTAAATAATTTTAAACATAATCAAAACAATGTAAAGGAGTGTAATGTGTACTACGTAGAAAACAAAATAAAAACAAGATACTAAACGTTAAAATTAAAACTTAAATAAAAAAATCTTAAAGTAAACTTATAAGTAAAAAAGTAATATTACTATACATGTATGTGTGGTCCTTCGTGGCACTCAAGAGATCACATGTGTGTCGATTTTGATGACACTTACTTCAGTCGATTTGTCTTGATTGTCCGAAATAGTCCGAATGTTTTGAGTTTTGTAATATTACATATCTAAAGCAGTAAACAACAGAGAGAAATGGAAGGGTAATGAGGAGGCTTCCACCCAGATCAGTGAAATCAAAAGTGCAACCAATCTAACATGAAATAGGATTAAGTAAGAGTTTGAATACACTTCTGAATTGTATATATTAATATGTAAAGCACTGAGTACATTAAGCTATAAAAAAACAACGGGTTGCACTCCGGGAGTGCCGGCAGAAGTGAAAACTCAATTAATGTCTGCAGCACTATGACCAAAAAGAATAGATAGTATAGAGGGGTCCTGTCATTGTAAATTTTGTAGTCACTGTAAATTTACTGCCATCTATCGACACACGACTAAAACTCAAAAGGAAAACGTATAAAGTTATCAAAAAATGTATTTATATGGATAAATGATATTATTATTTTTATATCATTTTGATCCATGTTCATTCACTGACATCTATGTGTTAAAATTGTTAAATATGAAACGGTGTCGCCACGCCATCTAGCCGAGGATAGGCTAAAGGTGTGTGCGCCATCTATTCGAGAATGACTTTTACTTGAATTCCGAGGCACGTTTTTTCCTTAGACTTTATTCGTCTTATACGAAGTTACATATGTCTTTGCTATGACTGTGAGGTTAAAGCCATCTAGCGTTATTTCGTCGCATTACTTGAAACCCCTAAGCACATCACTGTGAGTACTACAGTTATATTAGTACCAGTTTGAGGGAAACTCACTAGATGGCATTTAAATCAATAAAGAAAAACTCATTGTAACAGTATCCGTCGCACGTGACGTCACGTCTTACGTCTTACGGTCACGTGAGACCTGTTACGAGTTGAACATTTTTTCCCCATCACAAAAAGTGCACAGCGCCGCTAAAGAAGTTTGCACAATAAATAATAAAGAGTAAAGTAAGAAATGTCTTAACCTCGGCCGACAATTACACGTGAAGCCTCAGCTTTCTTATTTCCTGCCTGAGTTGTACATGTATTCTATGTTTCTCCCCGACGAAGCCGGAAAGCGGCAACTTCGTTCAGCGCAGCGTGCCGAGAGCTGGGGCTTTCTGGCCGGAGACCCGAAAAATCATTATAAGCGCTATAATCCCTTTAAATTGTTATGTTAATATGTGTTTCAGTGTGTTCGGACGGCAGCGTCGCCCGCGCCAGGGAACAGCTCGCGATGGCTTGTTCCGTGGTGCTCGAGCGCCTCCGCGACGACGCGACTGTTCACAAATGTAGCTACTGTGATCGCAAATTCAGTTTCAAATCATCCTTAAAAGCACACCAGAGGATACACACCGGAGAGAAGCCATACACTTGTAGTAATTGCGACTACAAGTTCAGTCAAAGTTCAGACTTACGAAGACATGAAAGGACACATACTGGCGAGAAGCCTTTTCAGTGTAGCCACTGTGATTACAAATGCAGTCGGAAGTCACACTTACAACAACACCTGAAGATACATACTGGAGCGAAGCCATTTCAATGTAGCCACTGTGATTACAAATGCAGCCAAAAGTCACACTTACAAAGACACCTGAGTATACATACTGGGGCGAAGCCATTTCGGTGTAGACACTGTGATTACAAATGCAGTTGGAAGTCACAGTTACAACAACACCTGTCGATACATACTGGGGCGAAGCTATTTCCGTGTAGCCACTGTGATCACAAATTCAGTCGGAAGTCATACTTACAAAGACACCTGTTGATACATACTGGGGCGAAGCCATTTCAGTGTAGCCACTGTGATTACAAATGCAGTCGGAAGTCATACTTACAAAGACACCTGTTGATACATACTGGGGCGAAGCTATTTCAGTGTAGCCACTGTGATCACAAATTCAGTCGGAAGTCATACTTACGAAGACACCTGTTGACACATACTGGGGCGAAGCCATTTCAGTGTAGCCACTGTGATTACAAATGCAGTCAGAAGTCAAACTTACAACAACACCTGATGATACATACTGGCGAGAAGCCATTTCAATGTAGCCACTGTGATTACAAATGCACTACTAAATCAAGTATAAAAAAACACCAGGGGATACACACTGGAGAAAAGCCTTTCATATGTAGTCATTGTGATTACAAATTCAGCAATAAATCCAACCTGCGACGTCACCAGAAGACGCATGGGACGAAGCTTAAAAAGCAATAATAGCGACTACAAGTGCAGCCTGAAACAGCACCTGCGGAGACACCAGATGAGACGCGGAAGAGAACCCTTATTATAGGGATCGTTCGCGGCGGAGGGTATGTCGCCTTTTGTTCTAAATCGGGAAATTTAACCTGACATTGACACATCGCAATAAGCAGGGGGCTCCTGTGCTGCTCCTACAGTACAAACATAATGTACTTGTACAAATGTAATCACTTAATATTAAAATACAGAGGTGAAGTATATTAGTGTCGATCCGCTAGTTAGTGCAGTGAGTGAGCGCTGGGGGCGAAGTGGTCAGGGCTGTAATTGAAGGAAAAGAGAAAGATACCCGCAATCTGCGGAGTTCGATGTTCGCGGTAGGCCCTCATGTGGCTTCCAAGCCGGAGGTCGTGGGCTCAAACTCCGGACACGAAGTACCACCGACTTTCTTGAGACTTACGGCCGTGGTGCTCACAAATATCTAAACACGCCTCTGTTGTCAAGGTGTTAGAGCGTGTGTTCAGATATTTTTGAGCACCTAGACAGCTCCTATATGGCGACTGTGCATCACTTGATACTTGCCAGTTCCTTTGTAGTTTGCTTGCTGGAGGAAAATATCTCAAATGAACCTGCATATTAAAGTTATTGCGAGGGCTGTCATGAGAACAATTCTGCCCTCTTAAGCTAAAAAGCCGTATTTGCATTCAGTTTTCATACAAATTGACTGCAAATACGGCTTTTTAGCTTAGGAGGGCAGAATAGCCCTAACCCTCTTATGCAGTGAGATCTACATCTCTCCCGCTCTTGCTATATTGGAGTGACAGAGATGGAGATAATCTATACAATTCTCGAAGGTCGCGGTGCCAACGGTTAGAAAATATAAATAGTAACTTTGTATTCCACTATTAATGATTAGAACTAATATAATTGAAAATCGAGTCATGTGTATCAATTAATAAAAAGTATTATTCTATTCTACTTATTTTCCTTACCATTCCTTCACACTCGCTGTCGCATAGCGCCCTCTCTCTCGACCGTCCCGGGCTGTCACGTCGGCGACATGTTGTCGTCGAGCGGCGCCACAGAGTAGACACCAGTACTGCGCCGCGCTCACACTACTTATATACTCATAGAACAGCAGCAACGCAGAAGGAGCGGAGATATGACTAGTATAACGACTCGATTATGCTTTGTCTCATTCTCTATAGTGCGAGATACGGTATAAGAAATATACACAGTCATCTGTTATTTATTAGTGATAAGAAATAAAATATTAAACTAGATGAGAACCTGGCTTCGCTCTTCTTCTTCTCTCCCCTAGACCGGTAGTCCCATTTACTTGGGGTCGGCCCTCCTCGTCCGCATCCTCCACTGAGCACGATTCCGTGCGGCGTTGGTGTCGATTTGAGCTTCTTTGAGGTCTTTCTCGACCGTCGTCAGCCAAGTGGAGGGTGGTCTTCCATGGCCGCGTGGCTGGGTTACAGGCAGGTTCAAGGCCAGTTTTACCGGGTGGTCTTCTTCGCGTCTTTGGACGTGCCCGTACCATCTAAGGCGTTTTTCTTTGGCTTTGTCGATTATTGGCGCGACTCCAAAACTTCCCCTAATGTACTCATTCCGGATCCTATCTAGGAGTGTGACGCCAGCTGACCATCGCGTAAAATAAATAATAATACTACTCATTTTGAATTGAGTAATTATTTACTTCAAGACTTTAAACCTTCATCAAAAGGCGGTTACATACCTATCTCATCTCCGAAAACTTTAAATCTAAAAACAACGGATATGTAATTAAATAACCTAACAACTTTTCTGGTAGCAGTTCGGTTCTGTGAGGGTCGCAGTTCTAACCTAACCAACTTCTGGTTGCGGTTTGGTTCTATGAGGACCATAGTTATTATTATTCTTTATTCATAAAACAATGCTACATTGTGTTTGAATTATGTTATAAATAACTTAAAACTACAAGAACAACAACAACAAACAAACATGCAGCTAATATTAAAATTAAAACATAAAAACACACAAAATTAATAAAATGGGAATGGGAATAGGGTATTTGACCACTAGTCAGATCAGTTTCTTTTTTCGAACTGTCAAAGCAATTTTGCTACTATGGAAATTACTTATATGAAACACTAGCATGTGACGTCACAATCAAATTACCTACTCTTTATAGTTTTATACGGGTTTAAAAATAGAAATAGTAGTCCTAACCTAACCCACTTTTCTGGTCGCAGATCGGTTCTATAAAGGCTGTAGTTATAACCTAACTTAACCTGCTTTCTTGTTGCATTTTGGTTCTGTAAGGGTCGTACGTAGCTCTAACCTAACCCACTACCCAAACTCAAAAGAGGGATCCCTGTTGTACCCATCATGGCACTGCCAAAAATGAAAGTATGGAAATTTTTAATTTATACCATTTTCAGCCTGTCCGTTAATATTAATTTGCATACAAAAAAAAAATTAAACAAAAACTTGATAAGTGCAAGTCGGACTCGCCCACCGAGGCGAGGGTTCCATCCATACTTTTTAGTATTTGTTGTTATAGCGGCAACAGAAATATGTATATCATTTGTGAAAATTTCAACTGTCTAGCTACTACTCACTTAAGTATATCATTACTCCATATGTATATCATTACATACTTAATAACTATACTTATATTTATGTGATGTAGTGGTGTAGGTAATACTTCACTACTACTACTATTAGATCTCATTACGGGGGTGACATTGTCACTGCGTGACAAAACCCCTTAAAAAAAAAAGGATTAAAAAAAAAATTTTTAGTGTAAGCCCCAAAACGCACGAGAGCTTTTTCAACGCGCGTTAAAAAAGCTCTTGAATCTGTCTGCACTCTAAATTCGATTTAACGACCAAGGCTTAAAGTCGAAAATCCATCAACGCTTGATAAAAAGCGCCACCGCTGTCGTGTGAATAAATACACATGTATCCATTTGTGTCATTCAAACGCTTTTTTAACGCGCGTTGTAAAAGCGCCCGTGAGAATGGGGGCTAACATCTTCTAATTTTGTGACCTCTCTTATTTCTGTCGCCCATTTTCTGTCTCTTTTTGTGTACCCTAACATGCTTCTCTCCATTCCCCTCTGGCACGTTATTAGTTTTTGTGACATTTTTTCTGTTGCGGCCCGTTTGGCATCCATATGTTATACCCCACCATAAACCATACAAAATTTTTGGTGGGGAACAAACAAAAAGTGAGACTGTGACAAGGACAAGCAATAATACCGCTTTCTCTGCTACTCCTACTGATATTTCCATAAGTGCATCTCGTTCGGTCGTTTGGCCCCTCCCCCGTGTCATCTCTATGTTATTGTACCTCTATGGGCCAATAGTACAGGACAATGGCGGACGGCTCGCCTGGCCGTCAGTTGTCTATCGTGGTGCGCAATCGGGAAGTTGCATGGACCTATATAATAGGGACAAGACATATTGTTCTATACGTACAATTGCTTATAGAAATAGCACCCATTTTGACGGCACAAACATAAATATCTATCTATCTCGTTTTTACTCAGCACTGTCACCCACAGCAAAAAAGGATGACAGTATTTCGGTACGTACATAAAGTGGTTCATGAAAATACGTAAATACCTAATGCGGCCGAAAATCCGCCATGTTTAGCGGCCTAAATGTCATTGTCAGTCAGTTCAGCCGGTAGTTGTCCTGTCAAAAAGTCGTGGTGAAAATGAAAATTACGTAGGTTGCCCTGAAAGTTTCGGGAATAGAGAAAACTGTCGCATCTAGACAGTCAATCTTTATTGTAATGCATACTTAAACTCAAACTGACCACGCATATAAATTTTCTTTTGAAAGTAATCATTCTGTAATGCACACGGCTCATAATCCCAAAGTCCTTTTTGTATGGCGATTTTGGGGCCTTAGTGGTTTTGTATGAAATTCGTGGAGTAGCCAACGGAATTGAAGTTTTTTTACATATATATATATATATATAAAAGATTTTTTTACTGTTGTCATATGAATATTTAGGAATGTCGAAATCTGCCGATATGCAACTTTTTTGGCAGTCTTTTTAATTAACAGCACAAATGCGATTTTAATTTTTGACGTCGCTTTGGAATGACATGCTTCTTTAAGATCACCCATGGGATAAAATGAAAGTGACTTTCATATTTAATTTTAACTGCAAACGAGCGTACGATGAACTCTAGTTCATAAAAAAATAACAGAAGCCCATTGTAACTTTTATTTGTTCGCTGAGGGCATATTGAAAACCGTTTAAAAATATGATCCGAAAAATCACTTGGCCAAAAATTCAAATAATGTTCGACATAC
Source organism: Cydia splendana (assembly GCF_910591565.1). Lineage (NCBI taxonomy): Eukaryota > Metazoa > Arthropoda > Insecta > Lepidoptera > Tortricidae > Cydia > Cydia splendana. Next base: position 2,408,879 of record NC_085979.1, read on the forward strand.
AATTTTCAAATTGCCAGTAATTCTTAAATACAAATGACAACCAAATGGAATATACCTTAAAAGTTTTATAAAGAGTTACATTTTTATAAATTATATGCCTCTTTCTATTATGTTATTTCTAAGTGTCCCATTCCCGAAACTTTCAGGGCAACCTACGTATTAATTATCTTTCAGTATTTTGCTTCTGTTTGAAAATAATTGAAGCCAAATGTGAACAATTACGTCGCGAATATGCCAGTGTGTAGTGTATTAGGGTGCTGCATAAGAAAAACACCAAATCAGCCATCTTTAACCTTACACAGGTACGCTATAATTTACATTAAAAATATTGGTTATTGTTAATGTTCCTGGGAATTTTAAGGATGTTTCACATTATAAATAGCAAGGTTCTTATGTGCAGTTATAGATCATGAAGTGATTTGACTTATTTAACTATATTTTTACGCTTAAATAATGTAAACATTTCAGCTAGGGTTGTACTTTATTTATCGACTTTGATATCGATTTATTATGATTGTTTATTTATATTTTCTTACTTTATCATGCTACCCCGCTTAAAACCAACTAAATTATCTTAATTAAATAATTAAAACATGTTTTACAGGTTACCAAGAAATGAAAATAAAAAGAAAAAGTGGTTGGAGACGGAGACCCTGACCGACTCTCGGGAGCCCTCGGGTCCGTGGGGTCGTTACTCTACAAGCTGCCCTGCGGGCTTTTTTTATATTATATTATAGTTTTTTTTATGTAATTCGACATTAAGAGACCATATAGGTACATCAATAAGTAATTGTAATATGTTAGTTTGAATTTGAACTGGTAGTTACAGTTAGTTGTATTTTATAAAATTGTTGATGTATTGTTATTATTATTGCTTGTATGTGAATTCAATGTTGACGTGTACAAGTACTAAATAAATGTTGAAGAAGTTGAAGTTGAAGAGCGGAAGTTATTCCTTATTTTTGTAATTAAATAAATGTTCTGAAGGTGTTTTTTTTTTTTTCACCCGTCGTTTGATAAGTTTGAATTTGTATCGCTCTCACTTATAGGTACGGCGCACCAAGGTCGAGGTGCGGTGCGGTAGTGTGTTACGGACTTTAGGGTTGACAACACAACAAAATTGATTGTAATAGAGAGGTAAAGTCTAAGAAAAACACGTACACTTATTCTGACATCCAAAACAGATGGCGCTGTACTGCGCCATGTGTTTTGCGGTCACTGAGTTGTCAAACGTCAACTTTTGAAAATCAGAGTTACCGCAAAAATCGCAATATATATGGAGTTGAACAGCGTCATCTCTGTTTACCTGTTAAATTCGAAGGACGAAATTGTCTTAGATTTTACACATCTTACTCAATCAAAGTATCTTTTCACATAATAATATACCCATAAAGAATATTTACTTACTTACTTACTATTAAAATATAAATTCCTCAAATAATTCATACATATTCATTATTCATTCATATTTTAAATAAAATGAGCCGAGAACGTTCAAAAGTTATCGATGTATCGATAAAACCTAGTAACAGTAAAAATCTTTTGGGCAGCACTAAAACCGCCATGTTTAGCGGCCGGATGACGTCACACTGGCACGCATTTTTCGTTGACGTTTCACTTCCATAGGTTTCATATTTCAGTGGGAAGTTGTCGGTTTTCTGACACTTGAAAGGAACCGTATGGGCACAGTGTATGGGTGTCGTGGCGTACTGTGGTCTGTGGTGTTCACACATTCGCCCATGGCAGTTGCTTGGCTTGGCCCATCGTCAGCCACTGTGTACTGGGACTACTGGGGCCTTAACCCTTTAGTCCGTAGCGGCAACATGTTTGCCATCATACTTAAAACAAAAACGCATCTCTACTATAAGAATTACGGTTCGAAATCGAATGACTAGGCAGGAATGTCAAATGGTTAAAGGGTTAAGAATAAGCTGACGCTACGTTGCTGAGACCCAACTGTGATTTCATAACGCTCCTATTTCCTCGAGTTTACGCCGGTTGTGATTTCATAATGTTTATTTATTTATTTATTATTCGGAGAACTAACAGCTCTCAATTGTACAATAATTATATATGTAAATTACAGAAAGCCAATTATAGGTTCCCACCAATAGCAACAGGTTAACAAACAAATGGTGTGGTGGTAATGTTGTCTTAGAAACCCTACCCCTGCTTATATTTCAGATTTGCTGTGCAGGGGTGCTAAACGAATGGTCTTGCTATTGATCTTGCATTGCAGGTATGCATAGTAACAACTAGCACCAGTCCCTACAGCTATAGTGCAGAACATGTCTCTAGAGACAGCACTTGAGGAGGCAGCGGCGCTGTGTGTGAAGACGGAGCCCGGAGAGGTGTGTGTGAAGGAGGAACAGTGCGAGGACAGCACCTGGCAAGGAGTGAGTGTGGCGGCCGCGCGGGCCGGACTGTACACCGACCACGAGGTCAAGGACGAGCTCGTGCTGGGCCCCGAGGAGTGGCACCGCCCTCAAGTTTTGCAGACACACGGTCAGTAAGAGTTATGACAAAACATACTTTTTAACTTGGTCTTGACACTTGTGTGCGAGAAATGGCTTGTGCTTAGCAATTTTACAAATACAAAAATTCAAAAATACAAAATTCTTTATTTCCAAAAAATACACATATTAATGATGCAAGGGATGGAGCTACCCTGTAAGCAAACATATGCCCGTGTTGGGTAACACCGCTCTTCCCTATGTAACATAATGTACTTAGGTATACAATTAAATTAAACTAAACTAATCAATTACGGAAAATTACAGTATACAGTATTACAACAGAAATACAAAAGAAGCACTACTTTTATTACTTATAAACTAAAACTAAGTCTAATAGGTACCTACGGAGGTAAGGTATTGCTAAGGTTTAACTATGCTAATTTTAATTCATAAACAATTAAATTTATGGGTTCTTCTGTGTGTATGTGTGTGTGTGTGTGTGTGTATGTGTGTGTGAGTGTGTGTGGGGGTGCGTGTGGGTGTGTGTGTGTGTGTTGAGCGTGGGCTTTATCTCAGTAAATTTTCTGTCTCATCATATGTTTTACTCTGCAACCATTTAATTAAAACATTTTTGCACTCTGTATGCGGTTTGGAGTGAATATCTAGTAAATTATTAATTTTATTGTAAAGGTGCGCAGATGTGGTGACGTACTGTGATCTCGCAAATTTAGTTTTAGTCTTAACCACCTTAGCAATATATATTTTGTGCCTCTTATTCTTGTAGTTTGGGTTGTACGGGAGAGTTTTATGCTTTTTTAGAATGGTCTGCAAGATGTACAATTTCCGAACTGATAAGATTCCGCTGATTTGGTATAACAGATCAGTGGAAAACCTGGCCTTCTTAAAATACATAATCTTGATAAGTGCCCTCTGCGCTCTTTCAAGGTCTATAAAACGAGTTTTTGCTGCACCTCCCCAAGCAGTTATGCAATACGTCAGGACTGATTGTGCCAAGGAGGTGTAAATTTCATTTAATAAATTACGCGGCTTTGATTGTTTCGTTGTTATTATTCCCGGCACAATATGTCTTAAAGTCTTGAAAATCCAGAGCAACTTTCTTACTCTAACAATGACCTGATCAATGTGACCGTACCAATTGAGATGCTCGTCCAACATAACTCCCAAATATTTGATGTTTGCAATTTTTCCGATAGATGGGCAGTCGCAACTGGCACCGTCACAAGGTTGATCGAAGTGTATTTTAAGATTAGTATCCCAAGTTGGTTGTGTACTACTGGTTATACTAAAACACATGTAGTTTGTTTTTTTGGTATTAAGTGTTAATAAATTCATTCTTAACCATTTAGCGATGTAAGACATGCCCAGTTCTGCACTGATTTTAACCTCATTCCATGTTTTTCCTGTAACGACCACTGCGGTATCGTCAGCATAAGAAAAAAGTTTAGCATTAGGTAATGTAATATTACACAGGTCATTAATGTAAACCAAAAATAGCGTAGGGCCTAATACGCTACCCTGGGGTACGCCGTAAGAGATGTCTACATCGTCACTGGTATATTGTGATAGTTTCACCCGTTGTTTCCTTTCAGTAAGATAATTTTTAAGAAGAGCAAGAGGTGACCCTCTAACCCCCATTTTTTCAAGTTTGTGTAAAAGAATAGGAACAGAGACGGTGTCAAAGGCCTTTTTTAGGTCCAAAAAAACAGCTAAGCACTTATTACCATTGTCCAGGTTATCCGCTACTAGTGAAGTAAGAGAGGTTATTGCATCTTCAGTTGACATTCCGTGCCTGAAACCAAATTGTGCCGCCGATAGAAGATTACATTTATTTAAAAAGTTTAACAGTCTAGTGTTAAGGAGTTTTTCCAAAATTTTCGAAAGTGCGGGTAAAACTGAGATTGGCCTATAATTACTGACGTCGTCTCTGTCCCCACTCTTATACACGGGTGTAATTAATGCTTTTTTCAAAGCTTTGGGGAATACTCCTTGATCGAAGCAGAGGTTTACCAGATGGGTTAGAACAGGGACTATTGCTTTAGCTATAAATTTGAGAAAACTGGTCGTGATGTTATCCCAGCCGGGTGCACTATTTGATTTTAGATTTTTCAAAGTAGTGTGAACTTCGTCAGGGGTAGTGGGTAGCAATACAAATGATGCAGATTGTACAGGGAGGCGACCAAGAAAGTTCCTTAAATCCTGAGGGTTTGAGTCGATTTGTTCAGCCAGCTCTTTCCCGATGTTAGCGAAGTAATCATTTATGTGATTGGCCGATTCAATTGGGGTTGTTCTCATATTTGTAAGCTCTGAGGGAGCTTTATTAGATTTATCTGTGAAAGTCAATTTTTTTATATTTTTCCACAGTAATTTATTATTGTTTACTGAGTTCGCCAGAAGATCTTTTTCAAATTGTCTTTTTAAGTTTTTTATAAGTTTTTTACAATAATTTCTGTAACGAATGTAAGTTATTTTTAGTATTGTGTCATCAGGGTTATTACGTACTTGTCTTTGTAACTTATTGCGGTTCCGTATACAACGTAATATCCCTGGAGACATCCAAGGCTTTATAACACGCTTCGCACTAGGTATTTGACTGATTTTAGTATTTTCTTTTATGGACTCGCTAAGCATATTTATTAAACTATCTGTCATAATATTGGGGTCAGTACAGAACATAAGATTAGATAAGTTTTTTTCTTGGAGGTGTTTTAAAGCATTATCGAAATTAATTGTGGTCTTAGTTTTATTTACTGTAGTTGTTTTTTTAATTTTAGATAAGGACAAGAAAGTGGTAAAATGATCTGTTATAGTAGTCTTAATAATAGCAATAGTAGGAGAGTATTTAGTTTTATTTATCCTTAAAATAAAATGATCCAAGCAATTTTTTTCCCTTGTTGGCTTAGAGTGACCAGCAAGGAGTCCAAAGGTCGATAGGGTGTTTAAATAATTAGTCCTATTTTTAAATTCATGTAAAGGTTCACACAATTTCACTTTTATATTAATGTTTATATCACCCGCTATGATTAAATTGTTTCCTGTATTTAAGGTCTCCAGGTGAGTTTTTAGCGAACATATAAAGTTATCTGCATTTGATGTTGCCGGGGATCGATAAATACATAATAGAGTACTGTTTAGGACATCCACTTGAAGACATGATGCTTGAGTGAGTGTAATTTCTTTTACCTTATGTTTGAGGGTGTTTTTGATATAAACAACCACTCCGTCATTTTGATTCAACTGGCAAGTAGTATAGTAGCTCTCATAATCACTGAGTTGAGGTAGAGGTTTAGTCGAATTTAGTCGACATTCTGTCAGAATAATAACGTCAAGATTAAAACTAAAGCTAGATAGCAGAAGTGTTAGATCGTCAAAATTACAGTAAATGCTCCTTATATTTTGCGAAATAATTGTGAGATCATTTTTATTAATTTGGACTTGCCGTAATAATTCGTCCGTGCTGTCACATTCGATAATACTGGCTACTTCAATGTCGTCTAAATCCATTACTTCTTGTAACGTATTACACATTATTGTTGTGATAGAGAAACAACGTCAATATTAGCACATGATAAAGTATTCTATATGCAAGCTCAAAGAAAAGAGGTGACAGCAAGAGGCAAAAAGTAAATCTAGGTAGGCAGGTGGTATGTAGTGCTATATGAAGAGAACAGAGTTTCGCGTTATTTTGAGTTTTATCCCTATTTTGGATGTGGGAGTATGTTTCTAGTGTGTAAGTATGTATGAGTATGAGTAAGTATGAGTGTATAGAGTGTGAACACAGAATATAATTAAATGAGAATAAACGAAAATATGATGTCGTTATCAGGGTTCGGGGCAGATATAAGTCGTACAATTGATAGAACGAGAGATTGGTTTCGGCTAGTCAATCTTGTAACAAGCGGTGAACTTGGCTTTCAGAATTAATGAGTATGATGGGTGAATCGTCCGTCTTTCTAATATAAACCTTGCCGTAGGACGTCCAGCAGTATTTATAGTCTTTGGACTTCTTCAGGTCTCGGGCTAGGAAGTGCAGCCTAGCGCCCTTTGAGGTGAGATGTTCCGAGACGAATACTTGGGTTTCCGGGTTCGTAGTAATACCCAGGTGCCTGGCACAAAGTTTTGAAGAATGTCTAATATTAAATGATTTTGCTGCTTTGATAATTTCCAGTTTTAATAGTGCAGAGTTAGTTTCTATTATTACGGGTGTATTTTGCTGGTCCTGTTTCTTCCCACGCACCCTGTAGACATCCTTTATATCAGATTTATTTATGACACATTCCAGGTTCTGACAGAGACACATGCACATGTCAAGCAGGTCCTGTTTGGTTTCATTTTTTCTTTTTGGTACATTTTTTAGTTCGATGTTTGTCTTGCGGGTCCCTACTTGCAGGTCCTCCAGCCTATTTTCAAGAAACAGTATGTACTCCCCGTCATCCTTTACCTGTTGTTCTATTTTGTCGAGCCTTTTATTGAGTTCGTCATTTTGCCTACTCAAATCCGAGATAGAGGTCTCGATGCTGACATTTGTTTGCCTTATTTCTTGCATTGTGTTTTTTATTTCCCTGAGTTCGGCCGTCTGCTGGTTCAATATTTTGCTGTAGGTAGATTGTATATTTTGATGCAGATTATGTTATTACTTATTATGCATCAGCAATAAGTCCACAACTATAGAAACAGAGGCATGGTGGTCAAAGCAATAAAATAAAACATGTCAAGATTATTAAAAAAAAATCTAATTCTAAAAAATGAGCTCTTTCATAAGATATGTCACACGATATAGTTAAAAAAAAAACATTACTTTTTAATTTTCTCATTTACCTCCCAAAAGTGGCCTCCTTAAAAATTCATTTTTTTCCGTAATATGTCCGTCTTTGGGTCACGAAATTACATATGTGTACCAAATTTCAACTTAATTGGTCCAGTACTTTTGGAGAAAATGGGCTGTGACAGACGAACAGACAGACAGACGCACGAGTGATCCTATAAGGGTTCCGTTTTTCCTTTTGAGGTACGGAAGCCTATAAAAACGAGGTATAATAATGGATCCTGCTTGCCTTCAGGTTTGTATGCCGCGCCACCTCTCGTCGTGTTGCCTCTCTGTCACACTTGTAAATTCGTACGTAAGTGTGACAGGGAGGCAACACGTCGAACGTGGTTCGCGGTAGGCCCTCTGTATGTATGTATGTCTGACGACCGGTCTGGCCTAGTGGGTAGTGACCCTGCCTATGAAGCCGAAGCTGGTAAGGGCATTCATTTGTATGATGATACAGATATTTATTCCTGAGTTATGGTTGTTTTTTATGTATTTAAAAACATTTTTAAGTAAGTAAAAAGTATTTGTATATTATATCTATTGTTGTCTGAGTACCCATAACACAAGCTCTCTTGAGCTTACCATGGGGCTTAGTCAATTTGTGTAAAAATGTCCTATAATATTTATTTATTTATGATTAAGGCAGGGCTCGGACCCAGTATTGAAATATCTGTTTTTCAGTCGTACCAAATTTTATTAAGTTCATTCATCTTGCTTCGATAACTATTATGACGAAAGAGAACTCTCATCTTTCTATAACAATGGCCTAACCAACATGACATGACAATCGTTTCCAGTAAACGAAACGAAATACTAAACGAGCCCACAGATTATTTATTTATTTAAACTTTATTGCACAAGAACAAGTAAAAAGTACAAAAGGCAGACTTAATGCCTTGAGGCATTCTCTACCAGTCAACCACTGGGCCAAACAGAAATTAGCTAAGGTACTGCAGTGTGGAAAAAAAATCCAAATATACCTAAAACCTAATACTACCGCCAATATACACTAATAATATTTATATATATTTAATACCTTTATAAACTACACAAATAAACAATATAATTACATATTATATACTATACATAAATATATTTCTGCATGTGTGCAGGGTAGGGGAGGGGGGTGTCCCACTAGGCAGTATCTAGCAGGTGCTTGTATTGTAGAGCCATTCGTTTGAAAGTCAGCTTGTTTGGGGCTTGTCTAATCGTTAGAGGGAGCGCATTCCAAAGACGGATTGCTTGAACAACGAAAGAAGACGTAAGAAAACCGGTATGGTGAGGCAGAACAGATAGTTTAGATTACCAGTTCGCCGGAAGATATCAGCCTGTCAGTTGTTCGGAACTGTCACCTTTTGCGTTTAACTGACAGCCTGATATCGTCCGGCGAACTGGTAATCTGTGCCCTGTGGGCCTCTTAAGATAAGCGTAAATAATATTTGGAAATATTAAATATATTAAAAACGGGTCACTCTCGTATTCTAAGTCGAAAAACGCTCGACATGTTTCACTCCGTACCGAGGAGTGTCATCAGGAGTTAGCGGAGGGCTGCGGCCCGCAGTCTGCGCCGGTCCGTCACCGTAAAGGCTAGCTTCGGCTTAAAATACGTGAGTGACCCGTTTTTTAATATATTTAATATGACTGTGTCTCACGGAAGTTTTGTTATTAAAATATTTGAGCGTTTCGTTTTCTGCCAACGATTATCATCTTTGTTAGACCTGCAGTGGCAGCATCCATTTTTATCGCCTGTCACTTTCGCACTTACATACTTGTTAGAACGTGACAGGCCCATGCCATTGACACACTACAGACGTAGTGCATAATTGTTTTCCATCGTATTTTCTCGGAAACGTTCGTATCGTCATGCTAGCTCAGTCAACTTCAGTACTTTTTGTACCGAGACTGGCTGAAATAGCAAGACACGTTCGTACGTTTCCGTGAAAATACGAAGGAAAATAATTATGCACTACATCTGTACGGCCGCTGTTCTTTAAACGGCAACCGCAAAAGGAATCGAAATTCTTTTCGTATTAAATAGTTATTTGTTTCACTCGGGGGCAAAGTTGTTGTTTAACCGCTCGTGGTAATATTGTGCTGATAACGAGTGGTTCGTAAATTGGTATCTTGAGCGTTGCGGGGGTTTCAAAGCACGAGGGTTAAACAAAATGTGCCCCCGAGTGAAACACAAAATTTTTCACCACACCAACCCGAAGCAAATATTAAATATAAAATATCAAACAAAATCAAACCAAAACAAATCCAAATGAATTTTATTAAATATTTACCATCAAAAAGTCAATTCTACCATCAAACGCAAGAAAACAACTCAACATTTTCATTTGATTATTTTGCCTCACATGTGAATAAAATGCAACTATGCTATCAGTTTTTGAAGTGCAAAGTAAGTCTTTCCGAGCTGGTATGGTGAAAATTAATAAAAACTGTTGGTAATATTGCAGCCGGCTCGAGCGCGGCGGGCGCGAGTTGCGCGCCGCCGGGGTGTCGCCGCTCACACGACACGCTCACTCACAACGCTGTCCTCACGGAACGCAGTCCCTCGCCGTCGAAGTTCTCGTTCACATCAACCCGACAGCTCTCGATGACCTGTTCCGTGAGGCTCGAGCGCCTACCAGACGATAAGGGACGTACAATACGTACATGTATCAACAGAGAGAAACCATATACCTGTGACGCCTGTGGCAAACGTTTCACGAACAAGTATGTACTAACGAAACACATACACACTCACTCGTCGACGAGGCCCTCGTTAAAAGTCATCCGACAGCTCGCGATGGCTTCTTCCGTGAGGCTCGAGCGCCTTCCAGACGATGAGGGACTTACAATACGTACATGTATCAACAGAGAGAAACCATATACCTGTGATGCCTGTGGCAAACGTTTCACGAACAAGTATGTACTAACGAAACACATACACACTCACTCGTCGTCGAAGCCCTCGGTAAAAGTCATCCGACAGCTCGCGATGGCTTGCTCCGTGAGGCTCGAGCGCCTTCCAGATGATGAGAGACGTATAAGAATGAGCAGAGAAAATAAAACATACACCTGTGAGCACTGTGGTAAAAATTACAAAAACAAATCTATTTTGAAAAAACACATACAGCGCGTGCACTTGTCGGCCGGGCCTGAACTCTTCGCTTGTGATTTTTGTAACTCTGCATTCCAAAATAGGTTACTTGTAATAGAGCACGAGAAAAGCGAACACGGTGTTTCAAATTTCACGTGTGCCGAGTGTGAGTATACAACAATATACAAGAAAAATTTGCGGAATCATTTAAAGAGTCACTCTGTAGACAAATCTTTTAATAGTCACTGCAGTTACACAAGTCGTTACAAAAATGATTTACAAGATCACTACAGGATACACGCGGGTGAAAAGCCTAGCGACTGTGATTTAAAGTACCATCAAAACCAAAGCCTACAAAAGTACGAGACCGTGCAAACTGGAGCGAATCTATTTAAATGTAGCGATTGCGACTACAAGGCTAGACGGAAGGAGCATCTACGAAGTCATCAAATGTTACACGCCGGAGAGACAGCCTATGTGTGTAACAACTGTGATTACAGAACCCGACAGAAACATCACCTAAAAGCGCATCAGATGATACACTCTAAGGATAAACCATATAAATGTAGCAATTGCAATTACGAATGCACGCAGAAATCAAGACTACGAAGACACCACAGGAGACATACTGGTGAGAAGCCGTTTCTATGTAAGTACTGTGATTACAAATGTAGTCTCAAGGCCCACTTACAAACACATCAGATGATACATACTGGGGCGAAACCATTTAAGTGCAGCATTTGCGGCTACAGGTGCAGACAAAGAGAAAATCTACGAGCTCACCAAAGGATACACACTGGCGAGAAGCCATTTCAGTGTAGTTACTGCGATTATAAATGCAGTCAGAAATCACATTTAAAAAGACACCAGACTATACATGATACGATGAAGACATATCAATGTGGTATTTGCGACTACAAGTGTCATCAGATTGTAGACTTGCGCAATCACCGAAAGATACATCCAGAAGAGATGCGGTACAAATGTAGTCTTTGCAACTACAAGTGCTGGGAGAAAATATACTTACGCAGGCACCAGAGAACACACACTGATGAGAAACCCCACGCATGTAATCACTGCAAGTACGCGAGTCGATATAAAAGCTCATTACGAAAACACCTAAGAGCAAAACATTTCGTTATACAATCCTAGTTCCGATGATCTATTAGCGGTGCCATGCAGGACGGGCGGGTGGCGTCTTTTGGTGGGGAAAAAGTACATTGTTAACCAAGGCAGGGGTGCGAAACTCTTCCTTTCGGGCATTCTCGGCTCTGTTCGACTCAGCATTCGTCCCTTTGCGTGTCCCGTGTCCCTTAGGGACGTCAAGTTGTGTCAACCCTAATAATTGCTCGGAGCAATGCTGAGCCCCTGAGCCCTGAGCCTGAGGAAGAGTGTCTCCCCACTGCCGAAAGTCACCGCTGATCTTCCGGCTGACATTGTTGACATTTCAAATTACTCGACATAATTCTTTACAATGCCTCAAGGGCCTATTTTAGATTTAAGCTAGTTATTAATTTAGTTTAGTAGTACCACTGTATATATATTGTATTCTTTATTGTATTATTTGCATGGCTATATTATCATTACTGTGCTATCTTTAACTATGTATTTGCATGTATAATTTTGCCTGCGCTTCGGTGCGAGCTGTTTGCTGTGTAAATTGTATACATATAGTAATAAAATATTTAAAAAAATAGTTGAGGTAGCATCTGTCTTGTATTAGTTTTTCTTTTTCACATTTGTTTTGTTTGTCCTTTCTAGACTGTATCATGTACCTTGTTTGTATAAATACTGTCTATTGATATATGATACCTTTCACCCGAGTTAAGAGCCCATCAACGTGCGCACTAGCGCCACTGCTAAATAATCGTGAGCCCCAACGTGCACACTAGGCACGTTGGGGCTCTTAAACACTCTGCTTTTCATGTCGAATTCCTCTCGAGGAAAGTAAAATATACGGGTATGTGTATTTTATTTTAAGTTAAAGTATCGTTATTTATGGATTCTTCATGTTAAATATCAAAATGGAAATACAACAAATCCATTTAAAGTAAATGATAATTATTTATGGTAAATGATTTTTTTTAAATCGGCCAAGTGCGAGTAAGCTCGCGTTTCAAGGGTTCCGTACGACACACCATTTTTATCCATGTTTTTTTTTTGTACGGCCATTGCGGCTGTGTCCCTAAAACAGTCTAATCGCATTTTATGTATTAAATTCTACTCACGCTTAACTGTACATTTCAAATAGGTTTTCCTGTCATCTTTAGATTAAGAACTATTTTGTATATTTGTTTTAAAAATGTTAGACCATGTACCATGTAGTTTCCAAGATAAAAGGGATTCACTATGAACATTGTTTTGAATTGTACAATTTAAGCTCTTTCAAATGATACCCCAAATTGATCTAGTAAAGTAACTAATCATAATCAAAGGTTGTCTGGAAGAGATCGCTCTTAAGCGATAAGACCGCCTGTTGTTACCTCTATTGTCTTTGTTTATGTTATTGTTCATTTATTGTAAACTAGGAGTATGTGAGGTGTGCAATAAAGATTATTGTATTGTAATAATAATAGGCCTTTCCATCTGTGGCAGATGTTGAAAGGTGGCGACTGACTTGTACCCGATAAAAATCCTTGCACAAATTTGAGGAAAACATAACAAATGCGGATTATCGCCACCCGTATGTTAAATATTATTATCAATAAATACCCGGTGTTTCTGTAAAGACGCGTTTTAGTGATCAGCCGTTAAAATGTGGTCTGGTCCAAAGTGAGTTAATTGTAGTTTTTGGAATTTCACAAAATGGAATGGAATGGGATTTTGCTGGGACATCAGTTAGCCGCGACCACGACCAGTGAAATGTGTCGAAACGTCAGTAAATAAAGGTAATTGAATAAATTTCGCGTTAGACCCGTCTATAAAATAATATGTTATCAGTCCTAAGTAATCCTAGAGTTAAAATGGAATCAATCCTATGGAACCCAAAAGATATGAAAGATAAACTTAAACATTTTTTTAATGATATGATAGCAACAGTTTCTATCGCCATTGTGGCGGGCATCCGTGGTTTAAATGATTCAACGAGTGTGTACATGGTGCATGTGCTCTTGTCGAGAGCTGTTCGCCCGAGACACTCATACACCGAAATGTTACAAGTCAGTCGCCCCCTTTAAGCAGCATCTTGGTGAAGACACTTGCGTTCGTTCGTGGATGTATAGTCCTATGCGAGAGAGGATCTAGTAACTATACTCTAATATAATTTTTTATCCCTTTCTTACAAATGCATAAGTCAAAATGGTAGATAAAGACAAACGATTATTAGCTAATCGAGGTTTGTAGCGCGTTAATGAATAAAGGGATGTATCTTTAGGTATTTAAATAAAAGTAAACAAATAATATGTAAATTTTCGGGTAGTTATAACATTCATTGGTTAACCGACCAAATACAAAACCGCCTGGATCTGTCACTGAACGACCTGACTTTAACCTACATTATTTGATCATGCAATGTTTTCATCTACCCTCAACTGGCTTAAGGAGCCATTTGAGCTGTGGTGGGCAAAGTACGGCCCGCGGGCCATCTGCGGCCCGCGAATGGATTTTATCCGGTCCGCCGCCGGTCCTATGAAATAATTGGTATGTGGCATTGGCCCACGATTATCAATTTATCACAAATCAAAATAAATTTTGGCTACAATTCTGGCCCTCCACTTAAATTTTCTAAACTTTCTGGCTCCCCATGAAGAAAGTTTACCCACCACTGCATTTGAGGGTAGATTTTGTTTACTTATATTTAAATACCTAAAGTTATCAACATAGCATTTTCCATATTATAAATAAAAATAACACTTTCAATGAGTTCCGGTTAGCCTGGTTTATAACTATTCCTTTCAAGTCGATAGCTTAATTAGTACTCCAGATAATTGGTTTAGTTCAGTTTATTCATCTCATTTATACAATTTTCACACAGTTAAAATATACATGACATTTCAGCTTACTATTTATCATAGAATGATCGTTTTGTGTAATAATAATAAGAATTAACCACCTAGAGACTCGCTAGGTGGTTGGATCAATGGCCACATGCAGAAGGCGGTGATCTTGGACACGGCGCGGATAGTCCGCCGGTTCCTCTCTCTGCGGCCCTGACCGCCGGCAGCTTGGGCCCTGCCCCGGTCTCGTTTTTACCCTTAGTGTGGCAACAATAAATACTTCTTGTTTACATAAAGCTATAGCTAGTCTATGGCCATTTGGACAGTGCTGTCAGTGTTTGAGTTGTCAGTTTATGTTTTGTGAAATAAACGGTCTTGTGTTTTCAAAATGGTGTATTAATTAATTGCATCCATAAAAGTACAAATAAAACAATCTGGCGACGAGACGACTACGAACAACGTGTGATAACATAAAAAAATAGTTAAAAGTGAATGTTAAATTTCGAGTGTGTCGTTTTGAGGTTATGAAAAAAACAAACGATAAACGGTAATAGGCGATTTATAAAATCCGGAAAAAAAGCCTGGATCCAAACAAAAAAGAAAGAGGAATATCGATATTGGACTACAGAAAAACACGCAAATTATAAGATGTACAAGATGTACTTGATTTCGAACATGGAAGTTTTTACCGGAGGCAACTGGAATGCATACAAAGAACAACTGGAGTGTTTCTTCATTTTAAATGACATTGATGCCAGTAAGAAAGTACCACTACTTATCACAAAGCTTGGAGCGAGTGTCTACGAACTTCTTACAATTATATGCACTCCAGACTCACCAGTGGCTCTCACATATGAGCAAATTTGTGAAAAATTAGAGAAACATTACCATCCTGTTAAAAATTATGCACTGGAACAAGCTGAATTCAGAAAGAGAAACCAGAAAAAAGACTAAAATTTAGATAAATACATACTTGAACTAAAGAAGTTGTTTAAAAATTGTAATTTTAAAAATCTCAATGAAGAACTCAAAGAACGGCTTTTAAATGGCACTTTGTATGAAGCAGTGAAGTTTTAATTGCTTAAACAGGCAGACCTACCATTGGAAAAAATATTGGAAATTGGAAAAACTGTGGAGACCGCATATAATTTAACCTACAAGAGTCAAGAAAAAGAGACCCAACCACAAATGTTCAAGGTAGAAAGGAACGAAGGCTATGGTCCGCGACATGAGGAGACCAAATTTAAACCACAGGCAAGAGAAAGCACTGGAGTTTGTTTTTGTTGCGGAAAACAGGGGCACATGAGAGCTGAATGCACTTTGCGAGGGAAATTCTGTAGCGAATGTGGTATGAAGGGTCACATTTTCAAAATGTGTTACCGAAATAAAGGTAATTGGAGGATGAAAACCTTAGATATGGCTGATGAGGTAACGACTTACAAATTAACTGTTAATGAGGAAAAGTGTGAGCAGAAAAATGACATTCCGGGACCGGAGCTCTGTGATATGTTTTGTATTAGCATTAGTGAACAAGAGAAGATTCCATCAGCAAAGTTAAGTATCCAAGTAAGTGGCAATTTGTTGGAGTTTGAGGTTGATACCGGACCAGATGTAAGTACCATTACCTGTTCTAATAAGGAGCAATATTTTCCAAATTTAGAAATAAAGCAACAGAATGAAATTTCTACAAAATTTGACCAATCAACCTCAACGCCATTGAGTGCTTTGGAAGACTTAAGTTTGCCGTATGAAACTGTTAATGTAGAAAACAAATATTTTATATTGTAAAAGATGGATTACCAAGAATTATTGGAAAAAAATGGCTCTCTGTACTTAAACTTTGTCTTTACTATATTATATTGTGTAACATCATTCAATTATGTAGAGTTGCATGGCCTGATAGCAATAATTTAGGAATAGAATATGATTCTTATTATTCTAGAAAAAACCAAATTACCTTGGACCAGGACTGTGTGTTGTGGGGTATCAAGTCATTATACCTTGTTCGCTTACTGATGAAATAATGTTAAGAGCTGCATGCCTCCCATCTAGCTGTCACTAGAATGAAGGAGATAGCGCGCTCCTACTTTTGGTGGTTAGATTTCGATAAGGACATTAATGTGATATCTAAAAATTGTAAGGTTTGTCTACAATGTATAATGTTTGGCAGGGAGCTGAGATGCCGTTTCTCACTGCTTAGGCCTCACCCAGTAGCTGGCTTAATTGATAAAGGATACTTACAACAGTCATTGAAAAATAGTAATGATAGTGAAAAATTTTCTGTCCGCGGAGAAGGGGGAGAAGGTTATGGGTTTAAGGTTATTACACATGTTATTGTACCTGTTGTAACTTATGAGGTCGAAGTGGAGGGGCAAAGTTGGAAACGGCATACTAATCAGCTACTAAAATGTAGTCCGCTTTTAGAATAGATTTTTACTAAGTGGAGAAGAGTGTGGCAACAATAAATACTTCTTGTTTACATAAACGTACTTAACCTAGAATAAGTTAGTACATACTTAACATAGAATTTATCTCGGAGTAAATATCTATGGAGCGGCCATTAACAGGCGTTCCCCTCTGCAAAAAGATCGCGGCCGCCGGTCAAGGAGGTTATATAAAACTAGTTGCCACACGTCATACGCCATTCAGCAAACGTCAGTCTAAGCGGAATGATAGGAGCCGAAAATGCCGAATTGCAGCGTTTTCTCGTGCAAAATGAGATCGGAAACGTCTAGTCTACAAAAAGAACACGTTTCTTATCATATGTAAGTACTATTACATCTAAATATTATCAAATAGTGCATTAACTTTGCAAATAACTAAAAAACATTGTCAATCTGACAGTGATACCAGTGATATGATATTAGATCTAATTTAGGGTAATTCTAAAGAAAACTTTCTAAATATTAATTAGGTACGAGTAGAATTTCTAATAGGAAATATTATGCGAAACTCTGCGTAGGGGGCGCGACTACCACAATCCATCACAATCTGGGGGTCCGCCGCGGAACAAGAAAATTTAAATTTCGTTATCTAACCTCTCTATCACTATTGCATATTTGAGCGATAAAGAGGAAAGAGAAAATTTACTAGCTAGCTTAGTGCTACACTCTGGCGGCAGAACATTGCAGTAATATGCCCTATTTGCGTTGCTTTTTGTTATATGTGACGTTCCATGGAAAAAGGTACCTTATGGCGGCCTGCGCTTACGTCGCATGGCGCCGCAATAATATTGGAGCGGTGTTAATAATAGCGTAAGCGCCAACCCCCATGAGGTACCTTTACCCGTGGGACGTCACATATAATTTATGTAACACATTATTTTTATATAACACCTTAGTTTCATATCAACCTAATCTATTTAATCAAATAAATAGATCTATAAGAATAAAGAAAAGGGGGACGGGGGATCAAAAAGTAGTCGAAAACATCTCGCGTGATTTGTGCACAACCCCTAAATAACGTAAAATTACCGATAGACTCTTTTTTTTTTATTAATTTTTCCTTTAGTTTCTACATATAGCTGGTCAAGCAGATCTTGTCAGTAGAAAAAGGCGGCAAATTTGAAAAATGTAGGCGGGAAGGGATATCGTCCCATAGAAAATTTGAATTTCACGCCTTTTTTACTGACAAGATTTGCTTGACCAGCTATATATTTTTATTTAACATGTCAAATATTTTATTAATTTAAGGTATTTACGGCTGTCACTTTCCATAAATAGGCACTTTTAATTTATTACTCTGGTATCACCGTACCAATATTAGTGATGGGACACCATAAAAACCAATATCGGTAAAATCGATATAAACATAATGAATAATATACAGATGGCCATGATGCCTAGCGAACACCAGCCATATCGTACAAACCTCAAGGAGTGATATTCCTAGGCAGATGATGATCTGCCTAGTGACCACCAGCCATATCGTGCTAACTTCAAGGTGTGATATTCCTAAGCAGATCATGAAACGCCGGCATGTCATGATCTGACTAGTGACCACCAGCCATACCGTTCAAACCTCAACATTTAGGCATATCGAATAAGTAGGATGTCCTAATTTTAGCAAATGATAATCATTGAAATGGCTTGACAGCCTACTTATAGTACGTGTTTGGATAGCGTATGATTTTAGTACCTACCTAGTACCTACGCATTCTGCTCCAAATGCCACATAGAATGCAGCATTAGCCGTGGCAAAAAATGCAAAAGGTAGATTATTAAATGGCGGCGTTTCATGATATGCCTAGGAATATCTCGATATGCCCGATTTTACGATCTACCGCCGATATATATACCAATTATCCCCTACTCAATATCCCTTAAATGACATCCTATGGCCGCGTTCCATCTCTGTCATCAGATCTGCATGCTCGATAGTATATTGCATTGCTTTCAGAAGTAAACCAACATGTAAAATATTAACTAATGAACTGATAATAAAAAATCATTCTATATCAGCTTGCAAGATTCGCCCTAAACAAATTGACAAACTATTAGAAATAACATCTAAATCATCCTAAGTTAGTAAAATGCTGGTACAAAGACTTGATATTGTATTATTATTATAATTGATAAAATCAGAAATTAAAATTCATTGTCAATTTTATCGACAATATTATCGGCGCGTCCCTCGCACTATCTAGGTTTACTTAGAACTGACGTCATCTCGTTCACGGACAGGGTTGTCTGTGTTTGTTCTTGTACTTGTGTGAATATAGTTTTTGCTAGTGTTTGATAATTTTGTCGTGTGCGTGTGTAGCGACGCATGCTAAAAATGCATTAGTGTTAACATTATTTGTGTGCGTTACCTCGTCCCCCGCGCCAAAAACGACAGAATTCGAAATTAGTGCGCGTCTCTCCTCCATAGATATTTACTCCGAGGAATTTATATATTGTTTGTCTTCCTATTGTTTTTTCCTATCATGTTTTGGCAATAAAGTGATTTCATTTCATTTCATAAATCTATAGCTAGTCTATGGCCATTTGGACAGTGCTGTCAGTGTTTGAGTTGTCAGTTTATGTTTTGTGAAATTATAATATAATATTGTATTATAATATTGTGTAATAATAATATTGTACCAAAGAGTTTTTCGGAACTTATGTAAAAATATAATTTCATATTTATCAGTCGCATTTCGGTGAAGGAAAACATCGTGAGGAAACCGGACTAATCCCAATAAGGCCTAGTTTACCCTCTGGGTTGGAAGGTCAGATGGCAGTCGCATTCGTAAAAACTAGTGCCTATACCAATTCTTTGGATTAGTTGTCAAGCGGACCCCAGGCTCTCATGAGCTATGACAAAATGCCGGGACAACGCGAGGAAGAAGAAGCGAACGTTTCCTATAAGATCTGGTCTCAGCAGGCTGCACTAGTACTCGCAGTTGCTACGTCTATAGGCTTCGTCCCTGTATGCGTCTTCTGGTGTTTTCGTAGGGTTGATTTATCATGACCTCTGTAATCACAACGGCGACATTTGAAAGGCTTTTCTCCAGTGTGTGTCCTCAGGTGTCTTTGTAAGTTTGCTTTTTGAATGAATTTGTAATCACACTGGCTACACTGAAAAGGCTTCTCGCCAGTATGTGTCTTTTCATGTAGTCGTAAACCGGATATACTCTTGAACTTGTAGTCACAATTACTACATGTGTACGGCTTCTCTCTGGTGTGTATTCTTTGATGAACTCGTAAGCTTGCTTTCCGATTGCACTTGTAGTCGCACTTGCTACATTCAAATGGCTTGGACCCAGTATGAATCATCAGGTGTCTTTGTAGGGTTGATGGCTGACTGCATTTATAATCACAGTAGCTACACATAAATGGCTTCTCGCCAGTATGCTTTATTTCGTGTTTTCGTAAACTTGAGCTTTGACTGCACTTGTAGTCGCAATGACTGCATGTATACGGCTTGTCTCCGGTGTGTATCCTCTGATGTGTTAGCAAGTATGCTTTTCGTTTGCAGCTGTAGTCACACTCGCTACACTTAAATGGCTTCGCTCCAATATGTATCATAAGGTGTCTTTGTAATGATGAAGGCCGGCGGCATTTGTAATCACAGTCATTACATGGCTTCGTCCCTGTATGCGTCTTCTGGTGTTTTCGTAGGGTTGATTTATCACGACCTCTGTAATCACAACGGCTGCATTTGAAAGGCTTTTCTCCAGTGTGTGTCCTCAGGTGTCTTTGTAAGTTTGCTTTTTGAATGAATTTGTAATCACACTGGCTACACTGAAAAGGCTTCTCGCCAGTATGTGTCTTTTCATGTAGTCGTAAATTTGATATACTCTTGAACTTATAGTCACAATTACTACATGTGTACGGCTTTTCTCCGGTGTGTATTCTTTGATGAACTCGTAAGCCTGCTTTCCGATTGCACTTGTAGTCGCACTTGCTACATTCAAATGGCTTCGCCCTAGTATGAATCATCAGGTGTCTTTGTAAGGTTGATGACTGACTGCATTTGTAATCACAGTAACTACACATAAAAGGCTTCTCGCCAGTATGCTTTATCTCGTGTTTTCGTAAACTTGAGATTTGACTGCACTTGTAGTCGCAATGACTGCATGTATACGGCTTTTCTCCGGTGTGTATCCTCTGATGTGTTAGGAAGTATGCTTTTCGAGTGCAGCTGTAGTCACACTCGCTACACTTAAATGGCTTGGCCCCAGTATGAATCATCAGGTGTCTTTGTAAGGTTGATGGCCGGCGGCATTTATAATCACAGTCATTACATGCATATGGCTTCTCGCCAGTATGTCTTCTTTCATGTCTTCGTAAGGTCGACTTATCATTGTGTATTCTTAGGTGTGTCTGATCACCAGTGAGTATCGCTTGGTGTTTGTGTATATCACTTTTAAACTGACCTTTTTTATAATTAAGAAGGTTGTCTACAGAATGAGCTTTTAAATGAACTTGCAAACTACTCTTGTAAACCGTTGTATACTCACATTCAGCACACATGAAATTTGTAACACCGTGTTCGATTCTCACGTGCTCTAATACAAGGAATTTAGTTTGAAATGTAGAACTACAAAATTCACAAGCATGTTGCTTCGGCCCAGTCGACAAGTGCATGCGTTGAATGTGTTTTCTTAAAATACACTTGTTTTTGAAATGTCTCCCACAGTGCTCACAGCTGTATGGTTTGTCTCCACTGTGAACAGACGCGTCGCTGCGAAGGCGCTCCCGTACTACGGAACAAGCCATCGCGAGTTGTCCCCTGGCGCTGCCGTCCGAACACACTGAAACAAAAACTAACATTTCAAGTTTTTTGGCGAAAACACAAAAAAATCAGGTATGGTATGCCTCGGTGGTTGGTTTTCTTTCGTCGTTCATTACCATAAGGATATTGTTATAGTCATTCGAGTATATTTGAATAATTTAGTTTCAATGGTTTAAAACCTTCAGTTTACATCTTCGAGCAACACGGAAGGGAGGCGGCATTTGCACTATTTCCCCTCTGCCTAGGTACAAGATCAACTGATCTAGCGCGGGTTATAAAACTAGTTGCGCTCGGATTTTACACTAGACCGAGATGCGCGCGCACTGTGCAGCAGAAAATATGCCTAATTGCTCGGTTTTTTTGTTGTAAAAAGAGGTCAGGGACATCAAATTTACAAAAAGAAGGTGTTACATTTCACATGTAATATTTTTTTTACATATCATACGTTTAATTACATTTAAACACAATTATTATATTTTAGTCTCATAGACCGGGAGATAGTGACACATTTTACTGGGTCATTTGTACCAGTATGGCGGTTCGTCAGGGGTCTAAGCATGTAATGAAGGAAAGAAAATGCTATGACCATAGCGCTGGTACCGGCGGCCCAATCGCGTGGGCGTTAGTCGAACGTGTCGGATAAAATACGAGTGTCGAACGATTTGTACCACAAAAATCCTCGTATTATTCGATAGTCCATAAAAAAGAAGTAGGCGGTAGCGTAATGCCATACTTCTCCGGTGTGACTTACAGCCCGCCATACTGAGGCGAACACGTTAATTAAAAAAAAACAATTCAACCATTTGTACCAAGCTAATTTTTGCACAGGTGATCATCGTCGAGCAGCCATTCATGGACATCACCATGCCATACTTTTCGGATGGTTCCAAATGGCCGCCATACCGCCGCAAAGGAGTTAATTTTTTTTTTATTGCTAAACGATTTGTACCACCTTGTAATTTTTTTTCAAGACTTTCTGTGTGATCATAAATGGAAATCTCATAATGCCATACCTGTAGGAGGTGGCAAATGTGTACAATATTTTTTTTTTATTTCAAGTATGGTGCCCCTTTCTCCCCCTATTAGAAGTATGGCAAATATAATAATGGTCACATTGCATCATATAATTTCCAAAAATCCAAATGCCATACTGGTACAAATCGTCAAATTTTTTTTTATTTTTTAAGTCTTGGCTTAAGTCTCACAGTCGTCCGCCCCGTAGTTATAATCCGGAATAATTTATTTTTAGGTATAATTGTATCCAATCAAACAGAATATGATGATGCCATGCTGTAAAAAAATATTTTACGTATTGTATAGTCGTATTTTTGAAACGTGTCGATTAAATAAGTTTTTCAAGTATGGCAGCACTTTTTCCCCCTACTATAAGTATGGCAATTATAATAACGGTCACATTTTATCAAATACTCTCCAAAAATTTAAATGCAATACTGGTACAAATCGTTTAGCAAAAAAAAAAAATTTTCTTCCTTGCGGCGGTATGGCGGGCATTTGGAACCATCCGAAAAGTATGGCATGGTGATGTCCATGAATGGCTGCTCGACGATGATAACCTGTGCAAAAATTAGCTTGGTACAAATGGTTGAATTGTTTTTTTTTAATTAACGTGTTCGCCTCAGTATGGCGGGCTGTAAGTCACACCGGAGAAGTATGGCATTACGCTACCGCCTACTTCTTTTTTATGGACTATCGAATAATACGAGGATTTTTGTGGTACAAATCGTTCGACACTCGTATTTTATCCGACACGTTCGACTAACGCCCACGTGATTGGGCCGCCGGTACCAGCGCTATGGTCATAGCATTTTCTTTCCTTCATTACATGCTTAGACCCCTGACGAACCGCCATACTGGTACAAATGACCCAGTAAAATGTGTCACTATCTCCCGGTCTATCATGTAATTGTTGGATTTATCGATTTTGCTCGCCCAGTACAAATTGCGGATCGGTCGAGCGACAAATCCGACTTCTCATCTGTCAGAATACAATACAATTCTTCAACGAAAATGTGTTAATGTGCGTGCTTGACACTTGTGACTCGTCCGTACACAAAAAGTGATCGAGGTTTGCAAGATTTGTCTTTGACGTGTGTCATTTTCTATGCATTTGTATCGTCATTACAGATTGGATTTTGCATGTAAGTGTGTGAGAAGTGCGACTGTGCACCCCGCAAAAAATGGCAGAAAGATTTATACGGTAAGATATCGCTTGGGCCCCTCCCTTCCGACGTGTCGGAAGTCGGTGTTGCTCGAAGGTTTACATACACTCATTTAACTGAATGATACTATCATCAAAAACGATATGATACATTCAGTAGAGACACACTGGAAGAGAACGAACTAAAGGACGTCGAACATAAAGATGTCCTTCTGTTCTGCAGGAAAACAAGAAGATTTGAGGAGAACAGTGTGGGAATGCCGCCGGGACAGTAACCTGCAGCTCTAACTCTAGGGAATTGGGCTGAATGAACGCGACACGCGATCGACAGCCCGCCTGCTTCCGGCCGGGCGTGCCTACATTACACCTATATCATCAAAAACATTTTGATTGAACCTTAATATATATAGGTACAAGAAAAGTAGGTAACAGACAGTTAATGTTATAGTATAAGATTTTGTAATAAACTGACCTTGAAGCAATTTAGGGCGGTGCCACTCCTCGGGGCCCAGCACGAGCTCGTCCTTGACCTCATGGTCGGTGTACAGTCCGGCCCGCGCGGCCGCCGCGCTCACTCCGCGCAGCACGGTGTCCTCGCACTCCTGCTCCTCCTTCACACACACCTCTCCAGGCTCAGTCTTAACACACACGTCTCTTGGATCCGTCTTAACACACATCTCTCCTGGATCCGTCTTAACACACACCTCTCCTGGGTCTGTCTTATCACACACCTCTTCAGGCTCAGTCTTAACACACACCTCTTCAGGCTCAGTCTTAACACACACCTCTCCTGGATCCGTCTTAACACACACCTCTCTGAGATCCGTCTTAACACAGACATCTCCGGGATCTGTCTTAACACACACCTCTCTGGTATCTGTCTTAACACGCACCTCTCTGGGCTCTATCTTCACACACGCCTCACCAGGTTCTGTCTGCACAGATACCTCTCTGGGCTCGGTCTTTACACGCAACTTTCCGGGCTCCATCTTCACACACACCGCCTCTGTCTCCTCAACACAAGCTGTCTCTAGTGGCATGTTGTGCGCTGTAGCTGTAGTAACTGGTACTGGTAGCACCTGCAATGCATGTATGATTTCTTGTGTTACTTCAATCAACCCCTATGACCCTATAGAATAGAATAGAATTTATTTAATTGCTAGAATACATATGGTACAGTCGACGTCAAAGATACGTTTACACTTTTCACCTTATTACAAAGGAGTAAGGTGCAAAAGTGTAAACATATCTTTGTCGTCGACTGTACAAGATATGGTACCCCACAAGGTATGGTCGTGGTAGTTTGTGGGATACGTATGGTATCCTACAAGACTTCTAATTGCAATTTACAAAGTTACAACTATGTATATGTGACGTTATCAATAAAAAGGGACCTTATTGTCGATGGCGCTTACGCCATTATTAACGATGCTCCGATATGAATACAATGCCGCGCGACGCTGTGCGGCGTAAGCGCCATCGGCAATAAGGTCCCTTTTCTTAGATAATGCCCCTTATAATACAACTGGGCATATCACAAAATTCACAACTCATGACAAAATATGTATATACAAATATGTAAATTGTCGCACATGTAACACCCCTATAGTTGCAGACGTTCAAAATCAAAAAATCAAAATCAAAATATACTTTATTCATGTAGGCCTAGCAACAAGCTCTTATGAACGTTCATAGGCTATGGTAACTGCTTACCATCAGGCGGGCCGTATGCTTGTTTGCCACCAGCGTGGTATAAAATAACCACAATTATTATCAGTAAGTCCCGACTCCCGTTGTAAGTACAATTTAATAATTCTCAGTGCGTGTCAAGAGCACAATACACTAAGACAAAAATTAAAATGGATTCTGCCGCAGTACTTAGGTACTTTTTCTTTCATTAAAATGTTCAATGCAGAAGTAGTGCATAATTATTTTCCGTCGTATTTTCACGGAAACGTTCGTACGTGTCTTGCTATGTCAGTCAGTCTCGGTACAAAAAGTACTGACGTTGACTGCAGTAGCATGACAAATACGAATGTTTCCGAGAAAATATGAAGGAAAACAATTATGCACTACATCTGTACTTACTAGTGACAGTATAGGTAGGTTAGGGAAGTAGAAAGAAAATAAGTTTTTGGCAAAAATTTCATTTTTGTTACAAGCTTTTATCGCTGACTGTACTTTTTTTTCCACAGGCAACTAATACTCATCGAGACAATTCTAAAAACCCCAAACACAATTAGGTTTCGTTGTTTTATCACACTTCCTCCTCCGGTCTCCATCATCAGATCAGCTTAATGACACCATAATATTGCATTGTCACCCGACTTACGTATGTATGCAAAATTTCAGCTCAATCGGAAACCGGCAAGTGGATCAAATTTAACTTGCAAGATTTTATTACACACACAGACAGACAGACAACGGTCAGGTGAAACTAAATAAAAGCTTGTAAAATTGACAGACACCACAGGATTTACAGAGAAGGCATGAATTTACATATAAATTTGAAAATAAAACTTAAAATTAGTGTTTTAATTCATGAATCCCTAGTGCAGGGGTCACCAAATAGCGGACAACAACCAATTTAATTTTTTTGCTTATTTAATAAACTCAAGGGGAAACGGACCGCGATGGTCATTTTAATTTAAGAACCGAACCCCTGAAGAAACTAATTGGTGACCCCAGCCCTGGTGGGTAAAGGCCTCCTCCAGTGCTGCCCATTAGTCCCTGGTGTACATGTATAATTAGAAACTAGTTTTATTCTTTTTCACATTAAAAAAATATTTTATTGGAAAATTCATGAAATTATTAGTTTTAGAGACTAATAATTTCATGAATTTTATAATAAATTGAGTATGTATTTATGTACGAGTAAGTAGTTTGAAAGTAAAAAAAAATCATTATACCAAAAAAACTTCATAAAAGTACTTAGTGAGTTTAGACTTAAATCTTCTCAAGGCAGAGGTGTAAGGTTGGAGCCGGTGTATCTAAATTTGACATTCATAAGCGCATTGTAATATGCCTACTTGAATAATAAACTATCTTTATCTTGTCTATGGCTATCACAAAACAATATTGATACAGATTCTTCATAGGCATGTCATGTTGTAGTTTTAAAAGTCAAGGTTGATACTTGATACAAAACAATATCAATTTCAATAATAATGCCACATCCTGTCCCACAAAACTGTGTCGCAACTGTCTAACATTACTCCTTTAAACATTTAATGCTTAAGTTGGATGTGCACGGCACAGATTTGAATAGCCGGGTCCTCACAGCATGAGCATACGCATGAGGCAATATAGGGATAGGGATGATGACACATGTTGAATTTTTTTACAAAATCTAGTTAAATAGATAGAAAATAAGCAATAAATCACAATAATGTAGATATTAAAATAATATATGAAAAAAAAGGACTTGAAGTTTCTAAATTTTAGTTTGTTATTAACTTCCAAAAAGGAAAGAAATAGGGACACCATTTGATTCCTTACATTTTATAAAAAAAATTGTATAGCAACTATATACATAAACGCAATATTTCACTGACAAAAACGCACTTTTCTTGTTTTGTCCATACTTCAAGATGGACTCTCAGTGACCTTGACGTCACATTCACTTATCGTTTTGTTAGAAGCGTTTCGCGAATGAAATACGACTGTCGGACTTTGACTATCATTTCTGACTTTTCTATTGCTTTAATGCAATGGGTCCCATACAGACATTTGATCCTAAAAACAAACCTGATTGATTAATATCATAAATGAAAATTTGTCATCCATAGCCTATTTCCTTGCGCATATGCTCGCTCTGTGCGGACCCGGCTAATGATAAGCAGAGGTAGGGTTTCTAAGACAACTGTGAAATGGCATAACCTCCTAATGCCCAAGGTCCTACCTAAAGTAATTATTCAGTTAGATGAAATTTAAATCATAATATTCATTTGGAACAGAGTCGCATTTGTTTTGTTTCGTTCATTTTTCAAACAAAACCAAAATAAATTCTATTCCCTGCACTAAAGGATCAAGTTTCTGTGGCAAATTATGGGTTTTACTTACCATTTGTATGGCTGGGCCTAAGGAGGATAAACACGAGCCAGTCGGACTGTTATTAAATTAAATATAGTCCTGTCTCCGCGACTCAGCGTACTTTAATTCTTAGGTACATAGAAAAAATGTCTGATCTGTACAAAAAATAAACAATACGAAATACACACCTTTCTGTATCTGTCCGTGTCTTCGAACACACCAACACGACTCGAAGACAACTTGGGCGGGCTCTCAACAATACCATCAGACGTATCGGGGATATGATAATCGATTGCCTTGATTTATAACTGAAAGAACGCAATAATATTATACCTAGAACCAACTAGAGCAGAATATAACCTCAAATATTTTGTTTTTGACATACGTAAGCACTTGGTAAGCACGTAGGTAGCATGAAGTTATAAGATGGGAGTGAACTGTCACTTTTTTACCATACTAAATTTAACCTTATCACGGAGCCAGAACGACGTTCTTACCAGACTAGAGAAAACGGTCCACTTGAGATAGCAAAGGTGGGTCGCGGTGTCTCACTCGCACATGATGCCAATGTTAAAAATATACCATTGTGGTAGTATTTATATCAATATACTACTGAAATTAAATACCTTCTTATATTATTTAAGTGCTATATTTAGAGTAAGGTTCTGATATCTTTTAAGAAATTTGTAAATAATTATAATGTCAATATTATTAACTGATTTAACCAAGCATGTGCACAACAAAAAAAACATTAATTTTGATATGGTAGACATTGTAGTAACTTTGAATATTAATTGGTATCCCTAACGTGTGATGACATGTTATCAAACCACGTGAATGAAAAATTTCTTAAAAATGGTGAATAAATGTTGCGTTAAAGGTTGTAGGAGTGAAAGAATTTCTAATTCTGGAATATTGTTTCACAAGGAAGCCACAATTATTACATTTTGCGATAAAAATACAAGTCAACATTGTCAAACTCATTAGGGTGACCATGATGTCGGCACGATGAGAACACACAATTCTTATTACGTACTTAAAAGTAAGTTTATATGAATAGGTATGTATTTATTTCGGCATGTTTAAATTGGTGAAATGAGAGCCAATACAAAATAAATAATCCTTAAACATTACAGACACATTTATAAGTATATTGTTATAATAATAAAAAAACATATTGTAATAAAAGAAAAATAGAACTTTATGGTAATTTACTGACTTTCGACGTGTTGCCTCTTTGTAGCACTTTCGTAAGTAAGTGTGACAGAGGGGCGACACGTCGAACGTGGTTCGCGGTAGACCCTCTGGTTCTCATGGTTCTGTCAGCATATCTGTCTCTCTATCTCTCTCACTCATACCTGTATTCTTGACAGACGTTACGGCGGACCACCTTCCTGAGGATTGACCATGTTCGTGGTCCAGCATCTACGCCTATTAATAACAGTTTTTAGAACAACTAAATTAAGTACCTAAGGTTGTGTGAAGCGTTGTACAGAAGAGAAAAAAAAACTATATCTATCCCTTTTTAGGCCATAATGCTAGTACAGCGAAAATACAGTATGATTCTTTATAACTAATATAACTATGCACGAATAAGAAAAAGATCCTGGCCAAACTATATATTCAATGTTATCCTAATATCCCACATACAAATATGACTTATGGTCACCCTAATTAGAAAGAGATGCAACGGCCCACCTTGACTTCTCATGTGGACACACTTTTTGAATAATGTACACTATCCGGTTTACTCTCTAGGTCCGTGGTAGGTAGTGACATTGACATACCGTAATAAAGGCCCCGTTCGCACGGCAGCTTTTTCAACGCGCGTTAATATTAGGTCATTACCTATGAAATTGGCGTTTTGTTCAGAGAATTTCAACGAAACACGAATTTCCATACAATTAATATTGCGGATATTTTTTTGATGGCTAATTCAAACCAAACAAAATTTTTCCAGTAATTTTTGACACCTTTAAGGTATGTTTTCAATATCTCCATTTCTTGAAAATTGGTACCATTAGAAAAATATAAGTAATTTTAATACTCGAACCGACAGCACATGAAAAGACCTATTTTCAAGGCTTAATTCTGAACACTTAACAATAAAAAATAACAATTAATTGCTGTCAAGCAGTTTGGCGAAATCATATTGTAGTTTTATTGTAATTGTGTATGTACTTTTGTAAAAAAATAAAAAACTAGGATCAGACTTATATCTATGAACAAAAACGCCAATTTCATAGGTAAGGACCTAATATTATAAAGCGTTTGAATGACACAAATGGATAACCATGTATGTATTCACACGAAGGCGGTTTTTAAGCGCGGCGCTTTTTTATCGAGCACTGTTCGATTTTCGGCGTTGAGCGTTGGCGTCAAATTGAATAGACCATACGGAAATCCGTGTATCTGTTCTCACAAGCGTTGAAAAAGCGCCGGCGCTGCTGTCAGTTGGCTGTCAAGTGTCAATTTTTGGTGTCAATCGTCAAGATTATTATTAGTTTCACCTTAAAAATGTCAACTTATGCTTACAAATTCCTGAAATATTCAAGCTATATTCAAATAATACGTCGTAATAGCAAATAAAGTATGGCTTTGCTGAGATGCGTACGTGGCAGTACGACTCACAAGTGATTTTTAAGCGTTCATATGAACACAAATATTGGAAACGGTAAAAAAGCGCCAACGTCGGGTTTTAACGCAACGCTTTTTAAGCTGTCGTGCGTATGGGGCCTAGGAAAAGGGTGCGTTGCTCAAACTAACTACAATAAAATCTCAAAAAAACGTACATTGAAATTTCTTTATCTTCCTATAGAGTCTGTGCGGAAAGAGAAGAGCAAAGAGTTGTATAATAAATATATCCAGAGAAGTGTCGTGGAATGTATGGGGCCCCATGTGGACGGATTCAAGCGCTTTTTTAACGTGCGTTGAAAAAGCTCTCGTGTTTATGGGGCCTAATACTTAATATATCATGTCTGTGGTGTGGTATCTGTCAATGTCAAGTATGTATTTTTAGGATTTGAGGTGAGGTTACTTTGTTTTGTTACCTAATTTGTTTATCAAAAAACAAATCAACCACGAAACAAAGTCACGATCAATTTTGTTTTATTTACTTTTGATATATACATTCCCTTCAGATGGCTATATCACTTGCTTAGAGTGGTTAGAAGGTGAACTTTCTGTTAATAAAATTGTTATTTCATAT
This sequence comes from Cydia splendana, assembly GCF_910591565.1. Taxonomy (NCBI): domain Eukaryota; kingdom Metazoa; phylum Arthropoda; class Insecta; order Lepidoptera; family Tortricidae; genus Cydia; species Cydia splendana. The sequence continues at coordinate 2,439,823 of NC_085979.1, forward strand.
ACACATTTCCGTCGTGGAAATTTGCCAGACGAAGGGCTACTTGTAGGGATTAGCGAGCACACAAACAACATAGCGGTTGCCGTGATGGACGTGATGTACGCGTGTCGCTGCTGCCTGCGGTGTCCTCCGGACAAGAACCTGACGACGCCGTACACACATCTCGGCAGAACGGAGATATATGCCGACATGATCAAAGAGTGCTTCGATATACATGTAAGTACGACAATCTGGTTAATGTAGGTACAGTCAGCAGCAGTAGTTGCTAAGCGGGCCAGGTGTTCAAAATTATCTTGACGCGACTTTATTGTTAAGAGAATAAGAGCGCGTCAAGGTAATTTTGAACACCTTGCCCGCTAAGCAACTTCTGCTGCTTCTTGTACACCTGCACAAATAAAATATTCGTGTACATTCAAGGAAAGGGTTGGAAGGTCAGATGGCAGTCGCTTTCGTAAAAACTAGTGCCTACGTCAATTCTTGGGATTAGTTGTCAAGCGGACCCCAGGCTCCCATGAACCGTGGCAAATGGCCTTTAATTTATACTAGTTAGTATGTAAATTTATGGTTTGCAGCTGGCACTAGGCGGCTCGGACTCGTGTGGCATCTGCTCGGCGTGCGTGGGCCGCCTGCGAGGCGCGAGCGACTTCAAGCTGCAAGTGCAAAACAGCCAGTTGCTTCTGCAGGAGGCACTGCTAGTTAAAGGTCAGTTTTTACTGAACACTAATTTATATTTTAGAGCTGTGCTCTTGTCGATGGAGCAATCTCCAACTCGTCTGTTCCTCTGCCAACTCCTTAACCTTCTGGTATGTCACGACTTGGACCTTTTTTTTTATTTGGTTGAAATTGAGTGAACACAGTGTGGATTTATAATTTGAGTGCGGAAAGAGAAGAGTTGTTGAATATAAGGGAACCAATACATTCTAACCCTCTTATTCATTTTTTGACGACCGGTCTGGCCTAGTGGGTAGTGACCCTGCCAGTGAAGCCGATGGCCCTGGGTTTGAATCCCAGTAAGGGCATTTATTTGTGTGATGTCACAGATATTTGTTCCTAAGTCATGGTTGTTTTCTATGTATTTAAGTATTTATATATTATACCCGGCTGGTCCCCGTGGGACGTCAGACCAACACCCTCCAGCAAGTCTAAAACTAAAACTACAAACAACCAAAATTAAAAATAACAATATATTCAAAAATTCTCATAGCAGTGAATCAAAAAGTGCAGAACACAACCATGAAAACCAATTGAACATAATAACCTATAACGTCAGGACTCTCTCATCCTATGAACGCTTTATAGAATTAACTGAAGTTATGAAATCAGTGAAATGTGATATAATGGGAATATCAGAAATGAGGCGCCTTGGGACTAATATAGAAGAACACAAAGACCACATACTATGCTACACAGGCCAGACACCCGGCAGGTATGGAGTGGGGTTCGTATTAAGGAAATCTATGAAGCCATATATAGAAAGCTACACCGGACTTACAGAACGGGTAGCTAGACTGAACCTTAACTTTATGGGAAAAAAAATCTCAGTAATACAAGTATATGCACCTACAGAGTCTGCCAAAGAAGAAGAGATTACACTTTTCTATGAAACAATTATTCAAGCAATAGAAGATGCACATAAGGACTATATTTTAATGGGCGACTTCAATGCGAAGATAGGCCAACCAAAGCAAAGCGAATACCTGATAATGAAATGTTATGGCTATGGAGATAGGAATAACCGAGGCCAGAAACTCATCGACTTTGCAACAGAAAACAAACTATCCATATTAAACACCTTCTACAAGAAAAAAACAAACCGCAGATGGACATGGTGCTCACCCAACAAGGAACATAAAAACGAAATAGACTTTATCCTATCCAACCGCCCAGATTTATTCCAAAATATAGAAGTCTTGAACATCGACTATCCGTCAGACCACAGACCAGTACGAGCAACACTACTCTTTAAAAATATTAAAAAAAGTAGAGCAAACTACAAGAACAATCAAATAGCAACATTAAAGAAAGAAAGTGAAGTACACATATTTAGAGAGCGACTTACGTCCCATATAGCAAACCAACCGAACCAGCATAAAGATATAAGTGTACAAACTCAGTACAACATAATCATCAACACAATCACTGAAAGCTTACGAGAAGCACTTACAACAAATTCCGAACCGAAAATGAATCAAATACTATCCCCACGTACCATACAACTAATGAACCGAAGAAGAGAACTACATAAAATAAAAAACAGATCCCGGAGTGAAAAGAACGAACTTGCAGCCTTATATAAACTAATTAATAAATACATCAGGATTGACTATGCTAAGCACAGACAAAATACAATAACAAAACACTTAGAGCAGTCAGGAAGCACAAAAAAAGCCTATAAGGAACTGACAACAAGCAAAGCATGGATAGAGGGGCTAAATTCTTCTGGAAAAACTCTACACAACCGCACAGAGATCATAGAGGTGGCAACCAGATTCTACAGAGATCTATACAGTGAAAAGTCTGCCATGGAAAATAATACCCAAGAACCTATACAGTCACAAAATAAACAAGAAGTTAAAGAAATCACAGAACTAGAAGTTATACAGGCGATAACCAGTCTAAAAAGAGATAAAAGCCCAGGGTCAGACCAAGTGACCAACGAAGCATTAAAGACAGGCCAAACAATATTAGCTCTGCCCCTAGCAAATCTGTTTAACCTAATACTAAGAACATCAGAAATACCCTCTCAATGGACCGAATCAAACATTATTTTAATATAAAGGAGACCCAAAAGATATTTCCAACTACAGACCGATAAGCTTGCTGTCAGCCGTGTACAAGCTTTTCTCTATAATTATTAATCAACGAATAAGTCCAACTCTAGAATCATACCAACCTATAGAGCAAGCGGGCTTCCGGAAAGGGTTTTCTACCACCGACCACATACATACACTGGAACTACTTATAGAGAAATACCAAGAGAAACGGAGACCGCTCTACATTGCCTACGTAGACTACCAAAAAGCTTTTGATACGGTTTCACACACAAGCATATGGGAAGCTCTTGGGAACCAAGGAGTAGAACACCAGTACATAGAACTCCTCAAGAGCCTCTACAAAAACAGCACAGGTAGAGTAAGACTAGAAACGACGGGTTCGAGTTTCCCCATAAAAAGAGGCGTAAGACAGGGAGATCCTCTATCCCCTAAAATATTTATAGCCATCCTAGAGTTAATTATGGGACAACTAGACTGGAAGCACTACGGTATAAATATAAAAGGCAAATATTTAAGCCACCTCCGTTTTGCAGACGACCTCGTCGTACTGGCTGAAACGGGATCGCAACTTCAAATTATGATGGAAGCTCTACATAGAGCAAGTCTCAAAGTAGGACTTGAAATGAACCTGGCTAAAACTATGATAATGACAAACAGTACAGAGAAAACAATAACAGTAGGCAACAAGCCCTTAAACTATATTGAACAATATATATACCTCGGCAAGCAAATAAGTTTCAACAAGAAAAATAATGAACTGGAAATCGAAAGGAGAATACAAAGCACGTGGAACAAGTACTGGAAATTGAAAGAAATCTTCAAGAGTAACATGCCCATAACCTTAAAAACTAGAATTATGAACTCGTGTCTACTACCAGGCCTAACTTACGGATGCCAAACATGGAAGTTCACAAAAAAAGTCAAAGACAAAATAAGAACTTGTCAAAGGGGAATGGAGCGTAGTATGGTCGGCATCAAAAAAATCCAAAAAATAAGACATACAAAGATAAGAAACTTAACAAAGGCCAAAGACGCGCTTAGACACGCCAAACAACTGAAATGGAAGTGGGCGGGACATGTATCACGGATACCGGACCAGCGTTGGACCAAAAATGTGACGTCATGGAAAGGGCCACTAGGAAAACGGGGTATAGGAAAACCTGTGACTAGATGGGAAGACGAAATAAAAAATATCGCTGGTCAAAACTGGATGCAAATAGCTCAAGATAGAGATGAGTGGAAAACTCTGGAGGAGGCCTTCACCTGCGAAGACGGGGTTCTTGCTAAATATTAACTTTAAAAACTATTCTAAAATGTCATAATTGCAAGAAATAAAAGGCTATTTTATTATTTTATTATTTTATTATATTATATATATCGTTGTCTGAGTAATGATCCAACACAAGCCTTCTTGAGCTTACTGGGGGACTTGGTCAATCTGTGTAAGAATGTCCTATAATATTTATTTATTCATTTATTTATTCATAAAACTTTATGGGACTGATTTAGTTAAATTATGTTTTATCCCTTTCTTACAAATACATAATTCAAAATGACAGATAAGGACAAACTATTATTATCTAATTGGGGTTTGTAGTGCGTTTATGAATAAGGGCATAAGACCTCTTTCCGATCACTTTCTAATAAGCGTACTTATTTTCTATTTTTAAATCTCACATAATATTTTAGCAAGAGAGTAAAATAATTCTAACTGTGATATTGCATGTGTTGTTCAGAGGAGTCTACGGTCAAAAGTGAGCTGGCTGATGATGCGGATGAAGACCCTGTCTCCGATGCGTTATGTAAGTGCTTATTTCTTACTAGCGACCCGCCCCGGCTTCGCACAGGTTAGCTAATTATACACCCAAACCATCCTCCATAATCATTCTACTGATAGGTGCAAACCGTATGAAAATCCGTTTAGTAGTTTTTGAGTTTATCGCGAACAAACATACAAATATAAAATCACACAGACAGACGCGGCGGGGGACTTTGTTTTATAAGGTGTAGTGATGAAGAAAAATTGCTTTAAACATGTGTTTGTATAATTTGGTTGGATATCCAGTTGGTTAATGCACGGTCACCATCAGATATATTGGAGCAGCTTGGGTGCTCAAAAATATCTGAACTACTCTATTGTTAAGTCGGGTAATTCTGAAAGGAAAAATACTAAAAACTGGATAGTTCCAAAAGGGGTCTCTTATCACAACGGAATATGAGTGATTTTTAAATGATTTTCAGGACTACCCAATTACCGAAATTATCCGAAAACATGTCAAGAGATAGGTTGAATTGGATGCATGTGACTGACATGTCCTTGTATTCATATAATAGGGTATTTGACATTTTTTTATGAATGGCATCAATTGATCAGGTTTGTTTTGAGGATCAAATGTCTGTATGGGACCCATTGTCTTAAAGCAATACAAAAGTCACATATGATGGTCAAAGTCTGGCACCCGCACTTTAGTCACGAAACGCTTCTAAAATGGCAATACATCGTGACGTCACGATGTAACGTTAGAGGCCGTTTCGATACTTTCGATGTATGGAAAACAAGGAAATTGCGATTTTGTCGGTGAAATATTGCCTTTATGTATATAGTTGGCATACAATATTTTTTTAATAAAATGTAAGGAATCGAATGGTACCATTATTTTTATCCTATGTGTTTATTTATTTTAAGTTGAATAAAAAAAAAAATTATGATACTTCGAGGTCTTGTATTTTTTTTATTATTCCCATATATTTTTTTAGTTGCCAATTTGTTGTGATAAATTGCTCATTTTCTATCTATTTAACTGGATTTAGTTATACAATTCAACATGTGTCAACAACCCTATTGCACTTTTGCTTCAGACGAAGTGCCCATAAAGTTGGAGTTGGATACGCTTGATGAAGATGAGACGGGAAAAGTGTTGGGTAAGTTCCCGTCATACAGTCCCCATCAGATATATCGGAGCGGCCAACGTGCTCACAAATATCTGAACGCGCCTCTATTGTCAAGGTGTTAGAGCGTGTGTTCAGATATTTTTGAGCACCTTGGCCGCTCCGATATATCTGATGGCGAGTGTACATATAAGGAAATCTTTAGGAAGCAACTTACAAGGAAAGGTACCCAACTGTCCGGCTCCGAATTGATTTATTTTTAGGGTTCCGTACCCAGAGAGTAAAAACGGGACCCTATTACTATGACTCCGCTGTCCGTCCGTCCATCCGTCCGTCTGTCACCAGGCTGTATCTCATGAACCGTGATAGCTAGGCAGTTGAAATTTTTACAGATGATGTATTTCTGTTGCCGCTATAACAACAAATACTAAAAAGTACGGAACCCTCGGTGGGCTAGTCCGATTCGCACTTGTCCGGTTTTTTATATACATATTATAGAGTAGTCCAAAATAACAGACACGTATTTTGTTTTAGCTGCCCAAACTCAACCTTTTGGGTGAAATTGCCCTCCAAAGTGACTCCGTAGAACTTGTGCTTTTGTTTCGGATTCGGCAGTTTGCCCCGGAACCACTAACATACCCTTCGGCCAGAAGCGCACACGATGTCATCATCATCTCAGCCATAAGATGTCCACTGCTGAACATAGGCCTCCCCCTTTGGGGGGGTGAATGCCATAATCGCCACGCTTGGCAGGCGGGTTGGCGATCGCAGTCGAGTACACCGAATTTGAGGGACGCTGCTGCCCGTCCACCGGTGGTCTTGGACGTAGTTTAAGGACATACCCGGGTCCCGGGGCACTCGATGTAATCCATACTAATCCATACTAATATTATAAAGGCCAATGTGTGTCTGTCTGTCTGTCTCTCTGTTACCTCTTCACGCTTAAGCCGCTGAACCAATTTAGTTGAAATTTGGTATAGAAATAGTTTGAGTCCCGGGGAAGGACATAGGATAGTTTTTATGTCGGAAATCATCTCTGAAGAGAGTGCAAAGGGGGGTGGAATTGAAAGAGTTAATGCATTGCCTAATAATTGAAGTAAGCAATGCGAATTGATTTTTATTTCATTTCATTCATTTCATTATCCAGGTGCTATACCTACTTTAGCTGCTGTCACTAATTCCACGCAGACGAAGTCGCGGGCAAAAGCTAGTTTAGTATAAAGCGTGTATCGTTACAGATGAAGACCCTCTAATAAAGTCGGAGCCGTGTGATGATGTGCCGAGTGATTCGGGGTCAGGTGAGTTCACAGTTCACACTGGCGTCACATCTGGCATGAGGGGTCAGAACTTCAGAAGTGACCGAACAGGATAGTCTTATGTATCTTTCAGAAGCGGCGTTTTTTGAACAGGGCGTTTTTTGAACAACTAGCCATATTGTGCAAGGTGGTTAGGTAGGTGATACTGAACAACTTTTTCTATGGGACCAACCCCGAAATCCCATAAATAATTTGGCCTTCCCATAGAAAACGTCGATATCGTCGAAACTCGACCAAAATGTATGAAACGACCAAAAAATTTTTTGTGATTTCGGAGTTGGTCCCATACAAAAAGTTGTTCAGTATGGGCTACCTAATCACCGCGTACAATATGGCTATTCGTTCAAAAAACGCCCTGTATTTATTTATTCTTGTTCGAGTATAAATATGTTAGTATAGTAACTTATGTTAAGGTTTAGAAGTCATGTTTCATCCTTTCTTTCTTGTAAAGTACTACTTATCCATTATAACCAGAGGGGTCATCTCATTTTTTTGTGTGTCCAGTGATGGCGGAGGCGGGTCCCGGGTGTTCTCGCACCCTTGAAAGAAGCATGCCGATGCACAGTGGAGAAAAACTATACGCCTGTGAAGACTGTGGCAAACATTACAGAAAGAAGTACACTTTGAGGAAACACATACAACACAAACACTTATCGTCCGGACAACATCAGATACATACTAGTGAGAAGCTGTATAAGTGTAGCCATTGCGATTACAACTCCATTCGAAGATCAAACTTACGTGCTCACGAGAGGAGACACACCGGGGACAAACCATACACATGTAGTTACTGTGATTTCAAATGCAGTCATAAATCGACCATACGAAAACATCTTTTGACGCATACAAACGAACCAAAGAAATTTAAATGTAGCGATTGTAACTACGACTGTAGGCAGAAAGGACACCTACTAAGGCATCAGATGATACACACCGGTGAAAAACCTTATTCATGTAGTCATTGTGATTTCAAATGCAGTGATAAGTCGAGTTTAAACAAACACCAAATGATACATACTGGGGCGAAGCCATTTAAATGTAGCGATTGTGGCTACGAGTGCAGGCAGAAATCAAACCTACACAGACATCAGTTGAAACATGTTGAGAAGCCTGTAAAGTTACTGTGATTGCAAATGCAATACAAACACATCAAATGATTCCTACCGTATACAGGGCGGCTAAAAAATAACGACATTCCCGTTGCCAGCGAGGTTTTGGGATTATACTGAGCAACTTTTACTATGGGATTGGTCCCCGAATCCGCTAGTTACCGGTGGAGCATGTGCCGGGTGTGGGCTGTGTGATGTGTGTGTCGTGGTTCCCTTGCACGCGCGTGCACGATGTGTTCCCGGTGTCGTGCCGGCGTGTGTCGCGCAGAACGAGCGAGTGGCGTCCAGGTCTGTTAGAGTTGTCTACGTTTTTATTAAAGTCAAATAAATTGTGTAATAAATATAGTGTATTTTCATTGTATGTCATTATCATTACATTTTTTCCTATACAGATGCTAGGCCAGCCAAAGGGCGACCGAAACAGCTTTGGATTCGATAATACAAGATTTAACAAAACAAGCGTATTCACAACGCTAAGCTTACTGTTAGACCAAGAAAAGTCTGCAGCGATTTTGATAGCCCACGCTGTGCAAGTGTTATACGTCATATTTTCATAGAAGTTTGACGTTTAAAATAACACTTGCACTTCGTGGACTACCAAAATCTCTGCAGACTTTTCCTGGTCTAACTTCTAACATGAATAATTAGACAAATTAAGTCATAGTCAGCATTCAGTTATTATTACTATAGAGAAGCCATACCAAACAATGAAATTGTCGTAATCGGAACCTGTACCACGCGATCAAAACGTCGTAAGCGCCGTAAAAGTCATGGCGCTTAGGTCGCAGATTCACGCTCCGTTTTTATGGTTTGTTGTCAAGAACTTTTTGTTGAACAACAAGTTGTTTGTTGTATGTTAAACTCATGGCGCAAAATACTGGTTCTCTGTATCATCATGAAGTTAAATAAGTTTTAGGCAAAAATTTAATTTTTGGTACAAGCTTTTATCGCTGACTGTACTTTTCTTACGACAGACAACTAATACTCATCGAGACAATTCTAAAAACCCCTAACACAATTAGGTTGCGCTGTTTCATCACAGAGTTCCTATGGCCACCTCCTGTCTCCATCATCAGATCAGCTCGATGGTACCATAATATTGCATTGTCATCCGATTTATACATGCATGCAAAATTTCAGCTCAATCGGAAACCGGGAAGTGGATCAAATTTAACTTGCAAGATTTGATTACAGACAGACAGACAACGGTCAGGTGAAAGTAAATAAAAGCTTGTAAAAAGCGCTTGAATGTGTCCGCACTCTACATTCGATTTAACGAACAAGGCTTAAAGTCGAAAATCCAACAACGCTTGATAAAAAGCGCCACCGCTGTCGTGTGAATAAATACACATGTATCCATTTGTGTCATTCAAACGCTTTTTTAACGCGCGTTGTAAAAGCGCCCGTGGTAATGGGGTCTAACGTAAGTAGAGTTCGACCAAGAAAAGTCTGCAGCGATTTTGATAGCTCACGCAGTCACAGAATAAATAATAGTACTACCGTACAGACAGGAAACTTCCCACAAAACCGAAGTTTGACAGCGGTTCAGGGACGAATCATGCTTATTTATGGCAATCCCTTTTGGCTATTTAGGGTTGTCAAAATTCAAGTCATTATCTTATCTGTAGTCGTGCACGCAAAGGGACGTCAAGATGTGCCAACCCTAATAATTGCTCGGAGCAATGCTGAGCCGAACGGAGCCGAGTTTGCCAAACTTCGATTTTGTAGGAAGTGTCCTTTCTGTACAGTAGTACTATTACAAACTTATTCTGTGGGTATAGTAATGACAATTGACAGCTGAATGGGGTATATGACTGTATTTAAAATAAATTATTTGACACCATGCATGAAATAAAGCACTAGAAGATTAATACAGTAACGTGGACAGCAGTTATTTTTAGACACAATTTCTATTTTAAAACCCGTATAAAACTATAAAAAGTAGGTAATTTATTTGTGACGTCACACGCTAGTGTTTCATAAGTTTCATAACTATAAATTCCATATTAGCAAAATCGATTTAGGGTACAAAGACATAGTCCCCTAAAACCCACCCAGTAGTACCCTATTATAATATTATCATAGACCTATATAATAGGGACAAGACATATTGTTCTATACGTACAATTGCTTATAGAAATAGCACCCATTTTGACGGCACACACATAAATATATATCTATCTCGTTTTTACTCAGCACTGTAACCCTTAGCAAAAAAAGATGACAGTATTTCAGTACGTACATAAAGTGTTCCATGAAAATACGTAAATACCTAATGCGGCCGAAAATCCGCCATGTTTAGTCACCCAAATGTCATTGTCTGTCAGTTCAGCCGGTACTTGTCCTGTCAAAAAGTCGTGGTGAAAATTAAATTTATTAATTATCTTTCAATATTTTGCTTGTGATTGAAAATAATTGAAGCCAAATGTGAATAATTACGTCGCGAATATGCCAGTGTGTAGTGTATTAGGGTGCGGCATAAGAAAACCACCAAATCAGCCATCTTTAACCATACACAGGTACGCTATAATTTACATGAAAAATATTGGTTATTGTTAATGTTCCTGGGAAATTTAAGGATGTTTCACATTATAAATAGCAAGGTTCTTCTGTGCAGTTATAGATCATGAAGTGATTGGATTTATTTAACTATATTTTTACGCTTAAATAATGTAAACATTTCAGCTAGGGTTGTACTTTATTTATCGACTTTGATATCGATATATTATGATTGCCTATTTATATTTTCTTATTTTATTATGCTACCCCGCTTCAAACCAACTAAATTATCTTAATTTAATAATTAAATCATTTTTTATAGGTTACCAAGAAATGAACATAAAAAGAAAGACTGGCTGGAGATGGAGATCCTGACCGACTCTCGGGAGCACTCGGGTAACTCGGGTCCGTGGGGTCGTTACTCCACAAGCTGCCCTGCGGGCTTTTTTATATCATTATTATAGTTTTTTTATAGTTTTATAGTTATTCGACAAGAGACCATATACATATAGTTGTAATTTATAAAATGGTTAATGTATTGTTATTATTTTTGCTTGTATGTAAATTCAATGTTGACGTATAAAAATGCCCTTGTGGCCTATTTGCTGAATAAATGTTGAAGAAGTTGAAGAGCGGAAGTCATTCCTTATTTTTGTAATAAAAAAAATGTTCTGAAGGTGTTTTGTTTTTTTTCACCCGTCGCTTAATAAGCTTGAATTTTGTATCGCTCTCACTTATAGATATGGCGCACCAAGGTCGAGGTGCAGTGCGGTAGTGTGTTACAGACTTTAGGGTTAACAACACAACGAAATTGATTGTAATAGAGAGGTAAAGTCCAAGAGAAACACGTACACTTATTCTGACATCCAAAACAGATGGCGCTGTACTGCGCCATGTGTTTTGCGGTCACTAAGTTGTCAAACGTCAACTTTTGAAAATCAGAGTTACCGCAAAAATCGCAATATGTATTGAGTAGTACAGCGTCATCTGGTTTACCTGTCAAATTTGAAGCACGAAATTGTCCTAGACTCCACACATCTTACTCAATCAAAGTATCTTTTCACATAACAATATACTAATAAAGAATTTTTATTTATTTACTTACTTGCTATTAAAACATAAACTCCACAAATAATACATACTTAGTATTTTAAATAAAATGAGCCGAACACGTTAAAAAGTTATCGATGTATCGATAAAACCTAGTAGCAGTAAAAATCTTCTGGGCAGCACTAAAACCGCCATGTTTTGTTCCCGGATGACGTCACACTGGCACGCATTTTTCGTTGACGTTTCACTTCCATAGGTTTCATATTTCAGTGAATATTATTGTATAAATGCGCCATCTATCGTATCACATCCAAACTTCTTCTACACCAGTGACCTGCACTGACGTGTAATGAGTTTGCGTGAAACGAAACGCGAACTTGACAGATGTATTATTGACAGCTGACAGGCGCACTGTGTGACACAAGAACACTCCCGTATTCCGTTCATGGGTGTGCTTTTGCAAAATCTATTATTCCATCCAAGTTTCGTAACAGTGAATAGTGAATTAAACCAAGGAAACCTCAAAATTGTGAAAAAGAACGTCCTTTAAACTGCTCAAGAAATCAATTATTTCACTCGTCAATACACCAGTTCACTCGGTAAGTGTTTTACGAAATTATTTTGTAATAACCGCAATGTTTTGAGGAAAGGAATGCAGTTTACACGTAATAAGTGAGAAGACAAAACCAATTGGCTCAGTTGCGTTTATATTGAAGATGATTTTGTTGATAACATTGTGGTTATGCACCGAAATAGATTCAAGTTTATGCCTTGACCTAGCTACCAACATTGGTATTCCGACTGCGGTACTGCGCAGACCGACTTTATTCGAAATTCGAAATATACAACATTCGATACGCGTTTTTTTTTAAATCGACGTTCAGTGCATAGTTTTTGTGCCAGATACTATGATTATCTGTGAAATTATGTGAATATTGTGTGATGAATTAAAATTGAAGAAATCGTTTTGAATGCAATTAAAGTGTGACTTCTAAGAGAATTTCGTGAATTGATAGCATATTAAGGATGAATATTTTGAAACATTGAATGTAAACATATTGACACTATGACTCTAACAGAATTGCCTCCTGTATCAAGGTTATTCTAATTTTAACCTGTCATTGCAGTCCAAACATTTGAATGTTGTCTCTTTAGTACCAGGAGTCCATGTTTAATTAATTACATAACTTTTAACCCACTACCCCAACTCAAAAAGAGGACTGTTATAAAATGTAATCTGGCATTATAGCTCCCAAACAGATGAACATATGAGTGAATTGCAAAAAAAATGTACGTAATTAAGCACAGTTAAGAAGCTGTGATTAGTCTTAACTTAATTGATTCATTTGTGTTACAAAAATTAACTATGTAAATTGTATTGTATTGTACCTCAGTTGTGCAGTTTAGATTGGAGCAGAAAAATTTGATCTAGAATAAAATGGGGGAAATAATGTTTGGTCATGACACTTGAGGTTAAATGTGTCTTTAGGTTGTTATGTTGATATAACACAGGGTTTTATTAATTTTTACACACTTGTACTTATATTCACTATTATTTATTGGATTAAAATCTTGTATTCTGACCCAATTCCTCATATACTTATAATTTTTTTTCTTTTTCCATTATAAATGAGATTTAATGGGCATTTATTAAAACAGAGATTAAACAAATGGTCATAAGTCTAAACCTAATACCAAAAAGAATAGATAGTATAGAGGGGTCCTGTCATTGTAAATTTTGTAGTCACAGTAAATTTACTGCCATCTATCGACACACGACTAATACTCAAAATGAAAACATATAAAGTTATCAAAAAATGTATATATATGGATAAATGATTTTATTATTTTTATATCATTTTGATCCATGTTCATTCAACTAATATCTATGTGTTAAAATTGTTAAATATGAAACGGTGTTGTCACGCCATCTAGCCGAGAATAGGCTAAAGGTGTGTGCGCCATCTATTCGAGAATGACTTTTGCTTCAATTCCGAGGCACGTTTTTTCCTTAGACTTTATTCGTCTTATACGAAGTTAGATATGTCTTTGCTAATACTTACAATGGAACAAACTGATTTGTGATCCACCATAGAAAGTTTTCACAGCAAGTGTCAATAATTTTACTTTTTAAATCAATTAAGACATTCAGTGCCGAAAACCCGACTATCGGGTATTTTATGATTTCGTTCCCAGGCCGGACGACCCGATAGTCGGGATCATGGTACTACTGCTTTATATGACAACATTGTTGTGGCCTGGCGCGGACGTCTTGTTTAGCTGGGTGGCAATGAATGTGTTAAAGCACTAAATTGTATTGTATTCACCGCCTCACGGCCTTAGAGTTCAATTCAGTTCCAAAAAATTGAAATAAGTATGTTGAACAATTATTTACAAGTTTCTAAATGTGAAACGGATAAAAATGATAAAAAAAAGACAGGAAAAAGGTAATTTTTGGAGCTATAAAAGCGTGCAAACAGTTCAAAAGTACCAGGCTCGCATAACTCGCCGAGTGCTAACGTGAATGATGGCAGTACGCGGTATGGCGTCGTTCGCGGCGCAGGCGGCGCTGCGCTCGCGCTGGTCCAGTCTCATCGAGTCCACCAGCGTCGACGTGCCCGGCGAGGTCACGGATGGCGTCCGCTCCGTCGTCGGATGGCTTAAACAGGCCTGTTCTTATATATACTCTGGCACAGTCACTTTGTCAGTAGAAAAAGGCGGCAAATTAAAAAAAAATGTTGGCGCACATAGTTGACATCCTATAGAGAATTTGAATTTCGCGCCTTTTTCTACGGACAGGTTGGGTGTGTTTCAGTATATATGCTTTTGACGTTACGTTTTCAGCGGCACATTTAGGCTTTTCACGGCACAGAAGTTATATGTAAAAGCTGTAACAGACGGGCGTACCGGACTGCGGCCGAGGCCTGTTCGATCGAGTGGAAGATGGTGCTCCGTACGTCCGTTAAGGACTCAAGCAATAAGTTAGAGTGCAAGAAAGAGAGATAGGCTGACCTGTTCGGACCAAGGTCGCGGTCCGGTACGCCCGTCTGTTACAGTTTTAATATTTGACTTTAATAATCCCTGGATCCTTCGTTGTGATTTGAACCTAGATCTTGTACCATCCAGTCATAATAAATCTATATTGCCGTATTTTGCTACGACAAAGTGTTCAGTAACTTCTAAAATAGATTGTATGGTTAGTCGACAAATATTTTTAACATACTTAGAACCTACAATTCTACTTCATGGATCAGGATGTTTATGTTTAGATATTATTTAGTACAGTCAACTGTAAAAATATGGGTGTAGACAACTTACTCAAAAATATGTCCCATAGTTCCTAATTCGCTGACATAAGAGCTATGGGACATATTTTTCAGATGATTTGTGCAAATTGTGCACCCATATTTTCACACTTGACTATACCAAAATGTTCTTGACTTGGTATCTTTATGTTGGCCAATCATATCATAGTTTTAAACTATCATACTTTGCATACAAACAAAAATCTGGTGCTTATTTTGGGTGCCTAACATTAATTGTCATAATATGAATTCGCATAACAGATTTGGCATAACATAATTGTGCATAACATTGAACAGGCATAATATAAATAAGCATGACTCTTATTGGGCATAATAATGAATACTCTGTCTACATTTTTATTAATTTGCCTTTTATATTTATACCATTTAATAATGCTTATTATATTTATCCCAAGTCGTCGTTATGCCAATTTACGTTATGCGCATTAACATTATGCGTACTCAGTTATGCGTAATATACGTTATGCCAATTTGAATTAGGAGTATTACGTTATGCGAATTAATATAGACCCGCTTATATTATTTGAATAAGTGTAGTGTAATTTTATGTTTTTTTCTCGATGTTGTATTTTCGATGTGGCATGAGTCTAGTACAAGTGTTCAGTCGTCGTCAAAGATATGTTTACATTTTCTGCCTTATTGCAAAGGAGTAAGGTGCATATCTATTTCCGAAAGTTTCGTTATAAGTAATTATTTAATTAATTAAACTTAATTGCACAAAGTCATTGACATATATCTCAGGACTGGCCTTACGGGCAATAAAATAAGAATGAGGCCAGAACAGCGGTGTGACACCGCTACAACGCGATTGGTTGATGAGTTCGCATCACGCGCGCGATTGTTCGCAACTACTTGCGTTAGACTGCACGATTGGCTCGAATTCGTGAGTGACACCGCTGAACTAGTGCTACCATTTCTTTTAGTGCCCGTAAGGCCCGTCCTGAGATATACGACAATGCATAAAGTATTATATTAGGTCTCGTATAGCTCTGATAATAGCTAAAGACTTGTTTCCGGACTCTTCGCAGTCTGGATCTATATATATCAGATGACCTACCGCGAATTAAGTTCGACGTGTTGCCTCCCTGTCACACATACGTACGAATTTACAAGTGCGACAGAGAGCAACACGTCGATCGTGGTTCGCGGTAGGCCCTCAGAGCACGTGAGGACAGGGGTTCGAAACTCCTCCCTTCGGGCAAACTCGGCTCCGTTCGGCTCAGCATTGCTCCGTTCGGCTCAGCATTGCTCCGAGCAATTATTAGGGTTGGCACAACTTGAAGTCCCTTTGCGTGCAAGACCGTAGATAAGATAATGACTTGAATTTTGACAACCCTAAATAGCCGAAAGGGATGGTGCCATATACATT
Organism: Cydia splendana; assembly: GCF_910591565.1. Classification (NCBI taxonomy): domain Eukaryota; kingdom Metazoa; phylum Arthropoda; class Insecta; order Lepidoptera; family Tortricidae; genus Cydia; species Cydia splendana. The sequence goes on from NC_085979.1 coordinate 2,456,152, forward strand.
AACGTATATATCTATGGACTGGCCTTACCAGCACTAAAAATGGTACTAGTTCAGCAGTGTGACTAGGGCTTGCAATATCCGCCCATTTTTTGTATCCGGATATTTCGAATATTTATTATTTTACTATCCGGATATCCGAATAAAACGGATAATTCGAGTACTTGCTCTTTATTTAACAAAACTCACATGAACTTTATAAAAAGTGTAATATAATCAATTTTTACGTATAATAGGTTGCGTAACTGCAAATTAAAGGTAAATTTGAGGAGTTCTACCTTTTCGTCGAAATTTTATTGTCCGAATTTCACTTGGAATTTTTTTTCGCTGAAGCTTTACTGTGACAAACATCCTTCGGCAAATTTCATTTATGATAACGGTATTATTTGCTTCAATTTTGCAAACGCAAAGGCTGACTAAAACTATTGTAACAATTTAGTTTATGGCAGCCTGATCTACGAAATTCATTTCTTAAGTGACTTCAGATGTTCACAAGATATTTGTCGTTATTTCATGTAAATTTTACAACCATGAATTATAAATCTAGTCAAACTCTTCTTCAGTTAAGAAATTGGCGCGTTATTGACATATGGTACTGGCCGTGGTGTTGTTGATATTTAGAGAATCGAATAGGTACTAGTAGGTCTTTTGACTGTTGAGACAGTCTCTTCTTAGATATTACATTGCATTTAAGGTCAATCAAGGTTTTCATTACAGATTTATTCAAATGCAGAATGCTAAAACTTTTATATCATATCTGCTAAACAGCTACTGCATCTGGTTCGGCAGTTCAATATCAACCAAAGTTCTCCTCCGTTGGACCCATTTTAGGTTTGTTCGCACGTTATCGCAGCGCGTTTGACAGGAACATGGTACAAGTAAGTTACTTTGTACGTTTTAAGGAGTTAATAGGTCGATCTGCATAAGTTGTTCCGAAATATAAGGAATAAAAAAATAAGGGAGTAGTCGGCAATCAAGGAGAAATACTTAAATAAACACTTTTTATACCATAAAAATGTATCCAAATAAATAAATCAACCGACATCGTTTACGTTATAATTTTCAACGTTTTTGAAATAGTTTTCTTAAAAATTGGAATGATATTTTTTGTCATAAATGGTATTCGAATTGTTCGTTTTATCCGGATATCAACCTCATCTAAATCTGGATAGTAAATTGGACGGATATCCGGATAAAACGGTTATCCGGATATCCGGATTGCAAGCCCTAAGTGTGACTCACGAATTCCAGCCAATCGTGCAGTCTAACGCAACTAGTTGCGACCAATCGCGTTGTACCGGTGTCACACCACTGTACTGGCCCCTATCATGCCTCATTATTAGTGTCCGTAAAGCCAGTCCCTAGATATCTATGTCAATGGCCATATATTAGAAACGGATATCATGATTCGACCCTGAACCGCTGACAAACTTCGGTTTTGTAGAAGTGTCCTTTCTGTACTTTTACTTATTCTGTGGTGTCGGGTCGGGTTACGAATGCGACGACGGTTAATAGGCAGTTCGGTGTCCCGACAGCACGCAGATATATGAGTCAGGGTTGCCAAATGCGAGTAGGTAATTTTGTTAACAAACATTTAACTACCCAAAATGTATCTAAAACCCTTATGATTGATCACTTCAGAATCATGATCATATTCCTCGCGTTGTCCCGGCATTTTGCCATGGCTCATGGGAGCCTGGGGTCCGCTTGACAACTAGTCCCAAGAATTGGCGTAAGCACTGGTTTCCTCACGATGTTTTCCTTCACCGAAATGGTAAATATCAAATGATATTTCGTACATTAAGTTCCGAAAAACTCATTGGTACGAGTCGGGGTTTTAACCCGCGACCTTTAGATTGAAAATCGCACACTCTTACCGCTAATAGGCCACCAGCGCCCACGGATTGATTAGTTCAGAATAATTTATTAAATAATGTTTTAAATTAATAGGGAATATTACAGCAATGTTCTGCCGCCAGAGTACAGCACTAGCACAAACCGTAAACCATAGAGTAACTTATTATATACCTACTATGCCTTAATAGTAGTTTATGTGACTGCTACATAATGAAAGGCAATAAAATACGAGTGTGGGTTTATGAAACGAATGAAATGAGTTTCATAATAGTATCACACAAGTGTTTTAATGCCTAATTATGTAGAGTTACATACACTGCTTTATCTACACACATATTATAAACTTTCTATGATATATTCACTAACCTCATATTACAGCCGACATTGGGGCATTTTCCTCTCTGGCGGAACTCGCGGATATGAGCTGGCGTCTCCGAAATATCTTTATCGCACATTTTACACGAAACTTTTGTTATAGTTACTTTAAAAACAACAAAACAAATTAATTTTTTCTTACAAATTAATTAAAATATAAACTGTACGTCAAATGGCGGCAACTTTTTTCACGCATGTCATGCATCCGAAGTTTTTTTTTTATTTCAGAGACAAACTAGAATCGGGGTCGATTACCATATCGTCCGATACCAACTTACATGCGGGATTTGTCAATATTGTATGCAATTGTCATTTGATTTCGAATAAAACGTCATCTCGACTGATATTAGAATAGGGGTCAAATCAAATTGCTTTTTTTATTCAGAGATGTTCGAAATTTAAAATGCATTACCAAATCGATTTTGATATAGTAATGAAGCTATTACCACATTTTCACAGATAAGAAATTTGCTGTAACAAAACAGTTTATCGTAATGTGGGCCATTATTTACGGATTTTGAAGGCGTCATAGAGAGTTTGTGATATGTGTGTAGATAAACAGTTTTATGTTAAGTTTTCACAGATTATTTGTTACCTATGAATAAATATGACATTGATGCATCAAGGCGGTTTGTTTACAGTTTATGGTAATGGCGCCCCCTGCGCAGAGTTTTGTGTAATATTTTCTATTTTAAAATACACATTATACATTTAAAAAAAAATACGGAACACTGTTTTAGGTATAACTATTTAATTTTTTTTCCACGTCATTTCCAATCAGAACCAGTTGCCAACCCTAGCTCCTGAATGGGTGTAAATTGCCGTCTGAGGACGCCAATAACTCGACTTTGACAACCCTTGGTTATTTCGCACTTGTCAATCGTCCTAAAACGTTTTAGACCCTATGTCTGGGTAGTAAGGTTCAATGTTGTGTAGATATTTTTGACCTTGAATGCACCGGGGGGCCATATTTCGCACGGTTGCTTATGTATTTTTAGTTGTAGGAATGTTCTGTTTTTAATTTCTATAAATATGTATAGTTTTTTTTTTAATATGTTCCAACTTCTATAAATATGTTCCAACCGAACGTCCGTAGTTTATGAGGTTATTATCATTTATTGAACAACTTTTTTTTCTATGGGACAGCTAAATTTTCAGGGTTCCGTACTCAAAGGGTAAAAACGGGACCCTATTACTAAGACTCCACTGTCTGTCTGTCCGTCTGTCTGTCACCAGGTATCTCATGAACCGTGATTGCTAGACGGTTGAAATTTTCACAGCAGTATTTTTGTTGCCGCTATAACAAAAAGTACGGAACCCTCGGTTGGCGAGACCGACTTGCACTTGTCCGGTTTTTCCGGTAGTTTATATACAGGTTATTTACACAGTACGTATGGCCAAAGCTTGTTAAACATTTTGTAAGTATATGTATTTTAGGTAAATGTGTGATTTAGATTATTTTGGCTCACATATTGTCACGCTACGAAAAATAGGACAAACTGTTAATAAAACTCTCCTGGGTAACTTTTGGAATCTACTTTCCGTTGTGTGACAATACACGCTGAAGTTTTGTCACGTAATTAAGATGTTTTAGTAGCTATATTAAATTTGTTATTTATTAAGTAGGTACTTATTTACAAAAATGTCGATTGTAGATAATTTGTTTTAAGTTTTGTTTGTAGTGTATTATTCCTCTGGCACCAATTTCGCTTTTGATGTATTCGTATGTCTCTGAAAAACTTTATAAGGAATAACAACCGACTTCAAATAATCTTACTGAATAGTGTTGACAGAAAACGTAATAGGTTCTTAAAAATACAATGCCATTCAACTAGGTAAGTACACACCCATTATTTGGAACGCTTTCGATGGGTTACTTAACTTACGTTAAGTGACCCAGGAGACATTAATAACGCAGAAATTAATGTTAGTGTTTACAGTAAATTTAATTGTTTCTTAAAAAAGACCTCGTCAATCAACTACACACCCATTGTTCGGAACGCTTTCGATAGGTTATTTAACTTACGTTAAGTGACCCAGGAGACATCAATAACACAGAAATTAATTTTCGTGTTTACAAAAAATTTAATTGTTTCCTAAAAAATACTACGTCAATCAACTACACACCCATTAGACCAGTGGTTCCTAACCGGGGGGTAATTACCCCCGTGGGGGTAAATCTGGTATTTTACGGGGGTAATAAGCTAACCTAATAAAAATAAAACGTAAGCCTAATTAACCGTAATTAAACGTAATTAGCCTAATATAACAATACAACAAACGTACACGTTTTATTTTTTATTACCATTGGGAGGAGGGGTAAAATCAGATTCCCTAGTTAGTCATAGTGGTGACCGGACTGAAAAGGTTAGGAACCACTGCATTAGACGGAACGCTTAACTTACGTTAAGTGACCCAGGAGACATCAACAACAAAGAAATGAATTTTAATTATTCGGCGACAAGAGTCCCCATATGTAGTTCAATTTTTTTGAAGCCGGTTGTAACCTAACTCCTCTAATACTTGCTAATTTACATTATGTTTCGACAGGCGTCGTTAGAGGTACGCCAGGTTGGGAGGCGCGCGGTGAGCCAACTCTCTGGCCGCGGCATGGACGATGTGCTCATCATTCACTACAACGATGTCTACAACATTGAACAGACCACCAGTAAGTATCTGTTGACAGGCGTTAGAAGTACGCCAGGTTGGGCGGCGGTGAGCCAACTCCCTGGAGGCATAGATGTGCTCATAATTCACTAGAACGATGTGTAATTACAGGTCAGATTTAATTTGAATTTCGAGCTATACATTTTTGCGAAGACTGCTTTAACCCGACCCGAGGCTCTGACACACAAGATAACCTCTCTCTCTCTCTCTCTCAGATGTGTAATTGTGTACAACATTAAACAGACAGGTTCTAGCTAAATTGGAGAATCCATGGCGTAAATATTAAATAACCAATTTAGCCAGATCCCTAAATGGATCAACAATCGCGGAGCGTGAGTAGCGTGACCTTACCTTGCGAGCCGGGGTTTACCGACCTCTGACTGAGCCTATTGTATGTTATTTCAGAAACGGAGCCGGTGGGCGGAGCCCTACGCTTCAGCACGGCGGTCAAAGCCATGCAGCACTTGAATCCATTGGTGCTGTTCAGCGGAGACGTGTTCTCACCTAGCATGCGTAAGTAACTGGATTGTCCAACTTTTGGTTACTTCCAAAGTTCAAAGCATTCATGTGTTTAGTCGAAAATTTCTGTTATTGAGTAATATGTTTTCACAGTGAGAAAAGCTTTTAAATTTCGCTTAAAACATTGTCCTTGGACTTATGTGCAGCTGCTTGAATAATTTAATTTTATTGTACAGTCTAATAGTTTAATTTAATTTTATTGTAATTTTATGGAAGCGATTTCTGGAATAAAACAATTTCATTTCATTTCATTACGTACAGTTGCCATCAGATATATCGGGGCGGCCGAGGTGCTCAAAAATATCTGCACACGCACCCTAGCGCCTTGACAATAGAAGCGTGTTCTGATATTTGTGAGCGCCTTGGCCGCTCCGATATATTTGATGGCGGCTGTACATGCCACCGAATATTATAATATTCGGTGGTATATTGTTGTATATTTTGTCCATGTCCTTTGGGTCACTATTTATAGCCACTGACGTGTAAAAAGATCACTGTGTAAATGTTTTGTATCATTTGTTACAGTAAGCACATATACGAAAGGCGAACAGATGGTACCAGTTCTAAACGAAATTGGAACACATTGTGCTGTTTTTGGAAACCATGATTTTGGTAAGTGATAACAATCGTCATTACCCCTTTTATATTTGACAAGTTTATCATAAGTAATAATTTAATTTTATTGTAATTTATTTTATTTGCTAGAATCATGGTTACATAGATGTTAGATAGAAATATAAGTCCAGCACAATTCTGCCGACTTACGGCGTGCAAATTTTACTATACATACTTAATTACTAACATGCATTTACTCTACATATATTTACATTTCACAGATTAATTATTGCTTAATAACAATGTCAATATTTATAAATAGTTCATTACCAAAATGAGAATAATTACATTAACGGATGTCCTACAGAATACTTGCATTAATTAAATTATAATTAGATAAACCATTTTACATAGAATTACATTTGCAGCCCTTTATTGCGCATAATTATTAAATCTACAGTTGGTTTCTTTTAAGAATTCCTTGACTGAGTAAAAGCACTGCTCTTTCAACCATAAATTAAGTTTTTTGCAAAAATTGTTATAATCCATGTCCGTTATTTGTTTTGGTATAGAGTTATAGATTAAACAGGCCATGTAGTAGCAGTTTTTGCGGTACAGTTTTAGTCTTGGGGCGGGCATGGTTAAATTAACTTGAGTTTCAGCTCTCCGGTTGAAATTGTCGTTCGGCTTAAATAGTGACATATTTGCCTTTACTAGTTTAGCTGTTTCAAAGATATACATGCCCGGTAGCGTCATAAATTTATTTTTAATGAAAATTGGATAACATGACTCCATTGTGCCTAGACCCCAAATTGCTTTCAAGCATTTTTTTTGTGCGACAAATGCTCTATTTGCTTCAGAGCAATTCCCCCACAATACGATCCCATAACGTAATTGGGAGCACACATAGGCATGATATACTGAAATAGCTGTTTCTACTGAACTGGTTTTTTTAACAGTTTTCAATGCGTAAATGAATTTGTTTAATTTCTTGCATAGCATATCAATGTGATTATTCCATGTCAGATGATCATCTATATGAATACCTAGAAACACAGTGCTGTCAACTTGTTCAATTTTCTGGTTTTCATACACTATATTCAATTCTGGAGTTCTGTTTCGATTTGCGGAAAAATAAACTAATTTGGTTTTCCCTAAATTAATTTCAAGATTATTATTTGATAACCATGCTATGACACTCCTCAGGGCTGTATTGATGTTGGACTCAAAGGAATTAAGGTTGTTGCCTTGAAACATTATTGTTGCATCATCCGCAAAAAGTATACAGTTTTGTTCTGTCGCTCGTGGGAGGTCATTGACATATATAAGAAAAAGCAATGGTGCCAGGATACTTCCTTGGGGTACCCCTCTAATTACTACCTTAGCATTTGAGTCATAATCTCTTACAGTACTTGACAGTTTGTCTAACTTAGTTACTCGTGTTATTTGTTTTCTATTTAATAAATAAGATTTTAGCCAGTCATATGCTGGTCCTCGTATACCATAGGTCTGCAGCTTTCCGAGTAGAATGGTGTGATCTACAAAGTCGAAGGCTTTGCTTAAATCTAAGAACAATCCCGATGTCAACTTCTTGTCGTTTAAATTATCTAAAATATGTTTTAATAAAACAAATCCAGCTAACGTTGTTGATTTATTGCGTCTAAAGCCAAACTGTATTATGATTTAAATGTTAATTTAATTCAATGAATTTGTGATTAATTATTAATTTTTAATTATTCTTGTAATTTGTTACGTATATGGACTGTTTGTCTGAAATAAACGTTACATTACATTACATTACATAAGTTCAAATGGTATTTTGCGTTACAGATTTCGGCCTAGAAGTCCTCTCAGGGCTAGTCGCTCAATGCAACTTCCCCTGGCTGATGTCCAACGTGATAGACAACGAGACAGGCCGTCCCCTGGGTGACGGGCGCATCACGCACGCTCTACTGTGCAACGGCCACAAGATCGGACTCATAGGGCTTGTGGAACAGGTGAGGATGTCCCCTGGCTGACGCGATACACAACAAGATCGGCCGTCCCCTGGGCGACGGGCGCATCACTCACGCTCTCATGCGGCGGTAGCACGGTCGCATTTTTATCGTTTGTCATCATGCGTGTCACGTTCTAACAAGTATTTAAGTGCGAAAGTGACGGGCGATAAAAATGGAACCATGCTGCGCCCGCTGTGCAACGTACACAAGGTCGGCCTCATAGGGCTTGTGGAACAGGTGAGGACGTCCCCTGGCTGACGTGATATACCGGCCGTCCCCTGGGCGCCGGGCGCATAACTCATGCTTTCCTATGTAACGGGTACAAGATCAAGGTTATAGGGCTCGTGGAACTGGTATTCTCTGAATCCCGCAACCGATTCTCGTGAAAATTTGTGAGCAGATTCGATAATCATAATCAATGTTCATTGTTACTTAATAATTAGTGTACCTACTTAGCTTAAGATTAGTTTAGAGCGCACCGCCAACAAACTGTCTCACAGTTTGGCGAAACATTAGATTAAGGTACTAAATATTGTATTTTTTCTGTAAAATTTTCAATAATAATAAAATTGTTTGTTGATGCTCGGATAACGTATAAAAACTCAAAAATGCGCGTTTTCCCAGATATAAGACCTAGATCGATTTTTCGCCCCCGAAAACCCCCATATAGTAAATTTCATAGAACTCGTTAGAGCAGTTTCCGAGATCCCCGAAATATACACATAAACACTAGCTTTTGCCCGCGACTTCGTCTGCGTGGAATTAGTACCAGCAGCTATAGTAAGTACAGCGCCGGGATAAAATCTAATAGCAATTCGAGCATAATGTGCTTAATTGTTTACACCAATTAACAGGCACATCATTAATTTTCTCATTTCCACCCCCCTTTTCACCCTCTTTAGGGATTTCTGACATAAAAACTATCCTATGTCCTTCCCCGGGACTTAAACTATCTCTATGCCAAATTTAAACTAAATCCGTTCAGCGGTTTAAGCGTGAACAGGTAACAGACAGACAGACACACTTTCGCATTTATAATATTAAGTATGGATATATACAAGAATTGCTCGTTTAAAGGTGTAAGATATTGTCACTCGTTAATAGTTAATATTGCCGTTAGTATAACAGTTAATATTGTTCGCAGGAGTGGCAGGTTAATATTGCCGCTAGTATAATAGTTAATATTGTTCGCAGGAGTGGCAGGTTAATATTGCCGCTAGTATAATAGTTAATATTGTTCGCAGGAGTGGCAGGTTAATATTGCCGCTAGTATAATGAGTTAATATTGTTCCCAGGAGTGGCAGGTTCATATTGCCGTTAGTATAACAGTTAATATTGTTGTCAGGAGTGGCTGGAGACGCTGGCGACGATAAACCCTGACGAAGTGACCTTCATAGACTTCCTGCAGGCCGGAGCCAAACTGTCGGAGCAACTCAAACAGGAGGTAGGTTTAAAAACCAATGAGATTTTCGGAACTTATATACGAAATATCATTTGATATTTACCAGTTGCTTTTCGGTGAAGGAAAACATCGTGAGGAAACCGGACTAATCCCAATATGGCCTAGTTTACCCTCTGGGTTGGAAGGTCAGATGGCAGTCGCTTTCGTAAGAACTAGTGCTTACGCCAATTCTCGGGATTAGTTGCCAAGCGGACCCCAGGCTCCCATGAGCCGTGGCAGAATGCTGGGATAACGCGAGGAAGAAGAAGAAAGGGTGAATTTTTTTTTGTTTACAGGGTTGCGAGTACGTGATAGCCCTCACACACATGCGGACGCCGAACGATATTAAACTGGCTGAGGGCAACACGGAAATAGACCTCATACTGGGCGGGCACGACCACGTTTATGAGGTTATTGAGGTAAGATAACTCCGACTTATATTGACCGGGATATGAACCGTGATTACCTTATGTCAGTGGGGAGACACTCCTCACCGGTCGAACTCGGCTCCGTTCGGCTCAGCATTGCTCTCTAACAATTATTACTCTAATAATTATTAGGGTTGGCACCACTTGACTTCCTTTGACCACAGATAAGATAATCACTTGAATTTTGACAACCCTAAATTGCCGGAAGGGATGCCATACATTAGAAAGCGACATCATGCTTCGTCCCTGAATCGCTGTCAAACTTCGGTTTTGTAGGAAGTGTCCTTTCTGTAGAATAAAATAGAATAGAATACCATTTATTTCAGTATAAGTACACAGTTATACAATACGTACACAGAAGGAAAGAAAAAAAACAACGGGTTGCACTCCGGGAGTGCCGGCAGAAGTGAAAACTCAATGACATTGTAACAGTTTTTCGATCAGGCCCCAATTTCACCACGGCTACAATTGTCAGTGACATATGTCGAGCGACAATTGTCAAGCGACAGGTGACATATTACAATTTTATAAAATATTTTCTATAGAAATACTTACAAACATGACAGGCATTTTGCTACAATTGTATGTATTACAATTATGTTGTGAAACAAGAATTATTTTTTCTAGTCGACATATTTGTAGAATTGTCGGTGAATCTTGACAGGAAATGAGTTATATGTCGGAATTTCGTGACAATTGTAGTGTTTCTTGTGACAATTGTCATAAACTTAGCAAGAGAAATATCTGTTTTTTTCCGATATAATAAAGTTTTTTTAAATAATACAATGATGGTGGCAAACAGAAATACGGCCCGCCCGATGGTAAGCGGTAACCGTAGCCCATGGATGCATGTGACGTCAGCAACAGTGATGTTTTACAATTGTCGCACCTGTCACCGTGGTGAAATTGGGGCCAGGTCACGTGTCCGTCTTACGAATTTTTACTCTGTCGAATCTTACGATCACGTGACCTGTCGCGAGCTTAACATTTTTTTCCCCATCACAAAAAGTGCACAGCGCCGCTAAAGAAGCTTTCTCTTCAAAAATTACTCATACCTAACTTGTACAGTCACCTGCAATAATATGTTACGCAACGAAGGCCGCAAAAATATGTGACACGCTCTTATTTGTAGAGCCAGAAGAGCGTGTCACATATTTTTGAGGCCTTTGCAGAGGAATATATAATTGCAGGTGACTGTACACTTTCTGTACGGTAGTACTATTATTTATTCTGTGACTAAAGTTAAAATTTGCTGTAAACCCATTTCTCACTACATCAGGTAAACAACAAATACATAGTAAAGAGCGGGACAGACTTCCGCCAGTTCTCTAAAATCAACATTAGCTTCGGGCCCGATTCGACCCGTGTCGACATCGCCGACGTCCATGTCACCAGCGCGTTTGCCGAGGACCCCGTGCTTAAGGCCAAGACCGACCAGTACTCTGGTAAGTATTCATAATAATGGGGTTCTTCCCTTAAGTTCAATTAAATTAAATGAAATATAAGTAAGCAATAAGTTAAATTAAATTATTTCACAGCTTTTGTGAAAAATTTACGGAAATACACTGAAATATGATCAACTCAATTTTTTTGAAATTTAAGTTTTTTTTTAAAGTTACACAAAATTTTAACCGAAATCATTCTTAAATACGGTGACATTTCAAACATTCGTCCGCCATATAGAATTTTTTTGGTAGTGTAGCCGTCGAAAGCACAGACCCATCGACATTCAGCCACAATTGATAATAGGGAATATTACGCGAAACTGTGCGTAGGGGGCGCCACTACCACTATCCGTCACAATCAGGGGGTCTACCGCGAAACAAGAAAATCGAAATTTCCTTATCTAACCTCTCTATCACTCTTGCATATCGAGCGCAGGCATATAAGTAAATGTCGATTTTCGCGTTTTCCGGTAGGGACTTGTAAATAATCCGCCTTGATGCGTCAATGTCATAGTGAAAACTTGTCAGAAAACTGTTTAAGGCCTAGTATGTTTAAGTTACTCTATGGTTTACTAAACAAATTAAACTTTATTTATCTATACAAGACAAACGTTTAAAAAACTAATTCACAGTTACACATTAATTACCAAGCTTACAAACAAATTAGTGTTAACATTGCAGTAATACTCCCTATTGGCTTGTTCCCTTCAGTTAAATTCAATTGTTTAACAGATTTAGTGAAAAATATACACTAAAATAACAAGATGAACTCAAATATGTTAAAATCAACAAAAGCTTATTAAAACCGTTCTCATAGTAACAAATGGCGACCGGTCCCTGCCTGCGAAGCCAATGGCCCTGGGTTCAAATCCCGGTACGGATTTTTATCTGTGTGAACACAAATATTTGTTCCTGAGTCATGGGTTTTTCCTATGTTTTGTATAGATGGCGTTAATATTAATTATTAACAAGTTAACACATATCAGTGAAAGAATAAGGATCAAAGTCAAATGGCGTTCTAACAGTTTTGATCTTCTGTCGAAAGATGGCAGTAAATTTACAGTGGCTACATGATTTACTTTGACAATCCGCCTCTATACACTATTCTCTTTGATATAATTTACCAATTTTGACAAACAAGGAGGTTTTTAATTTTATCTTAAAAGTAATGTTTTTTTTTTTATTCTTTAATAATACTTTGAATCCCGCAGCAATGATAGAGGGCAAGATGGACGAAGTTCTGGGCAAGTTCTGCGTGCCTCTAGAAGGACGGTTCTCGTGTATCCGCCGGCAGGAGTGCAACCTCGGCAACTGGGTCTGCGACGTGCTGCTGGCGGCCACAGGAGCTGATTTGGTGCTGCTTAACTCGGGCACTTTTAGATCTGATCAGGTATATTTAATTTTTAGTACATACCATAGAGAAATATAAACTGAAATAAATGTCATATACTAAGAAAAAGTGACCAACGCCTCCAGTACCCCAGGCTGGAATCGAACCAGCGTCCTCTGCTATCGCGGCAGGTGCCTGTGCCATTCGGCCACCGGGCCACGGCATAGGTCGAATTCTTCCAAGTATATGCACTTCTTACTGAAGTCTTAGGCTTTTTCTTAGTATATGACATTTATTTCAGTTTATAATTTATATAGTAGTGTGTAAAGTGTTTCTACTTGAAATAAAAACAAATTAAAATATTTTCTGAAAATAATTTAATTTGTTTTAATACTTCTAATAGTACTTATAGAGAAATATAAGTAAAGAACGAGTCATCAGTACATCAGTTTTCTTTACGCGAGTTACTTCATAGTCGACATCTAACGTCAAGTAGTGGAATTATCAGTACCGCAACTCGACACCAGATGTCACTAGTGTCGCTACTGACGAAAAGTGTAATGCTAAAACAATAGGCTTGAGTCGGTCCTGAACTAAGAACTATTAAGAATGAAATCCCATCAAGGACCGAAAGGAACTAAATCTTTTTGCACGCTCTTAATCGGTCTTTAGGTCCTTTAGTTCAGTGGGATTCGAGAGCGCTTGACTGAGTGAAACGTAAAATGGACGGAACGAAACGGTTGTCAATGTCGCTGGCACGAGTGTGAACGAGATGAAAGAACGACGTGACACTCCTAAGCCCGTAAAATATGAAAGAAAATCAAATATATTTCGACATATTTGATATTTTTTAATTATGTTATGGTGTTTTAATTTTTAATATCGACATATCGTATCGTACAAGTTAAATTGTATTCAGTTACCAAAGATTGGAAAGAAACCAATGAAAAATCGACTCCTATTCATTCCCGGCTCTCAACGACCGAACTGAACTAAAGGAACTAAAAGACCGAATTAGTTCGTTTGACCGATTGACCGAGAGCGGAGCGCTCTCTGTAGTGACCGAGCAGGCACAAGCCTATAAAACAATTTACAACTAATATTAGAAGCAGAAGGGGTTGAAAATAGAGTTCCGGTTAATCCGGTTATAATATTAGCTGAAAATTGTTGAGCATTGGAGTTTTCGTCCGTCGCGACATCTATTGTCAACTAGTAGTACTGATAAATTCCGCTATTTGACGCTAGATGTCGACTACGAAATAACTCGCGTTTTGGCAAGAAAACTGACGTATGGAGTTACCACTCTTTCTTTACTTATATCCTCCTATAGTATAAACAGGGGTGCGAAACTCCTGACTTCGGCCAAACTCGGCTCCGCTCGGCTCAGCATTGCTCCGAGCAATTATTAGGGTTGGCACCACTTGACTTCCTTTTGCGTGCACGACCACAGATAAGATAATCACTTGAATTTTGACAACCCTAAATAGCCGAAAGGGATAGTGCCATATATTAGAAAGGGATAGCATGATTCGACCCTGAACCGCTGTCAAACTTCGGTTTTGTAGGAAGTTTCCTTTCTGTACGAAAGTACTATTAACTATAAGTTCCTCTCCGTTCTTGGTCACGTCAGGTATTGGGCAAGGAAGTAGCCTCGGACCCCTCCTATTTCTTATCCTCGTAAACGACTTACCATCAGTACTCAGTCATTCAACGTGCCTCCTATTTGCCGATGACCTGAAACTGGCACTACCAATTAACGGTATTGAAGATTCTTCTCTACTGCAACTTGATATCGATAATGTTTCTGCCTGGGCTTGTAATAATAGTCTGACTCTGAACATTGAAAAATGCTCAGTTATTACATATACGCGTAATCGACATCCCGTAAATCACCCCTATACATTAGAAGATAAACCCCTGAAACGCGTCACTGAAATCAAGGACCTTGGTACGTGGTTTGACACACAGCTCACGTTCAACCAGCACATTACTAAGACCTGTAACGATGCCCGAAGATGCTTAGGGTTTGTCATACGCCAAGCCAAGTTGTTCACCAACAGACAGGCACTAACCGTCCTATACAACTCGTTCGTCCGGTCCAAGCTAGAAACTAATGCGATAATTTGGAATCCCCACGAAAAACATTACACGCTTCTAGTGGAAAGAGTCCAAAAATCCTTCGTTAGGTTCCTATATAAGAAATTATACGGGTATTATCCTCTATTGTATCCAACACTATTCGTGTTGGGTATGGTAGACTACACATCCCTCGAAACCCGCAGGAGTATATATCTAGTCAAATATTTCTTCCAACTAATACGTGGGACAATAACTAACTCTCAATTACTGTCGCAAATAACAATTCGTGTTCCCCGACTCACTGCTAAAGTGCTACGCCCTCGACGTCGCGGTCTCTTCGCTGTCCCCACAGCTCGAACTCGCATGCTTGCTAACTCTCCTCTTTACCAAGCACAGTCGCTACTGAACGACATACTAGACAGCGACGACGAACTCGACATCTTCACTACAACCGAGACCAAATTCATAGCCGCATCATGTCGTTATATCGAGAAAATCGTAACCACTAGCTCCATTATTTACCAATGAATGCATTATTAGGAAAAATTAAATCAGTTATGTGCCTATTGATTCTGTATAAGTAAATGAATGTATTATTAATTTTATTAGAGTAAAATGTGACATGTTATTCAAATTGCAAATAGTAATATTTATTTATTTTATTTCATCATTTTATACAAATACTCTTATATTCTAATTTAGTCTGTAGAAATCGATTTCATTTAAATTTTATTAGGATTTTATTTAGAAAATTGTGACATTAACAAATATTGACGTTTCTAATTCCATAATCATTCGGCATTGTACATATAATTTTAGTTTTGATTTAGTCCAATATTATTTTATTGTATTTATTGCAGTTAATGCATGTTAGATATTAAGTAATGTAATGCCAATTAGCACGTAAGGTTTATCTGTAAGTGCTAATTGATTGAAGTGAATAAATGATTGATTGATTGATTGATTGATATTATTTATTCTGTGGTATAAACAACATTATTTGCGGTATTTGACACATTATGACTGACGTATATAGAGATGTAACTAACGCAAATCGATTGTCACGGCAAGCGATTACGATTGGATGGCACGTAGACTGAGGTATCGAATTGTGACGTATAATGAATTTTAATTTGAGATTTAAATAAAGCTAGAATTATATGGTTTTCCCGCAAGCTAAATGCATTTTATACACCGACCGAGTAGGTCGCACCCATTGCCAAAATTGAAACTAACTGGGGATCTATTTTAAAGTTTATTTATGTTATTTCTGTGTCAAATTTGTTGTCTGTTAAGTGACGATAAATATATCCATATTTACAGTTGATTATCCACCTTTTCCTTATTTTTATTAAAAGAAAAATTCATATCGATTTACTTAGACGACTACCGATTCATAACGGCGGTGTCCGGCCAACCCTAAAATTAAAAAAAAAGACGTAGAACGTAAACGTTCGCAGTGCAGTTGTTTTCCTTTGTGATTTCGATGTGCAAAACATTTTACGTAGTATTGCTGTTGTGAGTGACAGACGTCAAATACCGCAAATAATGGTGTTTATACTATAAGGCCCAAGGTCCTACCTATAGTACTTAATAATTTCGATGAAATTTAAACCGTATTAAAATAGGAATAGAGTTACAATTGTTTTGATTCGTTAAATTTTCAAAGAAAACAAACTCAACTCTATTCCTTGCATTATAGGTTCAAATTTCAGTGGCAAGTTTTGGATATTTCATTTGTATGGCTGGGCCTTAGGAGGATGTTTATCTATATATTTATAGGATATCACAGAATAATTAATAGTACTAGGTACAGAAGACTCACTCTAACAAAACGCGTCTGTTACGATCAGGACAGATATGGCCGCTAGGTGGCGACAGCGCCACGCGCGGCTTATGGCTAGCCACCAAAATTGGTGTGGAACGGATGTGCTTTTAGCTCACATTAGCTACCTGTAGCAAAGCGACGAAATCGCGGAGTGGGCCACGCCTGCTATGGTACATACATACTTAACTTTTTTCAACAACATTTAACATTTACACCGAAAAACCGGGGTATGTTACTAAAAGTTCTTCTTCCGCTAGGTGCACCCGGCTGGTGACTTCACCCTGAGAGACCTGGGGTCC
Source organism: Cydia splendana (assembly GCF_910591565.1). Taxonomy (NCBI): domain Eukaryota; kingdom Metazoa; phylum Arthropoda; class Insecta; order Lepidoptera; family Tortricidae; genus Cydia; species Cydia splendana. The sequence continues at coordinate 2,472,969 of NC_085979.1, forward strand.
ATCATCCCTATGCGGGACCCGCTCGTGGTCGTGGAGGCGACAGGGGCCGTCATACTGCAAGCCTTAGAGAACGCTGTCAGTCAGTACCCGAGCCTGGAGGGACGGTTTCCACAAGTAAGTTAGTTGTCCCGCCCTGTTGGTGCACCCTGAGAGACCTGGGCTCCATCATCCCTATGCGGGACCCGCTCGTGGTCGTGGAGGCGACAGGGGCCGTCATACTGCAAGCCTTAGAGAACGCTGTCAGTCAGTACCCGAGCCTGGAGGGACGGTTTCCACAAGTAAGTTAGTTGTCCCGCCCTGTTGGTGCACCCTGAGAGACCTGGGCTCCATCATCCCTATGCGGGACCCGCTCGTGGTCGTGGAGGCAACAGGGGCCGTCATACTGCAAGCCTTAGAGAACTCGGTCAGCCAGTACCCGAGCCTCGAGGGACGGTTTCCACAAGTAAATTAATTGTCCCGCCCTGTAGGTGCACCCTGAGAGACCTGGGCTCCATCATCCCTATGCGGGACCCACTCGTGGTCGTGGAGGGGACGGGGGCTGTCATACTCCAAGCCTTAGAGAACTCAGTCAGCCAGTACCCGAGCCTGGAGGGACGGTTTCCACAAGTAAATTAATTGTCCCGCCCTGTAGGTGCATCCTGAGAGACCTGGGCTCCATCATCCCTATGCGGGGCCCACTCGTGGTCGTGGAGGGGACGGGGGCTGTTATACTCCAAGCCTTAGAGAACTCAGTCAGCCAGTACCCGAGCCTGGAGGGACGGTTTCCACAAGTAAATTAATTGTCCCGCCCTGTAGGTGCATCCTGAGAGACCTGGGCTCCATCATCCCTATGCGGGACCCACTCGTGGTCGTGGAGAGGCGACGGGGGCTGTTATACTGCAAGCCTTAGATAACTCAGTCAGTACCCGAGCCTGGAGGGACGGTTTCCACAAGTAAATTAATTGTCCCGCCCTGTAGGTGCATCCTGAGAGACCTGGGCTCCATCATCCCTATGCGGGACCCACTCGTGGTCGTGGAGAGGCGACGGGGGCTGTGATACTGCAAGCCTTAGATAACTCAGTCAGTACCCGAGCCTGGAGGGACGGTTTCCACAAGTAAATTAATTGTCCCGCCCTGTAGGTGCACCCTGAGAGACCTGGGCTCCATCATCCCTATGCGGGACCCACTCGTGGTAGTGGAGGCGACTGGGCCGTTATACTCCAAGCCTTAGAGAACTCAGTCAGTACCCGAGCCTGGAGGGACGGTTTCCACAAGTAAGTTAGTTGTCCCGCCCTGTAGGTGCACCCTGAGAGAGCTGGTGTCCATCATCGCCATGGACCCGCTTTTTTATATCTTCAGTTGATTCAGGATTGGTTTGGTATAAATTTTGTAAATTTTTCGGAAGGATGTTTAATATTTTTGCAAGCAAATACATAGTTGGTTCTCATACCGTAGAAATTTATAAATCGATGTCAGTTAGGTAAACCTCTTAACCTACTGTTACGATGGTATTCTTTTAAATCGGATATATCCTTACAATCTTCTCTAAGCATTGCTAACTTGAGTAAGTTTTGTACGGGAAGTACATTAGGGGTCGTCCAGAAATCATGTGATCGTTTAGAGGAGGGGTGGGGGTAAGAAAAATATCACGATTTCTGGACGACCCCTTACAAAATTTGAAAAGGTGGGAATGGTCATCACTATTTTGTATATTGTTGTGTTGTTACAGCCTGTGTTGTGTTGCAGGTGGCCGGCATATCGTTCGCGTTCGACCCCACCAAGCCCCCCGGCGCCCGCGTCGCAGAACAAGTGGTTAAGGTCGGAGACGAATACTTGCAGAGGGAACAGCGATACAGACTGGCTGTTAAAGACTACTTGTATAGGGGAAATGACGGGTTTAACATGCTGCCCGGCTGCAGGCTACTGGTAAGACTTACTTTTATGACTTAAGACTAATATTTATGATCGGAGACGAATACTTGCAGAGGGAACAGCGATACAGACTGGCTGTTAAAGACTACTTGTATAGGGGAAATGACGGGTTTAACATGCTGCCCGGCTGCAGGCTACTGGTAAGACTTACTTTTATGACTTAAGACTAATATTTATGATCGGAGACGAATACTTGCAGAGGGAACAGCGATACAGACTGGCTGTTAAAGACTACTTGTATAGGGGAAATGACGGGTTTAACATGCTGCCCGGCTGCAGGCTACTGGTAAGACTTACTTTTATGACTTAAGACTAATATTTATGATCGGAGACGAATACTTGCAGAGGGAACAGCGATACAGACTGGCTGTTAAAGACTACTTGTATAGGGGAAATGACGGGTTTAACATGCTGCCCGGCTGCAGGCTACTGGTAAGACTTACTTTTATGACTTAAGACTAATATTTATGATCGGAGACGAATACTTGCAGAGGGAACAGCGATACAGACTGGCTGTTAAAGACTACTTGTATAGGGGAAATGACGGGTTTAACATGCTGCCCGGCTGCAGGCTACTGGTAAGACTTACTTTTATGACTTAAGACTAATATTTATGATCGGAGACGAATACTTGCAGAGGGAACAGCGATACAGACTGGCTGTTAAAGACTACTTGTATAGGGGAAATGACGGGTTTAACATGCTGCCCGGCTGCAGGCTACTGGTAAGACTTACTTTTATGACTTAAGACTAATATTTATGATCGGAGACGAATACTTGCAGAGGGAACAGCGATACAGACTGGCTGTTAAAGACTACTTGTATAGGGGAAATGACGGCTTTAACATGCTACCCGGCTGCAGGCTACTGGTAAGACTTAGCGCCACTTGCACCATCCCACTAACCCGGGGTTAAACGGTTAAACCGTTAATCCAGTGTCAAATTGTACTGGTAACCATGGCAACTCCAGGTTTAACCGATTAACCCCGGGTTAGTGAATGCTGCAAGTGGCCTTTAGGGAATTTAAGAATGGTAGTCCTAAAACCTTAACACATTTTATCTTTACCGCTTATCTTTGCAATTTATTCCGGTTCACTAATTTTGATGGTGAAATACTGCGTTTATTTATATTATAGTTGCTATACGTCTTTTTCATTTGTATCATTTATTTATTTATTTAGGAAATTAAAAAAATATATACTCAAATTTCTAAACTTTGAGGTCTTCTTTTTTTTTTTTCATTTTTGTATGTCCAAATTATTGTGATAAATTGCTCATATTTTACTAGAATTTGTTATAAACTTCAGCAAGGGGGTATTTTCCTACTAGTCAAATCAGTAACTTTTTTTAGAACTGTCAAAACGATTTGCTAATATGGAATTTATATGAAACATTACATCGTGACGTCACGGCCAACTCACCTACTTTTTATATTTCTATCCGATTTATTAAATAGAACTTGTGTTTAAAAATAACTCCTATCTGTGTTTTTCTAATAATTATCTGGTGCTTTATTCCATGCATGGTGTAAAATAATTTATTTTAAATACAGTATAATACCCTATTGTTGACAGGTTTCAGAAGACTTGTGCCCGGAGATCGGGCTAGCGGTGCAGAACCACTTTGCAGCCATAAATGTGCGCTCCGGCCGAGCGAGGGCTTCTAAGCATCGCCAGTCGCTCGTCACTCTCAGTCGCAGGTACATATAGAATAGAATAGAATAGAATAGAAATAATTTTATTCGTAAGCACAAACACAAAATAAAAACTTATAAAGTTACTTTTAATATTAAAGACAACTACTAGAAGTCTTATTTCAGAATTGCAAGAAAATGTGACATTTTGTGACAGGGGGAGTCATAAAGTTTGTGACGTCATTCTAACTATTCAAATTATTTAATTCGCTGCATAGTTAAATAACAAGTTTTTGGCACGATAATCATTTTATTCGTTTAATTTTCTTTTCTATACAGGAATCCATGAATGAACTAGTATTTAAGTATAAATTGTATAATAGGCTACATTCCTACTATTCAAATCAGCTTCTTTTTTAGAACTGTCAAAACGATTTGCTAATATGGAATTTATATGAAAACGAATATAGTGACGTCACGGTAAACTCACCTACTTTTTATATTTCAATCCGATTTATTAAATACAAATTGTGTTTAAAAATAGCTGCTATCTATGTTTTTCTAATAATTATCTGGTGCTTTATTTCGTGCACGGTTTGAAATAATTTATTTTAAGTACAGGAAACATCCCTATTCTATTACCATTGTATTAATCAAATTAGCATAAGTTTTAAATGAATGAGTACATTGTAGGAGAGGACGGAAAACCGCTAAAAGATGGACGAGTCGTTTTGCTTTTCACGACTACTGCGAGGAAATAAGAAAACATTTGCATAACTATAAGTACTAGCCCCCGATTTCTCTGGTAGCAAATTACTAGCCACTGCCTGTGCTGTCTCTTGAATTCGGCAGGCGTCAGCGTAAGAATATCATTTTCTTCACTAGAAGAGCTCATTTTTATAGCGAGCGTAGATACGCGTTTCTTGTATTTTTTAGTTAAACACAATTTACACTATCCAATTCAGTATTTTCAGATCCCGCCTTTTTTACTTTTTTTAACACTTTGAAGAGGCGTTTTTCTGTTATTTGCTTCAAACCGACTCTAAACTTAGAAGCGTTTTTGCTAAAAAAAACCACAAACAGCTACAAAAGTAAAAAACGCCTTAAGCGTGAACTGAATGGATAATTGTTATAAAAAAATGGACTGAATGGTTTTGACATTTCTTTTTTTTTTAAACAAGAAATTGGTCCTATAAATAACCTAACTTTATTTTTGAAGGAAAAAGTTGCGCCATAAAAGACCTTTTATTAATTTTTATGTTTTAAATGATACTCATTGCTGTAGCGAACCGTCACCAATGACAGATGATGATAACAATGAAACATTGTAGTAGTGGTGGTTCAGGTGCTACAGTTATTGCCTACTTTCCAGCTTGGTTTTAGACCATCTATTGCCACATTTCCGAACAGTGGCGTGAAAAAATATTATCTTCTCTTATGTTATATTGTGCCTGCAGACACAGCCTGGTGAAGATGCTGGACGTGACGGAGCTGGACGGGCCGCCCCCCCTCCGCCGCGCCTCCTCCGTGGCCGAGCCCCCCCCGCACCCGCATCCCCACCACCGGTAAATACCCACCGCTTACCATCCATACTAATATTATAAAAGCGAAAGTGTGTCTGTCTGTCTGTCTGTTACCTCTTCGCGCTTAAACCGCTGAACCAATTTAATTGAAATATGGCATAGGGATATTTTGACTCACGGGGAAGTACATAGGATAGTTTTTATGTCAGGAATCATCCCTAAAGATAGAGAGTTAATGAATTGCCTGATCACTGATTGAAACTTATGTTGAAATTGAATGATTGCTATTACACTTTATTCAGGCGCTATGCTTACACTAGCTGCTGTTACTGATTCCACGCAGACGAAGTCGCGGACACAAGCTAGTAGTATTATAAATTCGAAAGTGTGTCTGTCTGTTACCTTTTCACGCTTAAACCTCTAAAAGGATTTAGTTTAAATTTGGCATAGAGATAGTTTGAGTCACGGGGAAGGACATAGGATAGTTTTTATGTCGGAAGTCATCCCTAAAGAGGATGACAATGGGGATCGAAATGAGAAAATTAAAATGCCTGTTAATTTGTGTAAACTGAAAATCAAAATTAGATTCCAAAAAAGTATTATATTTTATGTAAAAATAAGTAAATAAAAGTACTTTTAGGAGTAAAATTACCAATAAATAAATTATATTAGCGTGTTTATTTATAAAAAGGAATTTACTATTATACAAACAAATTATTGCAGTGGCAACATTGTCTTACTTTTTTTGGAATCTAATTACGATTTTCAGTTTAAACATTTAAGCATAGTATGCTCAACATTATTGCCATCGTTTATTAAAAGAAAGAAGATAAAATTACATAACTAGCTCAGTGCAGGGGTCGGAAACCGGTATTTGCTCCATACAAAAATACCGGTATTATTACGTTCTTTTTCGTTCTTTGGTATATTATTTCATTTTTAATGGGACAACCTAATAATACGAAGTTGTTACCTAAATACATAATTCAGTCTTACGTAAAGAGCATAAAATAATTCAAAATATTGGGCTATTTCGAGGTTTTTAAAAAATACCGGTTCCGAGCCCTGGCTCAGTGACCCTACACTACTGGGGGCTGTCCAGAAATTACGTCATCGATTTTTGACGATTTTTGACCCCCCCCCCCTATAATCATCCAAAAATCATGCTTCAAATGACCCCATTTCCTCCTACTTCCTGCTACCGTCATCCGATGTCCAGACCCCCCCCCCCCCTAATTTGAAATGACGTAATTTATGAATAGCCCCTAGGGCAGGCCGGTGTCCCGGTGACCGCTCTACAGAATTACTAAGTAAGTACATGCACTTTTGGGGTATTCTCTAAACTAAAGTCTCTTAGGTATATACATTGTATGCGAAGAAAAATAATACTTAATGAAATGCATGCAAAAACTAAGACATACTATTACCAAAGAGAATAGATAGTATAGAGGGGTCCTGTCATAGTAAATTTACTGCCATCTATCGACACACGACTAAAACTCAAAATGAAAACGTATAAAACTATCAAAAAAATTAATATATATGGATAAATGATTTTATTACTTTTATTTCATTTTGACCCATGTTCATTCACTGATACCTATGTGTTAAAATTGTTAAATATGAAACGGTGTCGTCAACGCCATCTAGCCGAGCATAGGCCAAAGGTGTGTGCGCCATCTGTCCGAGAATGACTTTTTCTTGACTATCGAGGCACATTTTTTCCTTAGACTTTATTCGTCTTATACGAAGTTACATATGTCTTTGCTATTACTAACTAATACAATTTTTAGGGTTCCGTACCCAAAGGGTAAAACGGGACCCTATTACTAAGACTTCGCTGTCCGTCCGTCCGTCCGTCCGTCCGTCCGTCCGTCTGTCACCAGGCTGTATCTCACGAACCGTGATAGCTAGACAGTTGAAATTTTCACAGATGATGTATTTCTGTTGCCGCTATAACAACAAATACTAAAAACAGAATAAAATAAAGATTTAAATGGGGCTCCCATACAACAAACGTGATTTTTGAACAAAGTTAAGCAACGTCGGGAGTGGTCAGTACTTGGATGGGTGACCGTTTTTTTTTGCTTCTTTTTTCGTTTTTTTTTGCATTATGGTACGGAACCCTTCGTGCGCGAGTCCGACTCGCACTTGCCCGGTTTTATATTATATTTATACTTACTCTAACTGCTGGAACTAATTCCACGCAAACGAAGTCGCGGGCAAAAGCTATCGGCCTGTCAGTTAGAACAAACATTTTGACAGTTCCGAACAACTGACAGGCCGATACCGTCCGGCGGACTGTTAATCAGTGGGCCCCTTAATAGAGAAATATGAGTAAAGAGTAGTAACTCTATACATCAGTTTCCTTACCAAAACGCGAGTTAATATGTATATCTTTATTTTTATCTATGACTGTATGTGTTCTGAACAATATTTTTTAGAGCACCGTACACAACTTTGTTCACGGTGCTCTTATGGGATCACTTCGGTCTTGCAAATCGGTTAAATGCGTTTTTCTCAAAGACCGTTTGATGTAGGTACCTGAAATTTGGAATAGTTATGGCAAGTACCATTACTAACACTGTGAATAAGTCGAAACTGCTTATTTCTGATTTTAGGGGGAAATTTAGGGGGTTAGAGGGTTAGGCTGAATTTTTTTTGTATGGATTGAATTGAATTTTGATTTAATAAAATGGCAGGTTGACTCGCCGCGCGTCGCTCGACGATTTGGAGCAGCAGTCGTGCGAGCTCGCGCCCAAAGTCGAGAACCGGATCATACTCATCGACAAGCCAGAGGTAACATACATAACATACAGTGTGGAAAAATCGAGTGCCACATATGGATGGCAACTACCTTAAATATTGTAAATAGCACATTTTGTGTAAAGGAGACTCTCCTTTGTTTTTAAAAACAATAAATTCTGCATTTAAGGATTTATGAAAAATCGCTTGCCTCAGTCGGGACTCGAACCGGTCAAATGTGACAAAAAATAACGTGCCGTATTTTATGATGCAGATTGAAAGGTTATCAGTATAAGGTTCATTTTTCTCTAAATAACAAATACAATCAGAATAACGGAAGGCCATGAAAACTAACAATTACCTTTTAAATTTGATTTTTTGTCACATTTGATCGGTTCGAGTCCCGACTGAGGCAAGCGATTTTTCATAAATCCTTAAATGCAGAATTTATTGTTTTTAAAAACAAAGGAAAGTCTCATCATCATCATCATCGCGCATCACATCAAATGCGCGACTTCTCAGAGATAACGCCTAGCTAGATCGATTTATCGCCCCCGAAAACCCCCATGTAGCAAATTTCATCGAAATCTATTGAGCCGTTTCCGAGACCCCTGAAATATATACATATATACCTAAATATACAAGTATTACTCGTTTAAAGGTATAAGATTTATTTTATGATGACAACTGTATTTTATTTTCATAATGGTTGACATATTCCGTTTCGCGGGCATGTTTGTATAAAATTTGGCATTTTTCGCGAGCCGAATTGGCAGGCTCTCGGCTATAATTTGTAGACAGCTGTGCTAAACTATAACCCCCTTATTCATAAAACTTGAAGGGCCTGATTTAGTTAAATTATGCTTTATCCCTTTCTTACAAATACATAACCCAAAATGTCAGATAGAGACAAACGATTATTAGTTTAGCTAATTGAGGTTTGTAGCGCGTTTATGAATAAGGGTGTTACTGTTTATAGTACATTGTAGGAGAGGACGGAAAACCGCTAAAAGATGGACGAGTGAGTTTGAGGGCCGACACGTTAGTGGAGGTCCTCAAATAATACGAGTCCATCTTTAGCGTTTCCGGCCGAGGCATGACATAGTGACAGATGATGATAACAATGAAACATTGTAGTAGTGGTGATTCAGGTGCTACAGCTATTGCCTATTTTCCAGCTTGGTTTTAGACATTTTTTGCCACATTTCCGAACGTGAAAATGTAATAGACATGCAAAGTGAAATCTATGACAAGATAATTGTAAATAAAGTCACTTGTAAATGTAAATATTTACAAATATCATATCAATACTTAATGTGTGTGTGTTACGTTTGTAATGTAAGGCAGCGGTCGGCAACCTTTTACAAGCCAAGGGCCACATAGTAGTCAACGAAGTTGACGCGAGCCGCACTTTGTTACTATTTATGACTTTATCAGACATTGTCGTTTGTCCTTATTACATACAAAATAGCCAGGGAGGCTCGCGGGCCGCAAGTGAGAGGTTCGCGGGCCGCTTGTTGCCGACCGCTGATTGTAAGGTAATACCAAAGAGAATAGATAGTATAGAGGGGTCCTGTCATAGTAAATTTTGTAGTCGCAGTAAATTTACTGCCATCTATCGACACACAACTAAAACTCAAAATGAAAACGTATAAAATTATCAAAAAAATGTATATATATGGATAAATGATTTTATTATTTTTATATCATTTTGACCCATGTTCATTCACTGATATCTATGTGTTAAAATTGTTAAATATGAAACGGTGTCGTCACGCCATCTAGCCGAGCATAGGCCAAAGGTGTGTGCGCCATCTATCCGAAAATGACTTTTTCTTGATTTCCGAGGCACGTTTTTAGGGTTCCGTACCCAAAGGGTAAAACGGGACCCTATTACTAAGACTTCGCTGTCCGTCCGTCCGTCAGTCCGTCCGTCCGTCCGTCCGTCTGTCACCAGGCTGTATCTCACGAACCGTGATAGCTAGACAGTTGAAATTTTCACAGATGATGTATTTCTGTTGCCGCTATAACAACAAATACTAAAAACAGAATAAAATAAAGATTTAAATGGGGCTCCCATACAACAAACGTGATTTTTGACCAAAGTTAAGCAACGTCGGGAGTGGTCAGTACTTGGATGGGTGACCGTTTTTTTTTTGCTTTTTTTTCGTTTTTTTTTTTTTTGCATTATGGTACGGAACCCTTCGTGCGCGAGTCCGACTCGCACTTGCCCGGTTTTTTTCCTTAGACTTTATTCATCTTATACGAAGTTACATATGTCTTTGGTAATAGACATGCAAAGTGAAATCTATGACAAGATAATTCTAAATAAATTCACTTGTAAATGTAAATATTTACAAATATCATATCAATACTTAATGTGTGTGCTTCGAGCAACACCGGCTTCCGACACATCGGAAGGGAGGGGCCCAAGCGATATCTCACCGTACAAATCTTTCTGCCATTTTTTGCGGGGGGAAAGGTGCACACAGTCGCACTTCTCACACACTTACATACAACATCCAATCTGTAATGACGACACAAATACATAGAAAATGACACACGTCAAAGACAAATCTTGCAAACCTCGATCTCTTTTTGTGTACGGACGAGTGACAAGTGTCACAACACGCACACACACATTTTCGTCGAAGAATTTTATTGTATTCTGAGAGATGAGAAGTCGGATTTGTGTGTGTGTTACGTTTGTAATGTAAGGTAATGTCCGCAGACTCTTCAGGCGCTGGTCGCGGAGCGCGCTCGCTGGGAGGCCGACACGGTCATCGCGGAGGTCGACGATGAAAACTCGCCGTAAACACGCGATCAATCGACTACAAACTAATCGATTCAATCTGTCACTGTCAATCGCGATTAATTTTTAGTTTCGTTCATTCAATAACTGGCTAAGGGGCTGTCCATAAATTACGTCATCGATTTTTGACGATTTTTGACCCCCCCCCCCCTAAAATCATCCAAAAATCATGTTTCGAATGACCCCGTTTCCGCCTACGTCATGCTACCGTCATCCGATGTCCAGACCCCCCCCCCCTAATTTGAAATGACGTAATTTATGAATAGCCCCTAATAGGGAACATTACGCAAAACTGCGTTAGGGGGCGGCACTACCACTATCCATCACAATATGGGGTCTACCGCGAAACAAGAAAATCTAAATTTCGTTATCTAACCTCTCTATCACTTGAACATTCGAGCGATATAGAGGCAGATAACTAAATATCGATTTTCGCGTTTCCCGGGAGGCCCTTGTTAACAAACCGCCTTGATGCATCAATGTCATATTTTATTGTCTGTGAAAACTTGTCAAAAACAGTTTAGTCTATGGTTTACTAGCTTAGTGCTGCGCTCTGGCGGCAGAACATTGCAGTAATACCCCCTATTTGGTCATGTCTGTACGGTAAGTTATAAAAAATGAAAGTATTAATTTTACCAAATCATATCATAAAAAGTTTAATTTTAATAGG